>NC_091817.1:50708957-51017290 GCF_041296235.1 Equus asinus | reverse complement strand
CTGGACCATCAATATCACTGTCATCCACTTCCACCTCTTGTCCCCCGGAAGGTCTTCAGGGCAGTAACGTGCCTGGAGCTGCCATCTCCTACGATAACAATGCCTTCTTCTGGAACCTCCTGCAGGACCTGCCTGGGCTCTTCTTGAGGAGGTTTCACTCTTTTCAGAAATACGTCCTTGGCGGTTTGCCTGGTTTGTTTCTTTTTTTCATTAAAGATTTGCTTGCAAGCAGGTAATGCACCATGAACATTTCTCTCTATTAGAGAAAACCTTTTGGTATTGAAGTCCGTGTTTTCAAACTTTTTAAGGAGCTTGCTGAGGCCTACAAAAGCTTCTGCTAAAGCCTTCCCTGAGAATTTTCTTGGGGGTTCTTTTTGTTCTCCTGCAGTTTCCTTTTCTCTCGCCTCTTCTTCGGCTATGAGTTCCTGTTCCAGTCCCAACAACTCCTCATGAGTCACTTCCTCAGGAACCCCCTCTAGGAGCCCCTCAGTGTCGTCCTCATTCACACGCAGGGTAAAAGCTGTTTGCCACCTCAGCCACAGCCTTGTGGATTTCTGCAACCTCCTCATCCTCGGCAAACCCTTTGAAGTCATGGACGAACCTCTTGAGGGTCTTCTTCCAGATGCATTAGGCAATAGGAATTTTTCAGTTCTATTATAATCTTATGGGACCACCATCGTGTATGCGGTCTGTCATTGACCAAAGTGTCATTATGCAGTGCATGACTGTACATAGAAAACTCTAAAGACTCCACCAAAAAACTGTTAGAATAAACTAATTCAGTAAAGTTGCAGAATACAAAAATCAATATACAAAAACCTCTTGTGTTTCTATACACTTAAGAATTAAAAAACAATCCCATTTACAAGTGCATCAAAAAAATAGGGTCTGGCCCGGTAGTGCAGCAGTTAAGTTCGCACGTTCTGCTTCTCGGTGGCCCAGGGTTCGCCGGTTCAGATCCCGGTGTGGACACAGCACCGCTTGGCAAAAGCCATCCTGTGGCAGGCATCCCACGTATAAAGTAGATGAAGATAGGCACGGATGTTAGCTCAGGGCCAGGCTTTCTCAGCAAAAAGAGGAGGACTGGCAGTAGTTAGCTCAGGGCTAATCTTCCTCAAAAAAAAATAAAAAAATAAAATAAGGGGTGGCCCCGTGGCTGAGTGGTTAAGTTTGAGCACTCCATTTCGGTGGCCTGGGGTTTCCCCAGTTCGGATCCTGGGCACAGACCTAGCAGCACTCATCAAGCCATGCTGAGGCAACATCCCACATAGCACAAGCAGAAGGACCCACAACTAGATTACACAACTATGTACTGGGGGGCTTTGGGGAAAAGAAGAAGAAGCAAAAAAGATTGGCAACAGATGTTAGCTCAGGTGCCAATCTTTAAAAAAGTAAAATAAAATAAAATAAAATACCTAGGAATTAACTTAACCAAGGAGGTGAAAGACTTGTACACTGAAAACTATAAGTCATTAGTAAAAGAAATTGAAGATGCAAATAAATGGAAATATATCCTGTGCTCCTGGATTGGAAGAATTAATTAATATTCTTAAAATGTCCATACTACCTAAAATTACCTACAGATTCAATGCACTCTCTATCAAAATTCCAATGGCACTTTTCACAGAAATAGAACAATCTTAAAATTTATATGGAACTACAAAAGATGCTGAACACCCAAAACAATCTTGAGAAAGAAAAATAAAGTTAGAGGCATAACGCTTCCTGATTTTAAACTATATTACAAAGTTATAGTAATCAAAACAGTATGGTACCGACATGAAAACAGACACATAGATCAATGGAACAGAATAGAGAGCCCAGAAATAAGCCCATGCAAATGTGGTCAATTAATTCATGACAAAGGAGCCAGGAATACACAATGGTGAAAGGACAGTCTCTTCAATAAACTGGCGTTGGGAAAACTGGACAGCCACATGCAAAAAAAGGAAACTGGACCACTATCTTACAGCACACACAAAAACCATCAAAAACAGATTAAAGACTTAAAAGACCTGAAACCATACAACTAGAAGAAAACAAAGGCAGTAAGCTCCTTGACATTGGTCTTGCAATGATTTTTTGGATTTGACACCAAAAGTAAAGGCAACAAAAATAAATAAGTGGGACTACATCAAACTAAAAAGCTTCTGCACAGCAAAGGAAACCATCAACAAAACGAAAAGGCAACCTACTATATGGGAGAAAATATTTGAAGTCACATATCTGATAAGGGGTTAATACCCAAAATATATAAAGAAGTCATACAACTTAATAGCCAAAACGCAAACAATCTGATTAAAAAATTGGCAGAAGATCTGAATAGACATTTTTCCAGAGGAGAAATACAGATGGCCAACAGGTACATGAAAACATACTCAACATCACTAATCATCAGGGAATCCAAACCACAATAAGCCATCACTTCACACTTGTCAGAATGGCTGTTATCAAAAAGACAAGAGATAAAGTGTTGGGGGCTGGCCGTGGCCGAGTGGTTAAATTCGTGGGCTCCGCTTCAGCGGCCCAGGGTTTCACTGGTTCAGATCCTGGATGCAGACATGGCACCACTCATCAGGCCATGCTGAGGCGGCCTCCCACACAGCAGAGCCAGAAGGACCTACATCTAGAATATACAACTATGTACTGGGGGGCTTTGAGGAGAATAATAAAAAAGAAAACAAAAGATTGACAACAGATTCTAGCTCAGATGCCAATCTTAAAAAAAAAAAAAAAATGATACAGTGTTGGTGATCTGGAGAAAAGGGAACCCTTGTGCACTGTTGGTGGGACTGTTACTTGGTGCAGCCACTATGAAAAACAGTATGGAGCCTCCTCAAAAAAAAAAAACTAACAGGAGCCAGCCCCAAGTCATAGTGGTTAAGTTTGTCACGCTCTGCTTGGGCAGCCTGGGTTCGCAGGTTTGGATACCAGGCACAGACCTTAACCATTTGTCAGCCATGCTGTGGCGGTGACCCACACGTAAAGTGGAGGAAGATTGGCATAGATGTCACCTCAGGGCTAATCTTCCTTAAGCCAAAAAAGAGGAAGATTGGCAACAGATCTTCACTCAGGGATAGCCTTCCTCAGCAAAAAAACCCACAGAACTACCATATAGTCCAGCAGTTCCATTTTGGGGAATATATCCAAAGGAAATGAAAACACCATGTCCAAAATATATCTGCAGTTCCATGTTCATTACAGCGTTATTTACAATGACCAAGACACGGCAACAACCTAAGTGTCTACTGATGGATAAAGGAAACGTACTATGTATATCTATGTACACACACAATGGAATATTATTCAGTCATAAAAAAGAAGGAAATCTTGCCTTTTGCGACAACATAGATGGACATTAACAGCATTGTGTTAAGTGAAATAAGTCATACAGAGAAAGACAAATCCTGTATGATCTCACTTATATGTGAAATCTAAAAAAATGAAAAACATGGAACTAATAGATACAAGGAATAAACTGGTGGTTACCAGAGGTGGGGGTAGGGGTGGGTGAAACGGGCGAAGGTGGTCAAAAGGTACAAATTTCCCACCATAAAATAAGTAAGTCCTGGGGACGTAACGTCCATGGTGACTACAGTCAATAACACCGTATTGGGTATTTGAAGTTGCCACGACAGTAGATCTTAAAAGTTCTCATCACAAGAAAACACTAGTCTGTAACTGGTGACGGATGTTAAGTAGGCTGGGGGACCGTGACACAACACATACAAATACCCCATCAAAATGCTGGACACCTGAAACTAACAGAACGTTACATGTCAACTAGATCTCAAAATTTTTTTTTCCGAAAGAAATACATCTAAAAGACATTCTTAAGTACACAGCTAACGCCTTCTACAGCTCTGGAAACTTTTCTTCCTCACCCCATCCTCCTAAGGCCAGAAGGGCCGCAGGGTGGCTCTGCCTCCCTGGGCCTCCCATGTGCCAGGTGCAGACAGTGCCCCTCCCTCTCCGCCCCAGGAGGAAGCCGGGGTGCAGGGCAAAGGCACCCAGGAAGGCAAGGTGCTCGTTCACCACCAGCACCGCCCAGCTGGGGACCGAGCACTCTGACACTGAACCCACTTCGTTCTGTCTTAATGACAGGAGGCTGAGGCCCACAGAGGTTAGGCAGTTATCTCAAGGCTACAGAGCACAGGGCCTGCCCAACTGCAAAACTTGAGCACTAATTACTGAACGAGCCTGGAGTCGGCCGAAAGGGTCAGCCGTCTTGCCAAACAGCACAGCGCAGGCCGCCACGGATGCCAGGCAGCGGCCGCTCTCACCCGCTTCCGGCGGGAGGCCTGGTCTGCTTCCAGGGAACCTGAGGGTGCTGAGGGCGAGAAGAGGCCCTGGGCACAGGGTCACTGGGGGAACCGGTGGTCACTAGTAGTCACCGGGGATGCAGTGGTCACCGGGGAATGTGGTGGTCACTGGGGGACCTAGGGGACGCGGTGGTCACCGGGGACGCTGGTGGTCACTGGTGATCACCGGGGGAACTGGTTGTCACTTGCGGTCACTGGAGACGTGGTGGTCACCGGGGAATCTGGTGGTCACCAATAGACACGATGGTCAATGGGGGACCTGGGGGATGCGGTAGTCATTGTGGTCACCAGGGGACGCAGTGGTCACTCGTGATCACCGGGGGACGCGGTGGTCATCGGGCAACTGGTGGTCACCGGCGGGACTGGTGGTCACTGTGGTCCCCGTGGACGCGGCGCTCGCCGCCGCCGCCCCGCCCCGCCGGGGCCGCCCCGCCGGACCCACCTGCCTCGTCGGCGCCGTCCTCGCCCGCGTCCCTGCAGGCCCGCGCCGGGCCCCACCCCAGCCGCGCAGCCACCAAGGCCGCCGCCTCGTCCACGCTCGGCCCGCCGCGGGCGGGGCGGCCCCGGGCCCGGCCGCCGCCACCGCCCGAGCCCCCGCGCTGCCCCGCCGCCCCAGGCGACAGGAAGCGGCCGAGCCGGTCCCGCTTCATGGCGGCGGCCGCGGATACAGCCCGCCCCGGCGCTCCGCCCCGCTCGGCCTGGGTCGGCTCAGCTCGGCCCCGCTCGGCTCCACTCGGCCCTGCTCGGCCCCGCTTGACTCCTCTCAGCCCGGCCCGCTTCGGCTCTGCTCGGCTCGGCCGGGCCCCGCTCGGCCCCACTCGACCCGGCTCGGCTCCGCTCGGCCCCGCTCGGCTCAGCTCGGTTACACTCGGCCTCGCTCGGCTCGCTGGGCCTGGCCACTCGGCCCAGCTAGGTCCTGCTCGGTCCAGAGCCTTTCGTCCGTTCCGCTGGACTGTGCTCGCTCATTTCCGCTCAGCTCCGCTGTTCGGCTCCGCTCGGCTCACTGGAATTGGAGCAGGGTGGAGCAAAGAGGGGCGGAGTGATGAGGGCGACGGGCGGAGCGACGAGGGCGAGAAGTTTGAGCAGAGAGGGGCGGGACACAGAGAGAGAGAGGAGGGAACGAGCGGGGCGAATGGAGGGGCGGGGCGGCGTGAGGAAGGTGAAGGAAGGGGCGGGGCGTGAGGACAAGGGGCGGTGCCTACGTGGTTGGCGTGTCACAGACGCGGAGTGAGAGCGCCGCTTATTGCGCTCACACGCTCGTGGCAAGTGCGTGAGGAGGTTACTTGTGAGCTCAGCCATCCCCACCTCCTCCCCTTCGGCCCCAGGAACTGAGCGCTCAGGGCGGCCTGGGAGGGGCTGCCGGAAGTACGCCCTCGCCGGTCCCACCTGTTCCGGCGGTCCGCTGCTCCGGTGGCGCCCGCGCCCGCGCAAGCTGCGTTCCGGGCTCCGGGCCGCCCGCCCCGCCCCTCAGCCGCCGCCGCCACCTCCCCCGCCCGGAGCCATGGCCGCTGCGGCCGGGGACGGCGCGGTGAAGCCGCTGCAGTGTGCCATGAAGCTGGCCAACGGGGCCATCGAGCTAGACACCGGCAACAGGCCCCGGGTGAGGCGAGGCGAGGCGCGGCGCAGCTAGGCGGGGGCGGGGGCGGGGGCGGGGGCCGCGGCCGCGGCGCAGACCCGGGGGCGGGGCGGGGCTGGGCGGGGCCGCGGGGTGGGCGCCGGCGGGACCCTCGCGCTGGGGGCGGCGGGCGGCGGACGGCGCGCGGGGCTCGGGGCCGTGGTGACCTTGGACAGCTCCCGCGGCTGCCGCCCTGCGCGCTCCGTCGGTCCGCGGGGGGGCGTCGGAGCTGAGGCTTCACCTGTAGGGGCTTCCAGGGGTGTGCGCGGCCCTTGGGACGTCTGGGGCCGGCGGCTCCCTGTGTCTGTGTGTTCTCTGGGCACACGCTGGAGAGTCCATCCGATCCAAAGGGGACGGGATCCAGGAAAGGTTCGCCGCGGCTTTCCAGGCGTCTGGAGAGCTTGTTTGGAAGGGGAAGGCGCACGGGGAGAGACGTGGCTCGTCCGAGAAGGGGTGTCGCCCAGGTGGAGAAGCGGGCTGAGCCCCCTCCGCTGCCCCGGAAGGAGGAGGTGCGAGGGCCCGGGAAAAGCACCGGTCCCGCCAGCCTCTGCTTTCCCCAAGTTGGTTTTCTAGAGCAGCAGGTGCCCAGTTAGAAATCCTTCCTGGCATCCATTGTATCCGTATTTCTGAGGTGCAGACTTTAGTGGGTAATTTGAGAACTGAGATGCAAAAAACAAAAGACTAAACACTATGCTGTGCTTCCAAATGCCCCTAGCTCTGTCGGGGAGCTCTGAACAGGATGGTCACACCCTTGAAACTGTCAATATTCTAGTGTTCTGGACTCGTGCATGCCCAGGGAGTACGTATTCTGGGGTTCCCGAAAGGGATTTCCCAGAACCTAAGCCAGAACGTTCTTCTGAGATTTTCAACATCACTCCCTTTTTAACCTCCCAGGAAATATTTTTTTAAAGCCACTGAATGAATAGCTTCTGAGTTGTGCAAGAAGGAAACTTGTTGCATAGAGTGAAAACTGACAGCACTTGTCAAGGCTGCTTCCCCTGGCACACTGAATGAGAGTCTCAATTCCTTCCTGTGCTGGAGAGAAAGGCAGTGAGAGGATTGATGCCCAGCTGGGTATCTTTTCCTCCAAGTCTGGAGAAGAGAGAGACAATCTGTGCCCCAGGCAGAACATCACTGATTAGACCTGGAGGACTTACCAGCCAACTGCCTCAGGCTGGATGTCTCAGGTCTATCTCAGAGATAGTAGATGCACCATCCCTGTGTTTCCCACAAGGGACCAGGCAAGCGTAATGGAATAGTTTGCCTCCACTGACCTGACCTCTGCCGCTTCTCTCCCCCGTGCACAGGAGGCATATATGGAATACCTGAGGAGCATCCACTATATCTCCCAGGTGCTGCTGGAAGAAGTGGAAAGCACTAAAGGTACAGCTCTCAGCCTTGCCACTCCTTCCATGTTGGGCAGGCTGTGGACAACTTAGCCCTTGGTGGGTGCCAGGCCTGCGGGTGTCCTGGGTTCTGCCTGCTTGGTCATTAGCAGAAGGTGAACGGGTGTGCACTCAGTGAGCACAAGCTGTCACAGTGTGACTCGGGAGCAGGAAGGGACAGGTGCTGTGAGTAAGGGGATGGGAATGCCGTGGAGAGACTGGACACTGAACCCCAGCCCATGGAGGAGTATGGGGGTAGCAGTCCCAGTGGAGAGATGCACAAAAGCTTGGGATGAGAGCAGGTACCGAGTACAAGGAAGCGTAGACACCCTGGAAAGAGGAAGGTGCAGTTGGGGCAGGCAGGGCCGTGGGTGGAACTGGGGTCGATCTGGGGTGAGGGGAAGCTCATGGAGGCTTTGTGAGGAGAGGCCGCATGGAAGCAGAGCCTCCAGGAGGCACCCACAGTGCGGCCAGCGGTGATGGGAGCACCTAGAGTTGCGGGAGTGAAGGACTTGGGGATGTTCTTTAAAGGTAGACCTCACCATACTTGGGGGTGGGGGGGAACAGTGAGCTTCTGCGGGGACAGTGAGGCATAGGGCAGGGCGCGCGGGGGTGGCAGGAGCAGACCTGTGAGGGAGGAATGGAGAGCTGCATCATGAGCACATCCTGCTGGAGATGTCCAGCAGCCCAGTGAACACAGAAGCACAGTGGTCAGGGAGAGGTGGGAATCACCTGAACTGAGCTGTCCTAGGAAGCCAGGGAGCTTAGCAGAGCTCCACTCACTCCAAGATTGGAGAATGGGAGGAGGGTGCAGTGGGAGAGGCCCTGAGGGGGATGTCTTGGAGGAGAGAGACCCTGAGAGGTGGAGGATGCCCTCAGAGCAGAGCACAGCATGGGTGGGTGAGTGGGGGCAGTTTCAGTGGGAGTCAGGGGCTAAAATAGAGTATGGGGAGGGGCCAGCTGTACACGAAGCAGGAGGTGGGTCAGGAGCTGGGGCTGGTGGAGTCCAGGGGAGGGTTTTGGGTGGCAGCCCCTATAGCGTGTCTACTGATAAGGAAAGGTTTCCAGAGGAGGGAATGCAGAACAGAAGCTCCAGGGAAGCGTCAGGGGTGGGGGTGAGGACAGCCAGAGGGCGGGAGATGGGTGATGAAGCTGTCTCTGTGAAATGGCCTGTGTCCACCGTAAGGCCTACCTTGAGGAGGGGCTGTAGGTATACACGAAGCCCTCGGTGAGGAGAAGAGGCCTGGTTACTGGTTAGGTAGAGACAGGGCTCCGCTGGTCCAGCCAAGATGACAAGACAGTCAGTCACATGCTGGGCTGGCCAAGCTCAGAGCCCACACAGGGTCAGGAAGTAAACCCCGGGCAAATGGTCAGAGACAAGGAGGGGGTGGGCTCACCCAGGGGTGAGATGAGGAGGGGGTAGGGTCACCCAGGGATCAGAGGTGAGGAAGGGGTGGGCTTGCCTCTGTTTTTATCTCAGCAAGAATCTGATTAGTGATAGACGTGATGGTGACCAGCCTTCTTGTCCCTTGCTTCCCAGAAGCTGGGGAAACTCTGCCCCCAGACACCTCAAAGATGCTGAAACTGGCCGAGCAGTGTCTGGAGAGGGCCCAGTCGACAGCTGCCAAGCTTGGTGGGTCTGCAGCAGAAGGTTTTCCTGGAGCATCCCCCCAATCTGCATCTCCTCTGTGGAATGTGGGGATCCTGTGCTGACTCTTGGCTGCATATGTCTTGCAGGGAAAACACACGTGAAGCCAGCCATGCCTGTGGCTGCTCCTGTCCCCGCACCCACTACCCGACATCGCCGGGTGTACTCAGATGAGGGGGGGAAGCTCTCTCCGTTTCTGCCGCCAGAGATCTTCCAGAAGCTTCAGGTGGTAGAGTCACAAAGCTCTAAGAAGTAAGATGGGGCAAAATGGAAGGTGGGCTGAGCCTGGGTTTGAAGGCCAGACAAAGTGAGCTAACCATATGAATTTAGTGAGATGGGTCCCAGAGTGGAAGCACCCTTGTACCTAGCAGAAATGAATGTAAATCGTCTTTGGAGCAGAGCACCTTCAACTTTCATAAAATGAGTGGCAAACAAAGATGACCAAGCACAAAAAGGAAAGAGAAACTATGAAGGAATGATAGCAGAAACAGACCTACACAGTCTTAAAACATTTATCAGACACAGATTCTAAAACAGTCATGCACTCTGTATTTAGAAAAATAAAAAATAAGTTTGAAAATACCCACAGGAAACAAGAAACTATAAAACCTGACCCAGCAAACAAAGAACCAAGTAGAAGCAAAATGAAAAATATAATACCAAAGTTATGTTTAAAAACTAACTGGAACAATAACAACAAATTATATTGTGCAGTAAAAATCCACACATGTGCACAAAAGCAAGTGGACAAATTTACAAAGGCAGGATAGACATAGCTGAAGAGAGAATTAGTGAATTGGATGAAAGGCCAAAATATATCTAGAATGACTCACAGGAAATAAAAAAAATTTTTGAAAGAGACATGGAAAGTCTAACATAAGATTATTAGAGTTCCAGAGAAAGAGAAGAAAATGAAAGAGAGGCATTATTTGAAAATATAATGGCAGGTAATTTTCTAGAACTGATGAAAGACACCCAGACATAGATGCAAGAATCCTAAGGAGGGTAAACAAGGAGGACTGGGTCCTTCTCGCCCTGCTGTTGCCAGGCCTCAGGGCCCACTTCCACTCAGGGGTCCAAGGCACCTCGTTTCTGCACGTGGAGCTTTGGGGCAGGGCCAGGCACAAGACTTGCATCCCAGGACAAACCTTCCCTCCTCGGTCCTGTGTGCCCCACAGGTAACCCTCTCTCACCCATGGAAGCAGGAAGACAGGTGGGACTGAAAGGTTTCGTGGAGGGCTGACCGTTGGTAGCTGTTATGGAGTAGACATCGTTCTCCCTTTCATGGGTTGCAAACTGATCTAGCTGTTTGGTCCACATGGTGCCCTTGAGGAGTTTTGTGTTGTTGCCAAACACTATAACTGGTTTTCATGAAGTTCCGATGTCCAGCTTTTCTTGGAAAGCCAGAAGTCCTGGCAGTAGCAGGCCCACATTTCAGCAGAGCAAGTGTCTTCAGTCCTCTCCAGATCTCCTCCCCCTTTTATATTCCTTGCCTGCCCCATCACCACCTCCTCACCTTCTGGACTCAGGGCAGGGTCAGGAAGTGTCCTCAGGTCACCAGAGCATTCCTGGGCTTCCTGGGGCCTGGACAGCAGTTTATCACCATTTCCAGGGAGCTAACACCCTTGGAGGAGGCCTCCCTGCAGAACCAGAAGCTGAAGGCTGCGTATGAGGCCCGGATGGCCCGTCTGGACCCCAGCCAGGCCATGCAGAAGACATCCCTGGTGAGCAGCGCCCAAGGAGGGTCTGGGTTGGTGGGGGAGAGGAAGTAGGCGTTATTCCCTCCTTTCCTTCCTAGACCCTGTCCCTGCAGCGGCAGATGATGGAGAACCTGGTGATCGCCAAGGCCCGGGAGGAGACAGTATCCTTCCCATCCATCCTTGGTGTCCCAAGGAGGAAATTCAGAGTGTGACCTTGAGCTAAGGATCGGGGTGCAGGAACAGAATTCTTTCGGCTTTGGAGAGGCATGTCCTCAGGGGATGGTTACTGCCTAGCCGCCCTTCCTCTGCCCTCCAGACCTTTGCACAGGCCTTCCCGCCCCTCCCAGTGCCCACGGGCTCCTCTCCGTCCTTGCATTCAGCTAGGACTTGCCTTCTTTCTCTGAGTGGGCACACATTCTCCAGCCCTGCTGCCTCCTCCCTCCTGTCCCGCTGGACCGTACCCGCTGTGTCCAGCATGGCGCTGGGGCCCCCCCCCATCACACACAGCCTTGACTCTCCATCCCAGCTGCAGAGGAAGATGGAGGAGCGCCGGCTGCGACTCCAGGAGGCCGCCAACAGGTGTGTCTCCTCCCACTGCTCTCAGGGCAGCTGGGGGGACAGGTAGGGCCTCCCCCACCTGCCTGTCCAGCCCTGAGGCTGCCAGCCCCGTGCTTCCTCCCCAGGAGGTTCTGTAGTCAAGTCGCCCTGACCCCGGAGGAGCGGGAGCAGCGGGCCCTCTATGCCGCCGTCCTCGAGTATGAGCAGGACCACGTGAGTCCCACGGTGGGGGCGGGCTGTGGTCATGGGCAGCAGCTCCTCCTGGGGGCAGGGCAGGGGTCCCGCGGCTTGACTGGGGGTCTTCCCTGCACCCCAGGAAGGGTGTGGAGAAAGGCCTTGGCAGGGATGGAGGGGCGTCTCATCGTGGGGTCCCGCTGTGGTGCCAGAAGTCTCCTGTCCTGCAGGACTGGCCGAAGCACTGGAGGGCCAAGCTCAAGAGGAGCCCAGGAGACCTGTCGCTGGTCACCAGCCTGGTTTCCCACCTGCTCAGGTACCAGGGCCTGTAGCCCCTCCCCCCAAGGATTAGAAAGGGAGAAGACAGGCGAGTGAGGCTCCCACAGAGGCCCCAGGGCTGCCCCCTTGGCACCGAGGCTCGTTGGCTGGCCTCCTGCCATCTCAGAGGGGTGGGTCATACTTTCTTTGCAAGCTTCACCCGCAAGGAAGTAACACGTGAGCCACTTCTCTGCAGTCTCTGATGGCGGGGCCGCTTTGTAGACGGCGGCTGCCGAGAGAGGCCAGAGGCGGCCAGGGGCTGTGCCTGACAGGCGGCCAGCGCTGTGCCCTCGACGCCGCCTCTCCCCTGCTCGCAGCGTCCCCGACCACCCCATCTCTCAGCTCCTGAAGAAGCTCCAGTGCGCGGTGTACCGCGCACTATACCCGGTGGTGAGCCGGGCTGCCGTGGGCACCGCCTCGGCCCCGAGCTGCTGCGCCCTGCCCCCGGACACTGACGGGCTGCTGGCCCCTGGAAGTCGGCGGCTCCGGCCCTCGCAGAGCCTCTACTGCATGCTCTCCCTGCCTGAGCCTGGCCCGACCCTGCGGCCTCCCAACGACCCCCCTGCCAGTCCTTCTGTACCCCCACTCCACCCCAGCCCCCCTGACAGAGGGACGGATAGCACCCCTGCAGGGCCGCCCTCACCCCTGGCAGACACCTCATCCCGCCTGCCACGCAAGGACAGCTCCTTCGAAGACCTAGAACTGTTTTTGGCTACTTCTGAGAGGTGGGGCCAGGGTCCTGGGGGGCGGCCCGAGCCCCAGACCCCAGGGGTGGAGGAGCCATTGCTGGAGCAGCTGAAGAGCACCGTCAAGGACATCCACAATGCCATCGGTGAGGGCCAGCGCCCCGCGGGACAGGTGGGCAGGTGGGAGGAGCTGCTCCAACTCTGAAGCCCACAGCCAGCAAAAAGCTTGTCACAGGCCAGAGACAGGCCCCGGAGGAGGGGCTTCCTCTGCACGGCAGCCAGGCTGGCCCTGATCTGTAGAGCTGGCCCCAGCCAGCCTCCCTGCCAGCCAAACACCCCGCTTAGCAGAGAAGGAGGCGCCTGCCTCAGAGAGCAGCTGTAGCTGGCTGCGGGCTCAGCTTGCCCCTAGTGCCCGGCTGTCTTCTCACGGGGCTGCACGGGAGATGCAGTCTAGTCCATTCCAGTGTTCTGTTTGGGGAAGGGTCTGCCCTCAGATCCTCTGGCAGCCAGGCGGTCCTGGCTGTCCCATCGGGTCCAACTCACGTCTCTCCAAATCAAGGACTGTCGGGCTGTTGGGTGTGTGCAGCCTGGTGATGACGGAGGCTCATCCCTCAGCCTTTTCCATTTTGAGAATAGTGTGTGGGTTCCCTAAGGGTTGGGGCCTTGGGTGGCAGGTAACTTCCAAGACTTTTCCAAGGAGGAGGGTCTCACTGGTTTTCTAAGAACCAGTGAGGGAGGCCTGACAGTCAGTGGCTTTCTAACTGTGGGGCCCACACTCTCTGATCGTCCCCCCTTGGCCCCAGGCAGGTCCCTCTTCCTCCCCAAGCAGGCTCCCCCATCTCCTGGCACAGGTCCCCCCTCCTCCCCAAGCAGGTCCTCCCTTCTCTTGGTGCATGTTCCCCCTCCTCCCCAAGCAGGTCCTCCCTTCTCTTGGTGCATGTTCCCCCTCCTCCCCAAGCAGGTCCTCCCTTCTCCTGGTGCATGTTCCCCCTCCTCCCCAAGCAGGTCCTCCCTTCTGGTGCATGTTCCCCCTCCTCCCCAAGCAGGTCCTCCCTTCTCCTGGTGCATGTTCCCCCTCCTCCCCAAGCAGGTCCTCCCTTCTCCTGGTGCATGTTCCCCCTCCTCCCCAAGCAGGTCCTCCCTTCTCTTGGTGCATGTTCCCCCTCCTCCCCAAGCAGGTCCTCCCTTCTGGTGCATGTTCCCCCTCCTCCCCAAGCAGGTCCTCCCTTCTCCTGGTGCATGTTCCCCCTCCTCCCCAAGCAGGTCCTCCCTTCTCCTGGTGCATGTTCCCCCTCCTCCCCAAGCAGGTCCTCCCTTCTCTTGGTGCATGTTCCCCCTCCTCCCCAAGCAGGTCCTCCCTTCTCTTGGTGCATGTTCCCCCTCCTCCCCAAGCAGGTCCTCCCTTCTCTTGGTGCATGTTCCCCCTCCTCCCCAAGCAGGTCCTCCCTTCTCTTGGTGCATGTTCCTCCTCCTCCCCAAGCAGGTCCTCCCTTCTCCTGGCACAGGTGCCCCCTCTCCCCAAGCGGGTCCCCCTCTTCCTCAAGTGGATCCTCTGTCTCCCTGGGTCTCACATTTCTTGTCTTTGTATAAGCTTTTAAAAGTCTTCCAGGTTGTCCATTTTGGGTACAAACCTTTTTCAGAAAGACAGTGTTTTCTGCCTTTTTTCCCAGGCCTGTGTCCTTGGCCCCTTACGGGAGCTGGGTATGACCCTGTGAGCCCCAGGGATGAGGGCCCAGATTCCCTGCTCCAGTCCCAGTCCACATGGACACAGGAGGGGATGGTGTGGAGGGAGGACCAGGCAGAGGCCCTTCCCCACGGAGCTGGAATGCCAACGGTGGCTCTGCCCACACTTAGGCTGGCTCTGGGAGGGCACGAGGAGGTGACAGGTGAGGGGCCCATCTGGGCACCTAAGGCTGGCTGGGGGTGACCTCTAGGGGCTGCCAGCCTAGCCGGATGGCCCAGCTGTCCCCACAGCGCCGCTGTGCTGGCTCTGCTCCTGGCAGACAGGCTGCTCTCGCTGATGCTCCTGGCTTTTGAAGGCCTGAATACGGCCGCCTCCAAGGACCGCTGCCTGGCCTGTATCGAGGAGCCCTTCTTCTCCCCGCTTTGGCCCCTGCTGCTGGCCCTCTACAGGTACAGCCCTAGTGCCACTCCCCCGCAGGGCCTTTCCCGCCCACTGTAGTGTCAGGTCCCTTCTCGAGTCCTGGGGCAAACTTCTGACTGTGCTTCCCGCTGGCACTTGACTCTGAGGCCATCCTGGGTGTTTCAGGTTTGCAGCTGGTGCCACACCTGCCTGTGACTCAGGGCGTGGCCAGCTTTCCCCAGGCCTGCCTCCGTCACAGGGCGGGGTCCCCTGGGCAGCTGAGCCTGGCCTCTCTCTGTCCCAGGAGTGTGCACCGCCCCCGGGAGGCTGCCCTGAGCAGGAGCATGGAGCTCTACAGGAATGCACCCCCGGCAGCCGTGGGCATCCCCACCAAGCTCCTCCCTCGGGGCCCTGAGGCCCTGGGAGCTGGTGCCTACCCCTACTGCGCAGCAGCCCAGGAGCTGGGGCTCCTGGTTCTGGAGAGCTGCCCCCAGAAGAAGCTGGAATGCATTGGTGAGCAGCAGGGTGGTTTGGAAAAAGGAAGGGAGAACATAGTTGGATATGACAAATCCCCGTCCTAGAGGGTAACCTGGAGCCTGTGCCTCCCATCTCTAATGACCCACGAGACATCAGCGATGTGAGAGCAACATCCACGGGAGGGATCATCCTGGCCCTGCCCAGCCCTGCACGTGCTGCACGTGACGGGTATGAGGGCAGTGCCAGGGGTGCCCGGGAGCCGTTCTGGCTTCCAGGCCATCCTGGGACGGGCTTCCCCCGCCTCTTACCCAAAGCCCGGCTTCTGTGCTGCAGTGAGGGCCCTGCGAGTCATCTGCGCCTGTGCGGAGGATTACTACCGGGCCCAGGAGGCTGGACCCCAGCCCAGTGCTGCTGCCATGTGAGTCCTGGAAGGGCACATCCTGGGGTTCACTGGGCGCGTGAGGGGCTGCCTTCAGAGTCCTGTGGGAAGAGAGAAGCCCCACCCTGTTTGGGGCACCAAGACCATGGGCTTTTGCCCAGCGTCTGCCCACTTGGGCCCCAGCAGCCTTGTTCACCCATAAGCTTTGTAGAGCTCGTCATGGAGGAGAGCCCAGCCTATTTCTATCAAGAAGCCCAGCTCCAGCCCCTGTGGACGAAGCATTCCTGCTCCTCTGGGCAGGGCTTCCTAGGGGGTCACAGACCCCCTGGCTAGTCTGGTGAAAAGTAGAGTTGCCCGTCTCAGAAGCACGTGCTTGGTCCCTCAGTGGCACGTCTGGAGGAAGCTGTCCTGGCCCCAGTGAAGAGCTTGCTTCCTGCACTGAGCCCTCAGCTCTGGGGTTCCTGCATCAGCCCTGCCCCATCCTCCCAAGATGGGGCAGGGGTCTTCCCCACCTGGGCCCTGCAGCCTGGAGCTCTAATGCCTGGTCCTGCCTCAGTTTCACCTGGATCCACCTTCTGCCAGCAGCCTTCTGCCCTGGTGCCCACCTGGGGCTGGAGTCCCCTTAGCACCTGTAGGGGCTCTGCCCCCTGCCACCCTGCCCCAGGGATCAGGGTCATCCTGAAGGCACCTGTCATTGCAGCCTAGTGGGCAGGCTGTGGCATCCATGTACACCCAGGGGGCCTGCAGGTGAGGATGAGGTCAGCAGGGAGGAGTTCCACCCAAGAGGAGGGAGACAGATGCTCCCTCCACTGCCCCTAGGGCTGGGGTGCTGGGCCTCAGCTGCAGAGTCGGGGTAGGGGGGGCAGGCCCAGCATGGTTCCCACTTGCTGCCTTCCCCGGTTTGCCTTTTCGTTTTCAAGTAAGTCACCGCAGATAAAAGAGGCCAGGACCGGAAGTGCGTCTGAGTCGCAGCCGCAGCTTCACAGTAGCTCTTCCTGTGGGCATCTGAGGAGCCGGGGAGGGGCTGTCTGTATTCCCTCAGGTGTGCGGTGTCCAGGGAGGTGAGGGCGGGGCCACCAGTAGGAACTCATGGTGTGTGAGGCCTCGCCAGTTATCAGACTAAGAGACAATCTTTGCCGCCATGCTGTTGCCAGAGACCACTGACCTGTGGGGCCCCTGGGCCAGGGTTCTGAGCGTCCTGCAGGCCTCACTTACTCCTTTCTCAGCTTACTTAGGCGGCTCTTGTGGAGGACCTGGTATGCCTGGGGGGCCGAGCTGAGTAAAACTCAATGCCAAGAGCAAGCAGGCTGCCCGGGACCCAGGCTGACACTCTGTCACCCTGCTCCCAGGCTCGGGCAGCTAATGGATCGGGCTTGTGAGGTTGCGGCTGCCCCGCTCCTCCACCATGGGGCCTCTCCGAGCTCAGCCCTGGGCCCTGCAGCGTGGGGTCCCTGTTTGGGGATGGCCTCACTGCTCCTTAATGGTCTCCTGTGCTGCGGACCCGAGTCCACCGCTGGCCCCCATGCAGACAGGTGGCACCAGTGCAGAGATCAACCATGAGCCTGAGACTGCTCCAGGGGTCAAGCCAGGGGCTGCGGGCTGGCAGGGATTGGGCAGCCCTGCTGGCCTCTGGAGCCAACCGGCTGGCTGTGCTTTTGCCTAACAGTGGTGCCGATGACCTGCTGCCCATCCTGTCCTTCGTGGCGCTGAGAAGTGGCCTCCCCCAGCTAGTGTCGGAGTGCGCAGCCCTGGAGGAGTTCATCCACGAGGGGTAGGCGTCCCCCGGCCAGGGCAGGGTCGGCATCGGCGGCCGGGCATGTACTCCCTGGCTGGGGGTTCACCTGTGCACACAGCCCACGGACCCCTCTCCTCAGCCTCTTCCCACCACCCCTTGCTCGGCACACTGCCTAGACAGGAGCTGGGGGGCTGTCCCCTGAGCAGCGTCTACCTGGGAGGTAGGCTGTTCCTCCAGCCCAGCCTCCCTGATAGCCCATGTGGGGCCCCAGCATCCAAGTCCTGCTTTGTAAAGGCAGACGCCCTTCCAGAGCACCCCTCCAGGTGACAGGTGTCCCCCGTGCACACCTCCACACAGGTACCTGATTGGAGAGGAGGGCTACTGCCTGACGTCACTGCAGAGTGCCCTGAGCTTCGTGGAGCTGCTGCCCCGGGGGGCTCTGGGCAAGTAGTGGAGCAGGACCCTCTAGGAGTCGCTGCCTGGGGGCAGTGGGCCAGCTGTGATGGGGCTCTGCAGCTCTCAAGCCGCCGGAACCCAACATCCACCCCCAGGGGCTCGAGGAGGCCCCTTTGCTCCTGACAGTGTGGGCCTGAGCTGAGTCAGCTCCCAGGAAGCAGGCCTTTTCTCCCCTGACCCAGCCTCCGAGAGGCCCCATGCAGGGACACCAGAGCTGCGGACTTCCCTAGGCATGCTCACCCCTGACGGCTCAACCCACTGACGCCCCAACCCACTGATGCCCCGCAGGCCCGCCGACCCCAGGGCAGAGAGGGACCGCGGGCCTGGCCAAGGACAGGTCTGGTTTCTCTCCATTCCCGTCTCCTGAGAGGCAGTCACAGCTCCCTGAGCCAGTTTCTCGTCAGTCAAGAAGAGAGCCTGTCATCGCCCCCACCCCGCCCTGAGGCCTGGGGCCCAAGTGGTTTGAGACTGCTGTTTATTTATTGGGTATTGACCACTCCACTCTCCCCTGGATGCCCAGGTGTCCTCGGGCACCCCCTGTGTCTGGGGTCTCAGAGCCACACTCCTACCCTAGGCACTAGGCACTGGACATCCCAAGACCCCTGGCCAGTTCCCACCCCTGCACATCTCCTTCCAGGTGGGTGTGAACCTGAGAGTCAGCACGTGCCAGCAGCCTGCTACCCATTCTGTTACCTGCCCCAGGAAGCTGCTGACCCAGCCAAAAATAAAGAGGTCACTGATGTCTCACTCCGTGTAGCTGGCTTGCTCCCCAGCCCACTGGTTGGGCGGGGCCAGGCAGCACAGCCACCCCCCGTCTGCTGACCGACCGAGAAGAGCCAGGCTGTCCCAGAGTTCACTGATGCCCACCAATAAACCAAGCCTGCCCCGCTAGGTCCTCTGTGCAGGAGGGGGATGCCCTTCGGGCTGCACCCTCTAGGACAGGATACATGCTGCAGGGCCTAGTGGGGTGGGCAGGATGGAGCCCAGAGTACTCAGCCTGAGGGCTCTCAGGAATCCTCTTCATTCTCCAGGTGGGGCACGCACGCAGGTGCCCTGAGTGGTGGTACGTGGGACCCCTGGGGAAGGAAAGCAGCCCAGCCCCAGCTATGGCAGCATCTCCCAGGGAGGGAGGGGACCCCCAGCAACCTGGGTCACCACAGAGGTGGGCAGCTGGGCCCAGCCACAGCAGAAGCTGGTCGTGGGAGCTGTGTTTGGGGTCCTCGGAGAAAGGCTCTAGCAGCACAGCAATAGTTGGTGTTTATCAGGTGCTCTGTGCCAGGTGGTCTACCAAGCTGATCTACTCCTCACAAGAACCCCATGAGGACACTGAGGCACAGGAGGTGAAGTGCCTTCTTCATGCCACATCTCACGGTGACAGAGCTGGGTCTGAGCCCAGCAGGTGGGCTCCAGAGGCCAGTGGGTACCTGGGGCTGTGACCCCAAGGGCAGGCGCTGGGCCTGGAGGGCTGGGGCAGCTGTCCTGTCAGGAGCCTTTGTGGGCTGGGGGCCCCTCCCTGCAGCATCCCAGGAACAGACAGGCCAGCGCCCACCCACTCACGTGCCCTGCCCTCAAAGCTTTGAGTTCTTGAGCCCCGTGCCCGCCCTTGTCTCCTCACCCTGCCTCTCCCCGTGGCCCTGTCCTCAGCCTCCCTGGCATTCTGCTTGTGCTCTTGTGAGTGTGGAGTTCTGAGTCCCCCAGACCTGCTGTGAGTCCCCGCTAGCCCCAGAGCCTGGCGAGCAGGTGCATGTCCCTGTCCCAGGCCTGGCGCTGCCATCTCAAGGATGGGCTTTTAAAGCCCCCTTTCCTCGTGCGTGTGGAGGGTGGAGGTGTCTTGAGCCGAGCCTGAGAGTGGGAGCAGTTGCTGGCTCTGCACCAGGGGCCACATCGTGGGCTGAGCTCTCTGAGGGCTGACTCCTTGGCACCCTGCCCAGGGCACTGTGATCAGACAGGCTTGTCCTCAGGCTGCTTCTTGCTGTGTGGCTTTGGGCCAGTCGTTTAGCCTCTCCTCCACACAACAGGGATAAATAATTGATTCTTCACATTGATAGTCCTGCAAATCAAGAAAAAGGCAGGAGCCCCAATTAGAAAAAGGGCAAAGGGGCCGGCCTGGTGGCGCAGCAGTTAAGTGCACACGTTCTGCTTCGGTGGACCAGGGTTCACTGGTTCGGATCCCAGGTGTGGACAGGGCACTGCTTGTGAAGCCATGCTGTGGTAGGCGTCCCACATATAAAATAGAGGAAGATGGGCATGGATGTGAGCTCGGGGCCAGTCTTCCTCAGCAAAAAGAGGAGGATTGGCAGCAGATGTTAGCTCAGGGCTAATCTTACATTAAAAAAAAAAAAAGGAAAAGAGCAAAGGCTATGAACAGACTATCTAGAGAAGAAGAAATTTAAAAAGCTAATCAGCGTAAGAAGAGGTGTTCAAAGTCACAAAAAAATCAAGAAATGCAAATTAAAACAATAACAAGGTGAGACTTCATAGGTGTCAGACTGGTGGAAACTAGAAAGCTGGACAATATGGAGCATGATGGTGTGTGGCAGATCGGAACCGCTTGCACAGTGTGGAGTAGACGGCAGTGGCTTCAGAGAGCCCGCTGCAGTCCTGGGCCAGTGTACGTGTCACTTGTTCCTCGGGCCCTGCGACTCTGCTCCCGGTTGTAGCCCGAGGTCATGGGAAGACGTATTCACAGATGGAGCTGAGGCAGTGTACATCTACCCCAGGAGAGGGGAGAGGAGGATGTGGGGAAAGCACTTGCTGTCTCCTGCTGAGTGACAGACCACCCTGTCTCACTGGACTAAACACCACACAGTCGCTCACTTTGCTCCTGAGTCTTCCATTTGGGCAGGTTCAGTGGGACCCGCTTGTCTCTGACCGCCTGGCATCAGCTAGGTCAGCTTCCAAGTTTGGGTGACCCCATGTCCAGGGGTCGATTTGTCCAAAGGTCTGCAGTGGATGCTTGTCAGCTAGGAGCTCAGTCGGGGCTGTCAGAACAGCTTTATGAGGCCTGCGTTAGTTTCCTGTGGCTACTGTGACAAAATACCACAAATTTGGTGGCTTAAGATCATAAAAATTTACTCTCTCTCAAAAAAAAAAAAGAAGGAAAGAAAGAAAAGAAATTTACTCTCTCAAAGTTCTACAGGCCAGAACTTTGAAATCAAGGTGTCAATAGGGCTGTGCTCCCTCAGAGTGCTGGAGCAGAAGCCTTTGTCTCCTGGTGGCGCCTGCAATCCTTGGCTTGTGGCCAAATCACTCAGTCTCTGCCTCTGTCATCATATGCCTTCACACCTGTGTGTCTGTGTCTAAACTTCCCTCCTCTTGTAAGGACACTGTTCATGTTGGAGTTAGGGCCCATCCTAATCCAGTGTGACTTCATCTTAACTTGATTATATCTGCAGAGGCCCAGTTTATGAATAAGCTCATTCCCAGGTTCCAGGTGGACATGAATTCCAGGGACATTATTATAATCAGCCCAGTACAAAGCCTCTCCATGTGACTGCTGGCTTCCTAACAGTGTGGCAGCTAGGTTCCAAGAGTGAGCATCTCAAGACAACAAGTCTTGTTTTATTTTATTTTGCTGAGGAAGATTTGCCCTGAGCTAACATCTATTGTAAATCTTCCTCTTTTTTCCTTTTTTAATGTGAGCCACTGCCACAGCATGGCCGCTAACAGACAAGTGTAGCACCCAGGTCCGCACCCAGGAACCAAACTCTGGCTGCTGAAGTGGAGCACGCTGAACTTAACCACTAGGCCACCAGGCCTGGCTGAAGACAACAAGGCATTTTATGACTTATGTGTAGTGGAAGGTGCAAAGACCTGCCCAGGTTCAAGTGTCACACTGAAGGACAGCCACATTCCCTTGAGCAGCACACAGCAGTTAAGCGCAATTGCCTGGGGTCACACATAGCCACAGGGATGGATGTCAGACAATGCTGAGTACAGAAGCAAAGAAGCAGAGTGAGGTGCCGAGCAGAACACCATCACGCAGGGCTGAAGATGAGCAGGCACCGGCCTGCACACTCCACCAGCATGTGCAGGAGGGTGACATCCACCACCTTGAGTGGAAGGGGCTGGAGCTGTGGACGAAGGCCATTTGACAAATTGGCAGAAGCCTGCTTCCACCCAAGACCACATTAAACTGAGTCAGGAACTGCAGAGGGGGCTTCTCTCAGCCCTTCACACAAGCAGGAGATGAGTAGAGTTGGAGGTGTAAGAGGCTAACTGTCCCCTTAGGGTTGGTGTGGCCCAGGTGATTTGCGTGAACAGTAATTGAAAGACTTCCACGTTCGGTGGTGGCTGGCAAGATGACTCGAAGAGATCCTGCTTGGCACCTTGGAAATTTATTAAAGAAACCTTAACTGAACTGGAGCCATGAAGGCCCTTAGAGGCAGATCTCAGGCCCCATCACACATTGTGATCTGTGATTTACACCAAATTACACCAAACAGGAAGAGACAGGTGCTTGCATCTTGGAAGGTAAGTAAAACTGCTTTGCTACCGAAGGAGGATTTCTCTCCCCACCAAGCAACAGCTCAGCCAATCAGAAACGGCACAGCTCAGCCAATGAGAAGCCATTACCTCCCTGATCTGTTACTTTCCCCCAATGGACTTTTCTTTAGAACAGCTCCTCCTTCTCCCCATTTTCTGTATAAAAGCAGCTCCCCTCCTTTGTTTTCTGGATTTGCCTATGGTTTGCCATAGCACCCACATCCCGAATTACAATTCTTTCGGCTATTCCTGTGTGGCCCCGCCCCTCCAGGAGATGGCCCCGCCTTACCCCGCCCTCCCCAGATCCGGCCAATCCCCATTAGGTAACGTGGAGGGTGCGGCCCCCACTGAGGGCAGCCCCGCCCCTCCAGGAGGTGGCCCCACCTTACCCCGCCCTCCCCAGATCTGACCAATCCCCATTAGGTAACGTGAAGGGTCCTGCCCCGACTGAGGGTAGCCCCGCCTCCCTAGGAGCTGGCCCCGCCCCCCGCTCAGCGGCGCAGGAGGACCCCAGCACGTGCTTCCCCGCGGCCTGACGTTCCCAGGGCACGGCTCGGGAGCTCACAGCTTGAGAGCTGGCGCGGCCGCTCCGAGCCTCCGTGGCTCCTCGCTGGGAGGAGCTGCTGGGACACAACCGTTTATTGAGCGCCCGCTGTGTGCGCTCAGTCCTCGCCCCACGGTTCGGCCGTGAACGACCCCCGCCCCGTGGGGACACGGCGACGCGGGAACAAGTGGCCGTCCAGGTGCGTCGCGCAGGTGCTCAACGGGGCTGGCCGCCGCAGTCCTCCCGGCCGTCGCCAGGCCCCGCCCCGCCCGCGGGAACGAGGGCAGCCACGCCCCCGGCACGCCCTGCCCAGCCCGAGTCAGCCGAGGGCGCGGTGCCCGAAGCAAGCCACGCCCCGAGCGTCGGGCCTCGGCCAATGCGCGGAGCCGGCTCCCGGCGGAAGCGCGCTGCTGGGGCAGACGCCAGAGCGGAGCGGCGGGTGCTGGAGACCGCTGGGGACGGACAGGTAGTGCGGTCGCCCGCGGGGCCGTCAGTACGATCTGGTGGGCGAGGGGGTCTCTGGTCGGGAGGGGAGACTCAGAGGGCTGAGAGGAGCCTCAGGGAAGAGGGGTACTCAGCTCGCGAGGATAGGTCGCCCCCCTGGAAGGGGACCTGTGGATGCTGGGTGAGGGGTGCACAAGCTACTGGGGACAGGGTCGCCAGGCTGGAGGGGGACCTGTGGATGTCGGGTAGGGGGCTCACAGTTTCCAGGGATAGGGTCGCCATGCTGGAGGGGGGATTTGTGGATACTGGGTGGAGGCTCGCAGCGGCGGGGGTGGCACACAGCTGCTGGGGACAGGGTCGCCATGCTGGAGGAGAACCTCTGGATGCTGGGTAGGGGGCTCACAGTTGCCGGGGACAGGGTCGCCAGGCTGAAGGGGGATCTCTGGATGCTGGGTGGGCGCTTTGGGGGCGCAAAGCTGGCGGGAGGGGTATCTGATTCCTGATAGCCTACCCCCGCCCGCCAGGATGGGCAGCAGCTCGCTGTCCGAGGACTACCGCCTGTGCTTGGAGCGCGAGCTTCAACGTGGCCGCGCAGGCGTGTGCGGGGACCCGTCGTTGCGCGCCGTGCTCTGGCAGATCCTGGTGGAAGACTTCGACCTGCACGGGGTGCTGCAGGACGACGCGCTGGCGCTGCTCACCGACGGCCTGTGGGGCCGCGCTGACCTGGCCCCTGCCCTGCGCAGCCTGGCCCGCGCCTTCGAGCTGCTGGAGCTGGCCGCTGTGCACCTGTACCTGCTGCCCTGGAGGAAGGAGTTCACCACCATCAAGGTAGGGCGGCGGGCCTAGTGGGGCTCCCCTGCCTGGGCTGCTGGGGTCTGGCTACCGTTGGGAGGACAGCTACAGTCAAGGACTAGGGATTTCAGGTGTCCTCAGAACCTGGTGGGTTTCACAGGGCTCAGAACATGCTGAGGGGTCCTGGGAGTGTTGGGGCAGAGCTCTGGCCGAGGTCCCTCCAGCACTCCAAGAGCTGAGAACATGGGGTGGGTGGAGGCCACCTGCCCTGGGTGCCTGCCTCCCAGGGGGTAGTCGGTCCCCTAAAGCTTGTATCACTGCCCTCCCCAAAGTCCACGCAGCCACGGTGCCATAGAAATTCTAGGACAGGTGCACAGGAGAGACTTGAGATTCCATGGTCACCCTAATCCCTCCAGGACGTGAGCTAATCCCATTTATACAGGAGGACTGTGGGTGGGGTATCCCCTATGAAGCAGGCAGGGGCTATATGCCCTTGCACGCCTGGGGGTGGGCTGGGCTGGGCTGGAACTTAGTTCACCCCTTGGCTCGGGTATGGAGGTTGTGCCCAGGGCTGGCATGGCCCCTCTAGGTGAGCTGCCAGCCAGCAGAAGGGAGCAGGCCGCTGGTGCTCTGAGCTAATTCAGAAGAGTAGGAAGGTGATGACGTCACCAGGCACGTGGGCGAGTCCGCCTCCGCTGGTTGCCATGACAGCAGCAGCCCCGTCTAGGGAGGTGAGCTCTGGAGCCCATGGCTCTGCGGGGACACCTGCTGGTCTGAGGTTCTAGGACTTTCATTCATCCCTTCACACTGGAAGGCAGGAGGTACCCGCCAGGGCCAGCCCATGGGGCGCCAAAAGCAGAATAGTCAAGCCTGCCCTCGAGGTGCTCACAGCTTCAGTGTTGGGCAGACCTGGATGGGGTCTGGTTCTGCCTCCTCCTGCCTGCGTGGCTTTGGGCAAGTTACCTAATCTCTCTGAACTATTTCCTCCTCTGTCTAATAGACACAAGAATAGTCCAGTTTGTGGTTTGCTGTGAGGGGTGAATGCAAAGCCCTCAGTGCACTGCTTGCACTCGGTGGTGCTCAATACGAGTGAGGCAGTGTCCTGAGCCGGGAACCGAGGAATGCTCACGCACTCCCAGAGTTGGGGAGCTTTAGTTGGGAGAGACACTGGATCACTATCCTAATAATCCTTTTAGTTCCTCACATAACTTTGCAGTCTAGAAAGCACTTTGCCATCTGTCAGCTGCACATTAGAGCCTCCAAAACATACAGCTATTTCATCCATGTGGTGGAATGCTACCCGACGAGAAACAACGGATGGCAAAGCCTGTCCTGATGGGGAGAACTCACTAAGACAGTCCCTGGAAAAGCAGCGTCCAGAGGACTGCGTTCAGGAGGCTCCCTGGTCAAGGAGATAAGCACCTCTATGGTGTTAGCACAGTCGAGCACTCAGCAGGGACACGGGCACCTGACTGGAGCCGAAAAGCCCCAGGGTGGGAGGAGGTGGAGGGGCCTGGGGGGTGGGCAGAGACTTCTCACCGTAGGGACTCTACTCTCCTGATTATGAGCCTGCCCCAGCCCATGAGACAGGCTTTGGGAGTGGGCTGGTCTGGAGGGAGTTCAGCACAACCCGGAACTGCCCAGTCACTTGGCACCATGCTGCCCTCTGGGGTGAGAGTGGGGGCCCCTGAAGCTGGCCAAGGCCGGTGTGCAGCCAAGGTGGGGTCGGGTCTGCGGGAGGGCAGGCTGCTGCTGACCGGGCCCCTCCCTTGCAGACCTTCTCTGGGGGCTACGTGCACGTGCTGAAGGGCGTGCTGTCAGAAGACCTCCTGATCCAGAGCTTCCGGAAGATGGGCTATGTGCGCAGGGACGACCACCGCCTCATGGTGGCCACCCCGCCCCCTGCCTCCCAGTTACTGCGCGTGGCCCTGGGCTGCTTTGCCCTCCGGCTGGAATGCGAGATCCTGGGAGAGGTGCTGGAGCGGCTGGGCACCAGCGTGCTGCCGGCTGACGAGCTGCTGAGGGCACGGCGGGCCAGCGCAGACGTGGCCTCCTGCGTGGCCTGGCTGCAGCAGCGGCTGGCCCGGGAAGAGGAGCCGCCACCCCTGCCCCCACGGGGCTCCCCAGCTATGTACCGGGCCCCGCTGGACCTGTACCGGGACCTGCAGGAGGACGAGGGCTCGGAGGAGGCCAGCCTGTATGGAGGGCCCTCACCAGGCCCAGACTCGCCCCCCTCAGAGCTGGCCTACCGGCCTCCACTCTGGGAGCAGAGTGCCAAATTGTGGGGTTCTGGGGGCAGGGCCTGGGAGCCGCCAGCAGAGGCCGAGGTACCGCAGCAGGCCAGCAGCCCGCCTTACGAGGCCTCGGAGGAGGAGCTGGAGCCGGAGCCCTCGGCCTTCTCCTTTCTCTCACTGCGGCGGGAGCTGCTGAGTCGGCCTGGGGACGCAGCCGCTCCCAGAGCCCCAGGGAGCCCCGGATGGGCCAGCCCCCAGCATGTGCATGGGCCCAATCCCGAGACCCCCGGCTACCAGGCGCATAGCTGCCTGGCCTCTGGCGCCCTGCCCACGCTCTGTTGCGACACGTGTCGCCAGCTACACGCTGCCCACTGTGCTGCCCTGCCTGTCTGCCATCAGGGCCACGTGCAGCACACCCTGCTCAGCGACACCCAGCGGCGCCTGTGGCTGCAGCGTGCACAGGTGGACAGTCTGCTCTATGACAGCCCTGGGGCCCGGCCATAGGCCCTGCCAGGCCCTGGGTCAGGGCTTTCTGGAGTTACCTCGGTGCTTCTCTGGCCTCATCCCTCCTTGGGCCTGGGCCACTGGCCACCTACCCCTCCTCCCCTCGAGGAGCCCTGGGCACAACAGAAGGGGCAGGGAGAGTCCAGGCCCCACAGAGCAGGGGGTGGGGGCTTACCTGCCATCGCCAGCTCCTGCCTCCAGCTGTCCTGTCCCTGTCCTCAGCACACAGATTCACGCCCAGACGTGCTGGGTAGAGGGACACAGCACCCGAACCTGTCCCCATGAAGGACCCTCACCCTCCTCTCACCCCTTCCCCCACCCCACGGCAGGGGCCCAGCTATCGGCGTAGCTCCACTCCCTGCAGGCGGTGGCTCAGGACACGGTGCTTCCCTCCGCATGTCCAGGGGGACTCGCCACATGGGCGTGTCCTTGGGGGCCTGCAGGTGACAGCCCCTAAGCTGACTCAGCCCCTCTGTGGGTGTCACAAGCCACACTGAATGACTCCATGTGCCCTAGTCACAGCTGGGCAGGGAAGCTGGGGGCAAAGACAGAGACATGATCTGGTTTGAAACCAGAGCAAGGAGGTGCCTGCAAACTCTCAAGAAAGCGCAGCAGGAGGTAGACAGTGACACAGCCGGACGAGCCTGAGTCACTCCACTCCAGGTGGAGTGTAGGGGCGTCTGAGCAACCAGCACCCTGGCGGCTGTCCTGCTGTGTTGGCTGTGGAAGGCGGGGTGGGAGGTCTCCCAGGCCCCCCAAGTCCAGTGGTAAAGACGCAGCAGGCCCCCTGAGGCAGACCCCCAAGGCCAAGGAAGGAGGGCCATGCAACCCCTTGTCCCTTGGGGCGGGCAAGTGACCCAGGAGCCACCGGCTCACAGGACTGGAGGGGGCAGGTCTGCCTGCCTCAGCCCTTGGGGCAGGTGCCTGTCTTCTGTGCTGGTCCCTCCACACCGGGTGCCCACCCAGCCTGTCTGTTCCAACTCCCGGCCTTCCCAGCACTGGGAGAAGCTGTCAGTCACGAATCAGAACCTCTGAGTACATTAAATCACTGAGCCGCTCAGGACAGTCAGTAGAGCTTTTATCTCTGTGCCCCATGCCAGTCATGCCCCTTCCCCGGGGCCTCAGTGTGGGAGCAGGACGGGACTCGATTGGGCTCAGAGCGTCCAGGCCCAGGGCCCAGCCCACTAGGCTGGCTCACCCCACACCAATCCTTCCTTCCCACCCCAAGGTCCTGCCAGCCCCACCTGGGGGTCACCACAGCCACTGCCTGCCCCGGGCAGCTTCTGGTGACCAAGAGGGAACACAACTGGCCATAGAGGATCTGCTGGTCCCAAACCAGTGACACCCACGGAGATGGGCCAGTGGGAGTTTCTTGCTGGGAAGTGAGCTTGGCAAGTGGTAGGACCCAGCATGGCCAGCAGGTGGCGCCACCACAGCCTGGGTGGGGCTGCCTCAAGGTGTCCTGGCCCTTGGGGTGTACCCACTCTCACCCCACGTCAACACTCGCTCTTCTGGGGCAGTGGCAGGAAGCGGGGCAGCTGGCTGGAGCAGCTGGTGGGTCCTGGCACGGACATGCTGGAAAGGAGCACGGCTGACCTGGACTGCAGGCCTTGCAGACGCCAGCCGTCAGGGCTTGCTGCGCTTCCTCTGGCCCGAGGCTGCGGCTGGGGCCCGCTTGTTGCGGTGGTGGGGGAAGGTGGGCATGAGCTCCGGCTCGCAGGCTGCAGGGAGGGGGCTGCTCAGCACTGGGTTGGGGAGGGCCTCCCAGGGCACGGGAGAGCCTCAGGCTGGGAGCACTTCGGGTCTGAACAGCACCCCCCTGCTCCCCTCCTCTGATCCCACAGACAGTCTGTGCGGCCCCAGCACCCCCACCAGCCTCACTGCACAGCCCCTGCCTGCCCAGGGCCCACACCCTCCCCGAGGGGTGTGCATGGGAGCCCGCCACACCGCCTGCAGGGGCTTGAGCAGCTACGCAAGGCCAGACCCCAACATAACCACCTGGGACAGAAGGGGCCGCCAGCCCTGTGCCCCACAGAGCAGAGCCTGGGGGGTCTGGGGGACTCACGCAGGGGCTTCTCCTTGAAGTAGGAGCTCTCCAGGCAGTCCCCCGCCGTCGCCCTGGAAGCAGCCGTGCTGTTAGCAGGACCCTGGGCCTCACTGAGGCTCGTCCCCCTCACACCATGCCCAGCCCAGCAGTGTCTGGTTCAAGTTTGCCGACAAGTGAAAGGGGGGTGGCAGGTAGGGGTCTGTGGCCCAGAAACCCTTGGGAACCGCAGAGTGGGCTCCATGACCTGGGTGGGCAGACCGCCCAGACTGGGCACCTGACCCGCCATGTGTGTCCTGGGAGGCGGCGTCTGGGTGGCTGCACGTCCTGTGTTCTGAGAAACCTTTCCAAAGGGCTCAGGCTCAAGGTGCCGCCGCCCCCACCTGTAGGCCGGTCCGCACCTTTTCCTAGGGTCGTACATGAAGAGGAGGTTGAGCAGGCGCAGGCCGGCCTCTGAGAGCCACGGGAACCTGTGCTTGAGGTTGTTGTAGGGCTGCTTCCGCAGGCTGTACTGGCTCACGAGCGGCAGCTTGGAGAAGCCCTGCAGGAAGCAGGAGCTGATGCCACACAGGCCAGCCTGGCTGAGGGCGAGTGAGGGCAGAGGCCAGGCACTCACCGGCCAGATGTTCTCACTAGGTGTCCCCAGCAGCTGGACGATCAGGTCCACCTGGTGGATCTCGGAAGTGCCAGGGAGCAGGGGCTTGTGGGCCAGCAGCTCAGCCAGGATGCAGCCCACGGCCCTGCAGAGGAGCGCAGGCTGCGCCTGACTCAGCTGCTCGCTCCGCCACACACCTGTGCTGAGCACCACTGCAGTGTGACCACGGAGGGCGAGCGCTGCCCAGACGTCTCCATGGGCTGGGGGCAGAACCCGGGAGGAGTCATGACGGAACAGGTGAGTGACTACTCGGCCCCCCCTGGGCCATGTCACCTGGTCCCTGCAGGCCTCTCAGGGTGGCCACGAGGGCAGGCCTGTCGTCTGTGGACCTCGGGGCCCCTTCTCACACCTGCTCTCGGGATCCGAGGCGTGGGCCCACCCTCCTGGGGCTGAGAGGCTGACAAAGGCCCCAGCTGCACTCCTGTCCCTTCAGTTCTGATATGACCGACTCCGGCCCTTCCCCGACGCCCTAGGAGCGGCATCTGCTTCTCACCACATGTCGATGCTGGTGGTCTGCGTGGTGGTTCCCAGTAGCAGTTCAGGGGCTCGGTACCTGCAAACAGAAGCCTCTACCTCACATCGGGTAGCACCTTTCCTCTAGCCTGGGCTTCCACGGGCACAGCCTCTGTGCTAGCCCACCCACCGGCCACCAGCCTCCTTGAGACAGCCTAGACGACCGGACTGCTAGGCCCAGCTCGGACCACCCCATCCTCAGAAGCCCTGTGGCTGCTGGACAGCTCCTCTGTGGAGTGGTGTCCCGTGTATTACAAAGACACAGACTCCCGCCAGCCCGTCTCACAGATGGGGGCTGCATGACACGGGGCAGAAAGCATCTGACTTCAATATCCTACCCTTGACCAGGACCCTGTCCTGCCTCTTAGAGGTGTAAGTGAGAAATAACAACACAAAGCTGTGTACACCACCATCCTTCAGTCGGGCACCAGCTCCCCTTCTCGAGCTGGCTCCGACCAGGCTGGGGGCCTAGCGGCCTCAGGCCAGGGCAGCGCCCCATCCAAGGAGGCAGCTTCTGCAGTACCACCAAGTCTGCTTCTCCAGTGACAGCCCTGCTGTCTTGGGAAGCTGTCCTAGACCCAGCCTCTGAGTGTGCATAGAACCCTACAGCTTAAAGACCTACAAGATCCTTTTGCAACTTCAGGGTGTCCTCCCCAGACTCCCCTCCTCCAGGCAGACGTGGTCTGAGGCACTCACCAAAGAGTGACCACCTTGGGAGTCATTGGCTTCACTGGAACGCCATAGGCCCGGGCCAGGCCAAAATCCGCTGTGACAGAGGCAGATATAGGAGGGAGGGTGTGTCACCAGGTAAGAGCTAACAAGTTGCCACCTGGGGCCACGAAGACAAAGGAGCCAGCTCCAGCTCTTAGCCTAATGAGCCTCAGTGCTTATGAGGTCTGACCTCCTCCCAGGGGGAGGGGGGGACAGGGAGAGGTGAGCAGGGGTGCATGGAGCACACGGGGGCTGCCCACCTAATCTCGGGCAGGGAAGGCCCTGTGGGGGGTGACAGCCGAGCTGAGACAGAACATCAGGCAGAGTCACCAGATGGGAGGGAGAGGAGAGACAGAGGGGCCAACTATACAGGGCTGGGCGCTGAGGCCCAGAGCCGGGGGGCCAGGATGAGCTGGAGAAGGAGAGGCGAGGCCAGCAGGCCCGGCTGGAGCCCCAGTAGCACACGTGGAGAGATGCCCCACCCCACCAAGCCAGCGCCCTGGCCCACCTGTCTTCACACAGCCCTTGTCGGTCATGAGCAGGTTGGAGACCTTCAGGTCCCTGCGGTGGAAAGAGCATCAGTGGCTCCGGAAGCAAGCTCCCGGGTGGCCAGGTCCGCTCAGGAAGCTTTCTCACAAGCCTCCTATCGGAACTTCCTAAAAACGAGCAGGGCAGGCAGCACAGGGCCACTCGAGAGTTGGGACATTGGAGCTCCCGCTAACATTCTGAGGCAGTGGCAGAGCTGGCCTCAAGCCCAGGTCTAACTGCCAGGCCCACCCCGCTCCCCAGCCGGGCCACATGAGCTGCCCAGAGCACAGAAGCTGCTGCCTACACAGTCCTGCTCCAGCCGGGAAGGCCCCCACTCCACCCCTCTAGGCTCAGCCCTTCCTGCTGTGCATCACAAGACTCCAGGAAGGCTCTCTCCACTGCAGGACTTCTCAGAGCCTTGACTACACTCATACCATTGGCCCCTCAGGGATTATCTTCTCCTAGACCCTTCCCCAATCAGCAGTTAGAGAAGCCCACTGCACTGAGGCCATGTCTGCTCCTCTCCTGCGTTCTGGGCAACGAGGCACTGGCACTGGCAGCCAGGGATCAGTACTGGCAGTCACCTTTCCCCAGTGTCACAAATCAGCACCCACTTGGACAAATGTCCCCTGAGGCCCCATCCCACCCAGACCCCTCCCATCAGCCCAAAACCTGCCCCTTGGACCTGCCCTACCCAGGCCCCGCCCACCTGTGGATGATGAAGTTCCGGTGCAGGTACTGGAGGCCCCTGAGCACCTGAAGCACAATGCACTTGACCTACGCAGAGGGCCAGGACTGCCAGTCAGGACCAGCCATGTTTGGCACAAATGTGCCCGACAAGGACCCATGCCGGCCCCCCTCCCAGCACCCCTAGCCTTGCACCTGGGCCTCAGAGAAGGGTGTTGGCATGTTTTCCAGAAGGCTGGCCAAGTCTTGCTCACAGTAACCCATCACCAGGAAGATGCTGCAAGAAAAAAGGGGAAGACACACACCACCTCCCACCTCCTCCCGGGTGGGCCAAGGGACCTGCCCAGGGCTGCGGGAAGGGCAACTCTGGTCTCGGGGGAACACAAGGAGGGGGCTGGGCAGGGTGGGCTCAGCAGGGCCTAATGCGGAGAGGCAGCAGACTGCTCACCTCTCCAGGTGGTTCCCCACAACCACCTCCTTCAGCTCCACGATATTTGGATGGCGAAGGCGAAGGAGCAGTGTAATCTCTCGAAGGCTGCTGATGGGGACCCCTGCAACCAGACACAGCCTTAGCAAGCCCCACCCCTACAGAGGGGGACCCCTGAAACCAGAGATTCAGCAGGCCCCACCCCTGCAGACAGGGACCCCTGCAACCGGACGTAGCCTCAGCGGGCCCCACTCCTGCAGACGGGGACGCCTGCAACCAGACACAGTCTCAGCGGGCCCCACCCCTGCAGACGGGCACCCGTGCAGCTAGCCACCTCAGTGAGCCCCACCCTGGTCCATGTCAGTCCTCAGTGACCCAGACCCCTAAGTCTTTCACGGCTCTGCCCATCACCTCAGGGAGAATCAAGGCCATCCCAACCCCCCTTCCTTCATCAAAAGCAAGGCACCAGCTCTCTGCACTGACCACTGTGTATGGCAGGGGTCTCCACAGTGAGCAAAGCAGAGCCCTGCCCACAGGCAGCCAGGGAAGGGGTGGGGGGTGGTGAGCAGGGGTGCATGGAGCACATGGGGGCTGCTCGCCCGGTCTCCGGCGGGGAAGGCCCTGTGGAAGGGTGACAGCCGAGCTGAGACAGAACATCAGGCAGTCACCAGATGGGAGGGAGAGGAGAGACAGAGGGGCCAACTGCACAGGGCCGGGCGCTGAGGCCCAGAGCGGGGGGCGGGATGAGCTGGAGAAGGAAGGGCAAGGCCAGCAGGCCCGGCTGGAGCCCCCGAGACCAGCCCCCTTTAACGATCAGGCCAATGCTCTTGGGAGGCAGGCTCGCCCTCAGTCCCAGTAAGACCCTCTACCGTTCCCCTCCAGTACCCGCTTCCCACTCACCATCCTTCTCCTTGTCCATCCGCACCTTTTTCAGGGCGACAATCTCATCCGTCTGGGTATCCCGGGCCCGATCTGGAAATTCATCCATGATGGACTCTGATCTGATGCCCCCTGACATCCTCATGCCATATGGGGCCTCCTCCTGAACTCTGGGGGTTCCCTCTCTCTTCCTCGATACTGGATGCCCAGTGACACTCAGTCCTCACTCTGTGCAAGCAACACCCCCAGCCCCACTAGCCGTGCCCCCTGGGGGTCCTCCTGTCTGAGCTGGGGACAGGGGCCTGGGTATAACACGGTCCCTCTAAGTCTTCCTTCTTATAGTCAGCACACAGATCACTGCTTTGTGTTCTGTTGTTACCATGTTCTAACAGCAAATAACGTACTTTATCTAGAAAAAAGAACACTTATTTTGGGGAGCAAAGATGGCTCCCCAAATTAGCACAAAAAGATGTGCTAACTTGCGCAGCTTCCAAACCCTGAGCAGTACGATCCACACCAGCACCTCAGCGGCTACGAGCTGAGCTCTGGCCGCTTCTCGAAGTGCTACGTTTTATTGCTGTAACAGGTCCACTCACGGTTACGCATAAGCAAGCTGAGACGGACATTTATTCGGACACGGTGTGAAATTTATGGCAGTCATGCCAGGGATCAGAGTTCACTTGTACAAGTTGTTGCTGGCTGTGGAGCAAGGGCTGTCAACCTCCTTCTAGCCCGAACACAGCTCCTGCTTGGATAGTCCCCTGGAGCCCAGGCCTCCCATCTCAGCCACTCACACACAATGCCGTAGGTGCCTTCCCCGATGCGGTTCAGCTTCTCAAACTCCTTCACACTCCGGCACCGTCCCAGCTGAAAGAGACGGAGGCTGGCAGTGCGGGGACTTTCAATAAGGAAAGGAGAACAATGACACTAGGCCAGAGGCTTCGAATCGAATATCAAAGACAGCTCACCCACTCTCGTCTAATCCCACATCCAGACATACTCTGTCCAAGCACAGTAACCACCAGCCACATATGGCTACCACTAATTAAAATAAAAGTTCATTTCCTCAGTTGGACCAGCCACGTGTGAAGTGCTCAACGGCCCCCTGTGGCTCATGGTGACTGTACTGGATGACTCATCATCAGAGAAAGCCTGCTGGGCAGCACTCACTAAATCATGCTCTGGAGATGGAAAAAGCTTGAAGACTTTCACAAAGTATCTACCAAACACAGCAGAAACATTTGTGTGGCATGGGAACTGCCCCCAACATCCACACAGGACTTCTTCCTTTGAGTTACGAAACACTGCACCGTAGCACGTGGCCATCCAGCTGGGGGTCATATTTCCCAGCCTCCCTTGCAGCTAGGTATGAGCATATGACTGAATTCTGGCCAATAGGACATGAGCAAAAAGGACAACTGTGACTTCCTGATCAAGGGAAGCTGACTGCCGCCCACTCCTTTTTACCCTTTGAGGCAGGCTGGGATTCAGAAAAGGTACAGGTGGAGCAACAAGACAGTCTGAGTGCCTGCACCTTCTGGAATGTTAGGGGAGAGAGAAATAGTCTTGTACTTCAACCACTGTATTTTGGGGTTTCTCTGTCTGTACCCTAATACACCTTCACAAGGTGGTGCGTTCGAAGGTGGACTGAAGGAGCACTTCCCCCTGGGTCTCAGCAGCACATGCAGCGAGGTTCGATTCTAACAGCTCCTCTCCGGCCTTGCTGCCTCTATTCTCTTAGCCACCCTGCCCTCCATTGCATTCCTTCCTAACACCTGGGGATCCGAGTCAGAACCTTCTAGTCTGGATTGAAGCCCTTCTGTGATCTCGCCTCAACCTCCCTTTCCCACCGAATTCCCTCTCTCACAGTCTCTGTCTCCAGGCTCAACGCCTGTGCTTCCTATTCACACTCTGTATTCCCCTTCTCCGGGACTTCGCTCCTACTGCTCCTTAAGTCTGGCATGCCACGCCTCCTCCCCTCTGCGCGTCCAAATCCTAGCGACACTTCCTGGCCCAGCAGAAAACAATTTTTCTTATGACATCCTCTGATACTTTCATGTCTTGAAGCACCTACTACCGTGCTCTCTGCACTGTGCTGATCTGGTCCTCTTCACGCTCCTGTGAGAGCACCCCTGCGCGTCAGAGCAATGCACCGCGGCCAGTGGGTGGCTCCACAGTGGCCCTGGCGCTCGCTCAGCCAGCCGGTCAGTGGTCCTCACCGGACACGTGACTGGGCCTCGCGCACCAGCAGCAGTTAACACCGCCAGGATCAGACCCGCCCAGCACGGGCCGCCAACGGTGCCCGGAAAGGGTCACTAGCGGACTGGGTGACAGTAACACGCAGAGCTCCGCACAGACCGAGGCACAGAGGCCGCCGGGTCCCGGGTGGGCCCGGCCCATCACAGCCCGGGAGACCACGCCTCCCACTCCTCCCACGGGCAAACGCTCCGGCCTGCGCGCAACGCTCAGAAACCCCGCGTCGGGCCCGGAGCCTGCCCTTCCGGAGGAGGCCAGCAGCACAGAGCCTGCCCGTCCCTTTCGCCCGGGAGCTACCCACCCCGGGTTCCGCCCTCCTCGCCTGGAGCGGGGCGGGGCTACCGCCGCCGCCGGGTTCTGGGCCTGCCGCGGGGGATTCTGGGACTGTCGTTTCCCCCAGTGCCGGCAAGCTCGGCGCTTTAGCGCGACACTGAGGGCCCCCGCGCGTTTCGGCCCCGCCCCCCGCCGGCGAGGGCAGCGCTTCCCCGAGCACCCCCCGTCGCACCCTGTGTTCTGGAGGCACCGTGAAGAAGCCTTCCTTACGGATACATTTCAGACGGATCTGCTCCGACTCCGGGTCCGGATCCCCCATGCCGAGCCCAACCCACCGCTTCCCTTGCGCGCAGGCGCAGACGGGGTTCCTCGGCGCAGGCGCGTGGTCTACTTCCGGGGCGTCCGCTCCTTAGCAACGGTTACCCTGGGAACTTCTTGAGGACCCCGAGCGCCTGCGTTTCTGCTCTCCGTCGGCTCAGACCCCCGACGTTCGGGCCCCATTTCAGTTTTCAGCGCGGGCACCTGCTCCGGCTGGGGCGCTGGGTCACCGCCGCCGGAGGAGGAGGCCGAAGTCTGAGGGGCTGGGGCCCCGGGGGCTGCTGGGCGCTCCAGCCCCGCAGCGGGGCCGTGGCGGCAGCTCTCCCTGCAGCACCGAGGCCGCCCTGGAGCCGTGGGGACGGAGAGCCGCGAGGAAGCGCCGGGCGGTGGGGCACAGGGTCCCCGCCACGTGCTGGCCCTGCAGGCTCTGCCCTGCGGACCTTCCGTCCTGGCTGGAGGCGGGCCACCGCGGGAAGGAAGACGGATGCGGGAGAGTGAAGCGGGGCAGCGAAGGGGACGTGTCGGAAGACGGAGCCAGGGCCGGCTTCCCGCGAAGGGGACTGTAATGTAAATGCTACGGTAACGTCAGTATAAGTTAAGGACGTTTGATAATTATGAAATTAATCATAATGAGTCGAGTCATTTAATTTAAACTAATTGTCATATTCAGTTCTTTCTAGTCCTTTTTAAATTCATTCATAAGCTGAACTTCTAGTTAATAATGAGATTAGAATTAGTGCCGTGGTAAGGATAATTTTTAGATTGTTTGAGATATTCAGGGCAAGGGTAGGAGAAGAGCAATTTCTAGGCCAAATAATAGAAATGTAATGGCCACTACAAATTTTATGGAAAAGGGTAGGCGTGCTGACCCTGTGGGGTCAAATTCACATTTGTATGGATTTGATTTTTCCGTATAAATACTTAGTTGTGGCAGTCAGAATGCATTAATAAATGTATTGAATAAATACTAGTGATGCTATTAATGTGTTAGTAAACAACGTCAATATGAAATGTACTGTTCTTTCTGAAGTTATACCAAAACTAATTGATTGGAAATCAGCTGCACTATTTAATACTAAAAGAAAGGATGCTCATCAATAGATAGAAACATGGAGACCATGTGTAAAGCCTGCTGTGCATTCTAGAACTAAGGAGCTAACACATACTGTCACCAGCCTAGACGTATGAGACCAGACAGAGCAGGGCATCCTCTCCAGCCACCCCAGAAGAGAGTGGAGCCTGACCTGAGGGCTGCTGGTGAGGGTGAAACAGCCAGGGTGGGGGTCCCCTGAATGTCCCCTCACCAGTGGAAGCCCTCATCCACAGCCAGAAAAACAGGAAGGTGTCAGTTCAGCTCTCCTTCCAGGGCAGCTCTGACAAGGCCACTTCCACAGTTCAAGGTGCCATGGCTGCCCCCACTCCACATTCTTCTTCTGGATCCTTTAATACCCTGGATCAGGTTACAGTCACACGAGGAGCCCTTGGGCCCTCCAAGGCAACTACACTCTTGCCTGTTCTGGGATGTGACACCGTAAAGTTTAGTCCTCAGAGTCCAACCTTTTTTCCAAGTGTGGGGGACACTGCATTCACTGTAACCACCAAGTACTTACACCACGCTCCCTCAGAAGCGGAAGGGAAGGATTCTAACTGCCACGAGAGTCCGAGCAAGAGATGCCACCTGCCATCTGTTGATCACTGTGCACAACCAGCCAGGTCCAACAGGTGTATACGGATTTATCCATTTATTACCACAAAGTCCACTCTGAGCCAGAGTCACTCTTGCCCTCTGCCAAACTGCCAGCTGCTCTGGGGAGGTGTGACCAAAGTGGTCACTGAGGGGAACCTCGTATACTGAAGGGGCACCTGCAGCTTCCCACAGGGCAGGGTGACCCTTCTGCCATCATCGCTGAGACTCAGCATAGTGACTCACGACAGCGATTTGGGGCGCCTGTTTCTTCTTTGATCTGTGGACCGTAGGCATCTACTGTACTGGGGTTCCTGTGTCGGTGGTAGGGGCCCCAGTCCGCCCGCTCCTGGATAGTTGTCTGATCTTCACTTCTGATGGAACTGTAGCTGATGAGAGTCTCTTTTGAGGCTCTGGTGATGACAATCTGTGGAACGGCAACCTGCTTCCTGCTCGACTTCACATCAGGTGTCTCTAGAAGGAAGAAAACATCCAAGTATTTAATAAGTCTGTGGAAAAGTTCTTCCATACAGCAGACAATTTCTGTGTGAGGGCCGGAGCAAAGGAATTAGATTCATGGTTCAGGAAAAGAAACAGGCGAGGTTGAAGGCAGCCACAACCGTGTGTGAGCATGAGCATTCCAGAGCTTAAACAAGCTGACCACTCAGCTACGAGAGTGGAGGCCCTAGAGGTCCTCTTTCAAGGAAGAAAACAGAAGAGACACTTCCACCATCCACCAGGGAGAGACTGAGCTGCCAGCTCAGGTGACAGATGTTGGAAGGAGAGAGGAATGCAGGAGACAGAAGGCAAAACGGCAGGGCCTGCCCCAGAGGCGAAGGTTCCCACGTAGTTTCCAAAGGATCCTAACCTGGTAAAAGCTCTCTGTACAGAACTTTATCCATTGGAATCCTGTAGAAAATGACATTTCTGAGGTTGGCCACAACATTTTCTTAAACTCGTTAAGGTTACAAAGAATGCACAGGACTTGTGAAACGCTGAGTTTGTCAAACATTACACAACACAAAGGCAGAAGCTCCTCCGCGGCCTCATCTCCCAGCCTGCTGCCCAGGCTGACAAGCTTGAAGCACACCCTCTCAGCCTCTGGTTAAAGCACTACAAAGAGAGGGCGCGCTCTCTGCACATGTGTACGTAAACAGAGTTGGAATACTCCTGTCATCACATACTTGTTAGAAAAACACGATTACGCTGGTCCTATTGCAGCATGCTTTGTTCCCCACTTCATATCTCATGAACCTGGCCACATGGGGGGACGAATAGTAGTTGCCTGTTCTGTGCCAGATGTTGTTCTGAGCTAGAATAGTGACAGTAACAACCCACAACAGCTTCTGAAGTCTGTCCTCTTACGACCTGCGTTTGACCTGCGTTTTACAGACAAAAGAACTGAGGCACAGAGAGGTTAAGTCACCTGCCGAAGGCTGGGGGCAGAGGGAGATGCTGGGGTCCAGAGCCCCCCTCAACCTTCAGTGCTGCATCCACAGCCTCAATTGCCAAATGACCTATGGCCAGCACTGGGCACTGAGAGTATCCTTGTTTTGTCATTAAGCCAAAAACTGCTTTTTATCATATTATGCATTTAATATAAATTGGGGCGTTCGGTTTTTTCACATTGATTTATACAAGCTTTTTATATATTAAGACTACTTAAAATGTTATGAATATTAATTAAAAAATAATACATGATTAAAAATTGCATACGGAGTGATTTTCTTCTTCCAGACATGTCACGTGTGCACGCACACACCATCGGATGCACTTGGCTTCACTCTGTGGAAGGCTGTCTTGCAGCTGACCACGTGGCTTCGCTGAGCCTCACGTCTGCACACAGGTGCCGCCCCTCCTCTTCCATGGCAGCCTGTGTGCCACTGTCTGGGGGCCCACTGATTACGTACCCACCTCCCTTTGAGGAACATAATTTAGGTTATTTCCAGTTTTTATCTCTTTCAAACAATGCTGCAATGAACATTCTTGCATTTATGTATTTACACACTTTTGAGGGTTTATCTATTGGGTAAGTTACTAGAAGGAAAATTTTGGTAAATATTGTCAAATTATTTTCCATAAAGATATCAACTTATATTTCCACTAAGAGCCTATAAGCATGTTTCTCCACACCCTCCCCTGGCTCTTGTCAATTTTCTGAATCTTTTCCCATGCCATAGTGAACATGGGAGAGCTGACCCCGCCCCCGCACGGGTCACCGTCGACTCCTCTGAAGCTTTGCCCTCAGCACGGGCAGGGTGAGCACCTTGTCCCTCATTCATGGGCCAGCGATATTTATTGCTGTGGATGCATGTCACACTCTTTCCTCATTTTCTACTTTGACCTTTGTGTGTGTGTGAGAGCGCTTTTTGTATATTTAGGAGATTCACACTTAGTGATTTGTGTTGCAAATAGTCCCCTGGCTTTTTAGCTTCCCTTTGTTGCTTTTTGCAGCAGTCAGATTCATCAGTCCTTTCCTCATGGCTATTTAAAAAAAATTTTATTTCTTTTTGAGGAAGATTAGCCCTGAGCTAACATCTGCTGCCAATCCTCCTCTTTTTGCTGAGGAAGACTGGCCCTGAGCTAACATCCATGCCCATCTTCCTCTGCTTTATACGTGGGATGCCTGCCACAGCATGGCTTTTGCCAAGTGGTGCCATGTCCACACCCGGGATCTGAACAGGCAAACCCTGGGCCACCGAGAATCGGAACGTGCAAACTTAACCGCTGCGCCACCAGGCCAGCCCCCCTCATGGCTTTCAGAGTTTCTCAGACTAAAAAAAGGCATTCCCTACCCCAGACTTATAAAAACATTTATTCATTTTCATTCACATTTTCTGTTTAGCCTTTTGACTCGTAGAATTTTTTGAGAAGTGACTGAGGTAAAAATAATGAAGCCCTGTGTTTTCTCGATCGTCTAGTGCATTGTCCTAGGCCAGTGAGCGCTCTCTCCGTCTCTCCCCGTCTTTGACACCGCAGCTTTACATGAATCCCACGTGAACAGGAGGCACTCTGGATGACACGCCTCACGTCGGAGAACTCAATCCCTCCCACACCTCTGCTCTTGCAGGTGCTTCCTGCAATTCTTACATTTTTATTCTCCTGGGTGAACTTTAGAATAATTTGGTCCTGTTCCCAAAAAGACCTGCGGTGTTTTAATAGGGGTCACGGTTATTTTAAAGATAAAGGGACGATGAACATCTTTACATTATCGAGGCTTTCTAGTCCAAAACAGGACTTCTTTTATCTTCCTCAGAGTTTTAAAGCTTCTTCGTTTAGAAACATGAATCTTTGTAGGGTTCTTGGTACGCCCTACTTTTACTGGTGTTCAATTACTGCCTAACAAATTGCCACACGTTTAGCGGCTAACTTAAAACAGCGCATAACATTTATCATCTCAGCTCCCACAGGTCCTGAGTCCTGGCCAGAACCCAGCTGTCCGCGGGGCTGCAGCCCCATCTGGACCTGGGGGCTTCCAAACTCTCCAGTTATAGGGAGAATTCAGTTCTTCGTGGGTCAAGGCCGGGAGTCCCCCTTTTCTTGCTGGCTGTCGCGGGGGGTCTCTTGCAGCTCCTCTCACAACATGGTACTTTACTTTTTAAAAAATTTTTGAGATATAAGTGACATGGTAGCTTACTTCTTCATAGCCACCCCTCTGACACTTCTACCTTTTTTAAAAGGATTCTTTGATTAGGTCAGGTTCAGCCAGGATAATCCCCATTTTGATTAAGTCAAAACCAGAGGATGAATGGCCTGATAACAGAAACGACGTCCATCTGGCTCACGGCTCCGCCTGCCCTCACGGGGAGGGGATTGCACAGGGCCTGCTCTCTGGGACAGATGGGGCCTCAGATCCTGCCTCCCACATTACCCGACCGCCTTCAAGAAGGAGTCTGACCTCCACTAACGACGTGTCAGAGCGTGATCTATCTCTCATTGGCCTCTCATGTGTGTTGCAAATATATTTTGAGCTTATCATTTGTTTTACATTTGTTTATAGAGGACTTGGAGAAATATTTTACATTTTAGTGTCATCAAATCCTTCACTATTTCTTTGTAATGTCTTTGCTTTGAGGCTTAGAAAGATGTTCCTCATTGAAGAATCAGATTAAAATTTACATCTTATTTTCTGTAGTCGATTTTTGCATTCAGACTTATCCATCTGGAATTTATCTGAGCACACAGGAGGTTACAGTCCAACTTACGTTTTTCATTAAAATGTTAAGTAATTTTCCTAGCATGATTTATTGTATAATCCTTCCTTTTCCACTTACTTTTGGTGCCAATTTTATCATGCACTAAAATAAATATATACACAGACACACACATACATACATAGTAGGGACTTATTCTGTCCATATTTCCTATTTCACTGATCAGCTACTCTTTAACTGGAACTACATTATTTTAATTATAATTTTTTATATAGTTTTCAACTTTTTATTTTGAAATTATAAATTCACAGAAATTTGCAAAAGTAGTACAGGGTGGTCCCATGTACCCTTCACCCAGTTCCCCCAGTGGTAACATCTCACATAACTACAGTAAAATAGCAAAACCACGACACTGGCTTTGGTACAGTGTGTTTTCTGTGCCATTTTATCACATGTAACCACCACCAAGATCAAGCTCCAGAACTGTTCCATGCCCACAAGGCCTCTGTGCTGCCCCTGGCTAGTCAGCCCCTTCCCCACAGCCACGCTCCGCCACCCTAAGCTCTGGCAGCCACTAGTCTCTTCTCCATCTCTCTAATTGTGTCATTTGGAGAACATCATGTAAATGGAATCACACAATATGTGGCCTTTTGAAATTGGCTCTTTTCACTCAGCATATTTTTTAATAGCTGTTAAATGTTCCTTAAGTTTTTCTTCTTTTTCAAACATTTCTTGCAATTATGCATACTCTACCTTCAAAAAAAAACTTACAGAAATATTTCACACATATGAAAATAGAATAATGAGTACCCACAGGTGCATCACCTAATTTCTATTTTGTCACCTTGTTTTATCTTTTTTTACTGAGGTTTTTTTTTCCTGGGTATTTTCCAGCAAATCCCAGATATATAATTTTACCCATCAATAATGCAGTATATCTCTATCAGTAGGGATTTTTTTTGGCATAACCACAATAGCACTGTCACTTGGATGAAAATTATCATTGATTCTTTATTACCATCTCATACCCAGTTTGATCATCTCCAGAACGACTTAGCCCAGGTCCAACACTGCATTTGGTTCACAGGTCTCAAGTCTCCTATGACAGTCCTCTCTGCGATGGACTGTTTGTGTCCCCTCAAATTCACCTGTTGAGGGCCTAGTCCCCAGTGTGATGGTATTTGGAGGTGGGGCTTTTGAGAAGTAGGTTTAGATGGGGTCATGAAGGGGGAGACCTCACGATGGGATTCTTGTGCTCTTGTAAGAGGAGGAGGAGACCAGAGCTCTCGTTCTCTGGCCATGTGGGGACACAGCAACGAGACGCCTATCTGCAGGCCAGGAAGGGGTCCTTACAGGAACCAGATCAGCGGCACTCAGATCATGGGACTCCCAGCCTCCAGAATCATGAGAAACGTCTGTTGTTTAAGCCTCCCAATCTGCGGTATTTTGTTATAGCCGTCCAAACAGATTGAGGCGCCCTTCTTTTTTTCATGTCATTTATTTGTAGAAAAATCGGGGTCATTTTTTCAGTAGAATTTCCAGCATTTTGGAATTGGCTGATTGCAAGTTTGTGGTGTGTTAATCTCTATAATGTGTGTATGTTTGTGGATTTTGTAGTGCAAAATTTTAAGCATATCCAGAAGCAGTGAGAATAGTACACTATACCCCAACACACAGCTGCCACAGTTCTAAACTCGCAAACTTCTCCCTGCCCCAGCACCCCTGGTCACTCCTACCAGGTAGCAGCTCACTCCAAACCTCAGCAGCTGAAAGCGACCACTGCATCTCCTCATGGTTTCACGGGTCAGGAATTCAGCACAGGTTCTATGGGCAGCTCCCATCTGTGGACCCCAGGTGGCTGCCGTCATCTGAAGGCTCAACGGGGCTGGACATGCACGACGGCCGCTCATAGGGCTGGGGAGTGATGCCGGCTGCTACAAGCTGGGTGCTGGCTCAGCCGGGAAGACTCAAAGGTAGGGGCTGGAGTCACCCAAAGGCTTGTTCACTCACAAGTCTGGCCAGGGCAGGAAGGGCCCAGAGACCAGGACCGCTGACTGCAGCGCCCCACAGCATGGTGGCCTAGGGGTCCAAGCACCAGCCAGCATTCCAGTGAGCAAGGCAAGACTGCAGCACCTTTCATGGCCCAGCCTCAGAAGTCACTCCTGCCACATTCTATTGCTTACAAGAGAATGTCAAGCTTGCAGAGATTTAAGGAGAGGGAACACCCCCCCCCCCAAGTGGGAGGAGCATCAAGGTCACACCATAGAACACGTGGGAGAGAGGAGTTGTGGCCATCTTTGGAAAACACCGTCATCCACGTGTACACTCCTTCTCTTTGCATCAAATCCCAGACACGGTCTCCATTCACCACATCCATTTGTACTTAAATATTTTGGGTGCAGCTCAAAGAGACAAGGACTCGTGTATATTCCATGTTTTTAGAGGCATAATTCACACAAGGTAAAATACACAGTTTTTAAGAGTTCAGCTAGATGAGTTTCCACAACTGTACATATCTATGTAATCACCCAAACAAGATGCAGAACTCTCCATCACCCTACAAGGGCCCCACAGGCCCCTTTCCAGTCGGCGAGCCTCCTCTACCCCAGCAATCACTTTCTGATTTCTATCCCACAAGAGTAAAACCAACTTTTAATAATTTTATAATACACAGTATTTTTGGCTTGTTTGGAACTCTCCACTTCTCCAAGGCTTTTATGGTATTAGGTTAATTTAAAGAAACTTTGACTTCCAAAAGTTCTAACTTTTCCAAATCTAATAGGGAAATTCCTCAGCTTTAAAACATGACTGAGAGAGAAGATGCGCTTCCCTGGTTGAGATGTTCTTCCGGGCAGGCCACATGTGCGTCTGCTCTTCTGAGCCCTGCGTGCTGCTCTCTGGAAGGCCACCCGGCCCAGCTGCTCGCCTCTGCCACCGAGTCGCCCCTGCTTTACCCATCTCCCTGCAGCACTCAACACTGAGGACCAGTGCTCTTCCTTTCTTTTTTAGCAGCTTTATTGCTGTTACATACCATAAAATTCGCCTGTTTAAAGCATACAATTCAATGACTTTTGGTAAACTTTCAGAGTTGGACAACCACGGATCCACTTTTAAGAACATTTCCATCACCCTCAAAAGACCCCTTTGCCCATTTGCGGCCAATCCCCACTCCTAGCCTTAGCCCAGGCTTCCCTCTCTATGAACCTGCCTTTTCTGGACACTTCATACAAACGGGATAATAATACATGTGGTCTTACATCTGGCTTCTTTCCCGCTATCGTGCTTTGGAGAATCCTTCAGTGTGCAGCAGGTGTCACTGGCTTGTTCCTTGTTATCGCTGAGATGTCTCATTACACAGAGAAACCACACTCTTCACTTCCTTTCTGGACACTCCATCCTCACTCTTGTTCTCTGGCCTGTCCCCTCCATATGCATCTTCTCTCGCCCCCTGAAATGAGGGTGTGACAGGCAGTTCCCTGCCCAGCCTTCCCTTGGTGGCACAGGCCCAGCCCTGGAAGTTGCACGGTTGAGCTCATCCTGGAGAGGCTGGGCAGGTGAGGCCCACCGGGGGAAGGTTCTCTTTGCTGACATGAAGCACAGACTAGGCGCAGTCCTGTCTGGAGTGACCTAGAGCCGTCCAGCTCTCTGGGGACCGTGGATACTGCGAGTGGCAAAGTGCAGACACACAGTCCTTGATGTCGCTGCCGTGCTGCTGAGCAAACCACCGAGCGCCCTGCCTCTGACCCTTCTTTCCTTTGGCAGACAGTGAACATGTGGCAGTACAGCCGCGTCTGGGTGGCTTTTTGTGACTGGCCAAGCCTCCTGACAGACTGGTAGTATTCTCCAAACCTCCTCCCTGGGACTCCGGCCCTTCTTATGGTCTTCCACCCTCAAGTGAGGGTTCCTACATCAGGATTTGAAGTTCAGGCCTTGCCCCAAAGCCCAACACCCTCATTTCAAACTGCTTCCTGCCCTTGATGACCCCACAGGTGCCTCAGTCTGAACCTGGCAGGCCCAGCTCCTCTCTCCCTGCGGGCCAGCATTCCTCCTGTCCTCCTTCCTTGTGTGACCCACCAACCATTCATTCTCATGGTCCCTAAAGCCCACCTTCTTGGCTCCTCCCACTTCCCCCCACACCTCATAGACAGCAGGTTCTGCTGGTCTACCTCCTGGATCCTTTTGGAATTCCTATTTCCACTGCCTCATTAGTTCCCACTCAGTGACTGCAATGGGCCTCTGACAAGTCTCCTCACTGCCCGGATGGCATCTATTCTGGTGACAGAGAGACTTTTCCGAGGCACAAACCCCATCACACCTCATTTTAATTATTTAACAGTTCCATTTCCACAACCCACATGATAAAACTAATAAAAGACTTCATACTCTGGCTGCTTCTGTGGCCTCATCCCCTCCACCCACACGCGAAGGTCTGGCCTCACTGGGTGGTTATGAAGTGAATAAATGTGCCAAACTGTTTCACCCTCCTCCCACGAACGTTCTATTCCTGCCTCCACCCCTGCACCCAGGCAGAGAGCTCCCACAGCCCTTCTTACACATGACGACACTCCAGACAGGAGCAGACTCCCAAGGTTCCATTCCAGTCTGTGGAATGTTGAAGGAACCACAGTGGTGCCAAGAAACACCCAGTGCTCTGGGGTAACGTGGGTATGCCTTGTGTCCGGACACTGCCAAGCCCCTCTGGACCATCTGTTATCCATCTATTCCTTGGGAACTGACCTAAACCTTTACTGAACGTGTATTTCCCACCTAGAATCCTGGATACTCACCTGCTACATAAAGGTCCTAAAACCCGGTCCCTCGTAGGGCAAGCCCCTGCTATTAGTGTCCCATCACTCAGGCTCCTGTTTCCCCCTTTCCCAAACTCCTGGAAGGTCCACTTCTCGGTTTCGCTCCTTCTGGGCGTGTCCTACCTTCGACTCCAGATGCAGAAGGCCGCTGCTGCTTGGCCGCCTCTTCCTCCTGATGGAAGCTCTCCACAGGCTGAGTGTCTGGAGGCTTCGCAGGCTCTCGGGAAGGCCTGTCCGTAGACCTGCCCCTAGCCTTTGGGACTGAATAGGTGCACCCCTTCTTTTGTTCCTCACCTGCAACGTAGGATAACTAATCAGACCCGTAATTTACCGAATTTAGGGCAATGGATCCCACCATCCTTCAGTCGCCTGCTTTGGTCCAGACTGAGATAAGACAGCCTGCAAGACTTGGGTCGCTCCGTCTCCCTAAACACGGCTATTTCCGTGGAGGAAGATTCGAGAGGCACGGTCATCAGGAAGGACCCAGGCGCAGGGGGGATGGCGGGGTGGGGCGCCCAAGAGACAGGCCCCTCGGGGCGGACCCGCTGGCCCTTGGACGCACTCCCAGCCCCGCGCCCGCCGCGGCCACCGGGCCTCGCCCCGGGCGGGGCCGCGCCAGGGAGACGGAGGGCGGCGGCCCTTTACCTTTCCCGGGTTTACGTTTGCTTTTGGAAAGGCCCATAGGCGAGCCACCCCGCCCTGCGGGCGCGGCCGATTGACTCACAGAGGGCCGCTGACGCGCGGGTCTCCACGGCAACGCCTCGCCCGCGGGACACCTGTCCTCTCGCGAGAGGGCAGGAGCCGGAAGTGAGGGGCGACCCCGGAAGCTCCCGCCCCGCAGAGCTGGTCGGGGCGATCGACGCCGCGGGGAGATCGCGTTCCTCCGTTTCTCCGTGGGCCGTCGCTGCCGGACTGGCCATGGACGGTGAGAGCAGCTGCCCTCCGGGGCCACGCGGGGCGAGGCCGCTTCTCCCGCGGGCGGGGCTCCAGGCCCGACCCCGGACCCCGATCCCCGACCCCAGACCTGGACTCCCGTCCCCAGACCCTGACCTCCTTCCCCAACCCCCACCCCCAACTCCGGTACTCGCAAGGGACATTGGCCTTTGAGGCCCTGAGATGTCAGGTCAGAGGGCACCGGAAAAGGAGACAGTTGGCACCACTGTCCCCGGAACACCACTAAGAGCAGTGGGAAGAGCTCAGGCAGAAAGCACTCACTACGTGCCAGGCACGGTTTGAGATGAAGCTTTATGCCCCCTGCTGCAGATGGGGTCACAGAGGGGCAGAGGAAGCCTGTGCAGGACACGCCCCGGGCGGTCTGGCTCCTGGTCCTGGCTCCCGCTGCCTGCAGCACCTCCTCGGGGCCCACTCTGCCGGCTCTGTGCTCAGGGATGCCAAAGAACAGGAAGAATCAGTGATAGAGTGAAGCCACGTACGCTTGCTAGGCTGTTAAGGGCTGGTGTGATGGAGACGTGGTGAAAATCACTGAGTCGTGGAAAGCTGCACAGCCATGTCATTGTCATGAGGGGAATTCTATACAAACCACCTTAGAGAGGTGAGCAGCATCGCTTCCTCCGTCACCCCCACACAAATGTTGGTTTTTGCTCCACAATCCACTCAGCTTTCAAGGGCATTTCTTCTGCCCATGTCACTTTTCTCCAGGGTTAGTTTTGCCTTGGCAAACCCTGCTCTTCAGATCCTGTTCCTACCACTCACATCTAGATGAGAAAGCAGTGAGGGGGGTGGGGGGTAGAGGGCGACTCAGGTCACACACTGAGTGCAAGGGCCCGGCCACACCCAGGCCAGCCTTGTTTTCCCTGCAGTCGGCACCCTGCCTGCCACCTGTGTCAGGTTAGCTCTGTTTTCCGGAGTCATGGCTGGCAACTTCGCCTTCACGGTGCCTGCAGTGGTCGATGGTGGAGGCGCGGAGCTTATCTGAAGAGTGGGCTGGGCTCTGAGCCCGGAGCCTTGATTTGCGTTTGTCAACACCCAGCACCCCATTCTGGTTACAGGATTTGTTTCTCATTCTGGGCTAGGGTGGTAAACCCTGTCAGGAATCATTCTCCAAATTTAGAAATTGAATGAATTGAGATAGTTTTGAGATGCACCTGAATCTGCCCAGCTCTTGCTTGTGGTGAGTAGTAAGCTCGATGTCAGAGGAATTAGCCACTGGTACACTCAGGTCTCTTTGGTTCCTCGCGTGTGGATAGGGAGGCGCCTGAGCCTGATTCAGTGGCTCAGAAGTGGCAGCTGGGTGGGTCATTTCTGTCTGTGGGCCACCTTTTGACAGTGTAAGAGTCATCACTCTGCTATTTATATCCGTTTACTTTTGGAGAGAAAGAGTATGTGAAAAATAGCCTGTCAAGTACTGAGCCTCATTAAATTGGGAAGGACTCCCAATGGTCCTTCCTAAAGTTGCCTTAATTACAAACTGCCATCTTGCGTTTTCCCCGTGGGCCGTGCACTGCATCCCAGACCTCATTTGCCCGCACACTAATCCTTGAGGTCTGCTCATGCTGTCCTGGTGTTGCCTGTGAGGGATCAGAGGTGCAGGAGCTCTGCGTTTGCCCAAGCCCTGTGGCTCACAGGAGCAGAGCTGGTGCACTGGTCCTGTGTGGAGGGGGCTTCCAGGCAGGCCCCAGTCAGTGCCATCCGTGCTTGCATTCTGTCCAGCTCTTCATGTCTAGGGGAGTCTTAGTGACCCCATCTGCTTGTTAGAAGTGCATTTCTTTAAATCCTCAAACCATCTCCTCTCTTTGCAGATACCCTGTTCCAGTTGAAGGTATGTATCACGTGACCGGTCACCCCAACCCTGTCTTGCTGGTTAGCGAATGGGGACACATGGTGTAAGTCACACTCAGAGGGACAAATTATAAATTGGGTGGTCTCTGCACAGTGCTCAGCCTGACTGACGACAAAAGGGGGTTATTAAGTTGGCTTGATGGCGTATTAACTCTTTCCTTGTCTCGGGCTGAGTGGAAGCAGGTTGCTTGGGCTCTTCCATGCCAGAGGGAGGGTGTTATCTTTAAGAAACACAGCGGGGCTGGCCCCATGGGGTAGTGGTAAGGTCGCACACTCTGCTTCAGCGACCCAAGTTTGATTCCCAGGTGCAGACCTACACTGCTCGTGGGCAGCCATGCTATCGGTGGCAACCCACATAGAAAATAGAGGAAGACTGGTACAGACATTAGCTCAGTGACAGTCTTCTTCAGCAAAAAAAAAAGAAAGAAAGAAAGAAAAAAGAAAAGGAAGATTGACAATGGATGTTAGCTCAGGGTGAATCTTCCTCAGCAAAAGAAAAAAAAGAACACAGTTTGGGTATTGGGTGCACCCTTCGATGCTCCACTAGGCATTTAAACCTGTGGCTCAGAGCCTCTATAAGCACACTGCAGGAGTGTTCCGGGCAGCTGAGCGTTCCTCCTGTCTGGAGTGGCGTGTGCACTTCTGATTAATCCAGGGCAGGCTTCTGCCACGTTTCCCTTAAATGCCCTCACCCATGGTTAGTTCTGAAAGTCTGGGCAGGAGTGATACACGCAGGCCACCACTGTAGCTCGTCACACTGGCTTTGCCACAGACGGGAGGGCAGGGAACACTGAGGCCTCGGGCGCTCTGTTCAGCAGACTCGAGTGGAAGGGGCTATGTTGGGTGCTCAGAGTCAGAAAATCTAGATGTTCCTTCCATGAACGTAGGAGTGTGAGGGAGGCAGACAGGAAACCCTTTCTCTAGAACAGAGTCCCACGTGCCTGGGGGAAGCCGGGGCTGTGGAGGGGCTGAGGGGCGGCACGTCCTCCCAGGTGGTGGGTGTTGCAGGCTGAGGGGACGCCGCCAGTGGGGCCAGAGTTCGGAAGCCAGGTGGGCCTCTGGAGGTCTCTCCTTCCCTCGGGTCCTCGGAGCATTCTGCCCACCAGCCTCCTGGTCAAGTGAGGTCTGTTTTAGGGGCTCTTGTGGTCCACTCTGGCCAGGGCTGGGCTGGGCCCTCCAGGAGGGAGAAACTCTGTGAACCATGCTGTCGAGGTAGGAGGTTGGGTGTTCGGGGGTCCCTGCTGCTGCTGGCAGGTGGATCCTGGGGCATCTGCTGAGGAGTGGGCTTCGTTTAAAGGCAGTGGGAGCTGCTGGAAGCTTCTGTGTGAAGGGGGAAGGTGGCCAGATGTGTCCTTTAGGCCCTCTGTGGGCCGTGGAGGGAGGGCCAAGACTAGGAACAGGTAGGCCTGTGAGAGTCCAGCAGGCAGGGAGTTAGGCGAGGGTGGACGTGGCATGAGTCAGAAGGACAGAGCGGGCCACTGAGCGTCAGGAGAAAGGGGCAGGGCTGGGGGTGGAGGACGGGGAGAAAGCCTGGGCTTCCACCTGGGTGGACGGGGTGCCTGCTGAACGTCCTGTGTGGGTGGGGGTCCCTGGTTCTGCAGCGCAACCAGGACGTGGGCTGCAGACACACAGAGCTGCGGGGGGGCATGCTGAACGCTGTAGCCAGGAGTGTGGTCGCTGGGTGCTGCCCCGTCACAGCCGCATCCAGCATTTGGAGCGTGGGTAGTACGACTAAGGAACTGAATTTTTACTTTTAATTAATTTGGGGTAATTTAAATAGCCACATGTGGTGAGTGGCTACTGCACTGGACCGTGCGGGCTTAAAGGGGTGGAAGGAGGGAAGAACGTCAGCATCAGGGGCCGCGAACGCTGATGTGAGCTGCCTGAGGAGCAAGGCTGACGGTTAGGAGCTGGTGGCAGCCTCTGGTCCGGCTGCCTTCTTGTTGTCTGCGCATTTCAGGGCTGAAGGGCAGAGGCAGGCGAGAAGGAGGGGGTCAAGGCCGTGGGGTTGCATGATGCTCCTGACACCTGTGGTGGTTTCTCCTCTGCTCCCAGCTGCTGACCAGGGGGCAGAGAAGCTGGTGCAGGACGATTCAAGGTCGGTGGAAGGAGGGCTGCCAGGGGGCTGAGGCCCCCAGGAGCTTGGGCAAGGGGCCGAGGCCCGGGCTGTGCGGAAGGAAGGCGGGTCGGGGACAGAGCTGCGAAGATGGGATAGTGGTGGTGGGAAGAAAATTCTCTCTAAAGAGGGCCACCCTCAGGGTATGGCGATGTCCGCCCTTCTGACAGACTTACAGGCTGAGGTGTGTTTCACATAAACCTCGGGCTAACTCACCTAGGTGACCCAGTCTGTGATGTTGCTGGGACAGAAGTGACCAGTGGGAAGATGCCCACGAGATGGCAGTATGTGTGAGAGGGGCTCAGGGCCAGGCAGCCCACTCTCAACCCACTCCATCCAGGTGGTGGGGGCCTGCGCCGAGCCCTCACGCAGCCGACCCGTCATCCTGGTCCTGGACTTGGACCAGGGCTGCAGAGGCCCGGGGAAACAAGATGTGGTTTCCTGTAGGGTCAACAGTTGGGTGTCAGGAAGCTGCGTGCGTGGCCTGGCAGCTCCTCACGAGCACAGATAACACTCGGAGGTGTATTTCCATCTGGAATTCTGTATTATTCCTCTGGGTAGCCTGAAGCAGGTTCTGTTGGGTTTTTTCCCTGAGTTGGAAATCCATCCGTGAACAGAAGTAGGGATTGTAGGAGTCGCCTTTTTAACTTTCTGCTCTGGGGGAGGGTTGGATTAGGATGCTCTGGGAGAGGACAGACGTCTCAGAAAACCCTTCACAGCCTCTTCCCCGACAGCCTCCGAGAGCCTGCTGAGTTTTCCCTGGGCTCCTCTGCCTGGGGGCCAGGGCCTGGCAGAGTGTGGGGAGCAGGGAGCGGAGGCCGGGGGCTGGCTTCAAGTGTCTGACCCGCGTCCTATTTCTACTCAGTTCACGGCGAAGCAGCTGGAGAAGCTGGCCAAGAAAGCGGAGAAGGACGCCAAGGCGGAGCAGGCCAAAGTGAAGAAGGTGGGCCTCCGCTGGGCTCTCCCTCTCTGCCCGCCCTCTGCCAGTTCTGTCTCCCTGGGGTGTCTTCTCATGTGAGGTGCCCCCATGACTCACTCGTTCCTTCCGCATGAGGCCTGCAGCGCGTGCATCGAGGGTGTCCAGAGCAGGAAGATTACGCGCCGCTTTGTTCTTTTTCTTGGAATGTCCATGCCTTTTATTCTTTTCCAGTGTTCTGAGCTTGCTTTTTTTGCAAATTGCATGGCAAGTGGGCTTCCAGCTGTGCCTACCGTGACCCCATCACTTCGGCTCTCAGTCACCTCCTCCATGTGGTGGAGAGCAGGGCTGGGGGGGGTCCCTGCCCACACGAGGCCTCTCCAGGGACGGGCTGCTCTCCCAGGGACTTTCTTAACCATGTCCGTGGGAGTGTTGGATTTTGGTGCCCCCTCACCCAGCCTGGGGCTCGCAGGGCACAAAGGGTGCTGGCAGCTGACCCTGGTCTGAGTCCTTCGTCTCCCGCCCACCGTGTGGTTCCTTTGGGATCAGCGTTGCCCTCTCTGGCTTTTATGAGCTGGTGTGAGATGGTTTGGGCAACTTGACACGAAGTTGCAGAGGGCTGAGCGCATCGTGGGGGTAGAGAGGCTGGGAGGGGTGGCTGTGTTTCCTGTTTACCCCTCTGTAGGCTGGTCTGGTGGCTCTGCCCTGGGACACCTTCGCTCCTGAGCAGGCTCAGGGCCTGGGTGACTGCACGTCCGTGAAGCTCACAGACGTTTCTGATGAGAACGCCTGCAGAGGGTCTTGAAACAGGAGCGGCCCCCACGCTAGCAGGGCAGGCAGAGCTTGCGCAGACAGACAGCCAGGTCGTCCCAGCCGGTGTCTCCCCTCGGTTTCAGGCCCTGCAGCAGAAGAACGTGGAGTGTGCCCGCGTCTACGCTGAGAATGCCATCCGCAAGAAGAACGAAGGTGTGAACTGGCTCCGCATGGCATCCCGCGTGGACGCAGTGGCCTCCAAGGTGCAGACGGCTGTGACCATGAAAGGGGTGAGTGTTTAGGCCACGTGAGCCGCCTTCTGCTGGCAGGAGCAGGGGCTGGCTGGGGAGGGGGAATCCTGCCGACCCTTTGGTTCCGTGGTGGGGTTCCCTCCACACAGGAAGGCCGGTGCCGAAGGAGAAAACAACCCCCAAGATCCGTGGTGTCCTTGGACTTTTCTGAAGTGCTCGCGGGCTGGGTCTCCTTGTGTCTGTCCTTTGGTTGACAGCGTTTCCTGGGGACCTGCCAGGAGAGGGCCCGCGCATCCTAGAGGCCCAGCCTGCCTCAAGCGCGGCTCGGCTTGGCCCAGCCCGGGTCTTGCTGGCCCTGCGTGCCTGGACAGCAGAGGGCCAGCTCTCCTCAGGGGCACTCAGACGCCTGTCCCTGGGGGGTGGTGTTCCTTCTTTTAGTCCTGTTGCCTCCTGTGCCAGGTGACCAAGAACATGGCGCAGGTGACCAAGGCCCTGGACAGGGCGCTGAGCAGCATGGACCTGCAGAAGGTCTCTGCGGTGATGGACAGGTTCGAGCAGCAGGTGCAGAACCTGGACGTGCATACATCGGTAGGTCGGCCCTTGATCCGGGCATGTGTTCCCTCCCCAGTGTCACCACGTGTCCTCTGCGCTGGGCCCCTGATTCCTTGCGGGGAGTCTGGACCAGCACACAGAGGTCAGCAGATGAGGGGGCCTGGGGCTGGGGTGTGGTGGCCAGGAAGGCTCTCTGTGCAGGCGACTCTGCATGACACCCAAGGGATGAGAGAGCTGGAGAAAGCAGTCAGGAGAGAGTGGAGCATGGAGAAGGCTGATGTGGGCGGAGGGAGCAGACAGGAAGTGTATCCAGACAGGGTGACCAGTACGGGGGCTGTGGGGCCCTCTTGAGGCTGTAGCGGGGGCTCCTGGGGCCTGGGCTCAACTGCCTCAAACATGACCCCCCAGGTGATGGAGGACTCCATGAGCTCGGCCACCACACTGACCACACCACAGGAGCAGGTGGACAGCCTCATTATGCAGATCGCCGAGGAGAATGGCCTAGAGGTGCTGGACCAGCTCAGCCGGCTGCCTGAGGGCGCCTCCGCCGTGGGCGAGAGCTCTGTGCGCAGCCAGGAGGACCAGCTGTCTCGGAGGTGGGCCCGGCACCGGAAATGGCAGGTGGTGGACCCCTGCCATGATGCTGTGCTTGTGAGGGCCGGAGTGCATTCTGGGCTCCAGGCACCTCTGAGGCGAGGCTTGGACCGGGGAGCTCGGCTCAGATGCCCCACCCCCAGCACCCTCCAGGGGCCTGCACAGAGGGCGGCTCCGTCCCCAGTTGTTAAGTTTCAGTTGCATGCCTCCAGGCGCAGGAGCAGCTCACTCTGCCTGTCTGATGGCCTCTCCCCTGCTCCATGCTGTGCATCAGCATGAGGCTCACACGCCCATCCACAGCTCGCTTTAGAGAGGGGGTCTGCTCTTCCTGACAGAACAGAAACGAGGATGGAAGGGTGCCTGGCCGTTTCTGGAGCCCTTCACGTGCTATCTCGGGACAGCCTTGAAAAGCAGAAATTGAGAGGAAAAGACCATGGCCTGATGGATGGATGAGGGGCCCAGGGTGGCTCCCAGGGTGGCGTCTTGCACCTGAGTGCACCGTGGTTCAGAGACGGCCCTGGCCCTCGCCTCCCTCACCGGTATTGTTGATTTGCAGGTTGGCCGCCTTGAGGAACTAGCCGCGCCCGGCCGCAGTGCGCTGCCCCAGCCTCGATGCGCAGGAAGGGCCAGGAAGGAAGCCTCTCCCTCTGCACTGCGTCCTGCCTTTCTGCTGACCCTGCAGCAGCAGCCGTCAGCCCTCGCTGCACCCAGCCTTACCTGCCAGGCCTGGGAATTGTTCCTCTTCTTTTAGGGGGGCCGTGGGTCTATGTCCTGGTGAGTTTGCACCAACTTCTGGCTTCTGTGGGTAATTTCTGTGATTCTGGGCCGACCAGCTGGGGGATCTGCAGGCTCCCCTCATCCCCCACCCTCTGAGGAGTTGATGGGGCCTGGCCAGTGGACACCATGTGGATTGTGGGACCTTCACACTCCGCATGATGGCAGACATGCTACTGGTGGTCAGCCAGCAGGGTCAGGGCCCCTCCTGCCAGGCAGGGAGCAGGGAGCACTCCACCCCTCAGACAGACATGGCCCCAGTGGTACACTGAGGAGGTGCTGGGGGCCTTTGTGTGCTGAAGGATGTCCTTGAGGGCCACCCAGCAAACACTCCATCCTGGGGCCTTTATGGAACATCCCAGGGATGAGGTCTCGGCCACTCCAGCCGGGACCTGTGCTCCTGCCAACTGCCTGAGCCCCACTCGGGCTGCTGGGCTCTGAGTCCAGGTGTCCCCCCCCGGGGGTCTGCGTCCTTGCTCCACTGCCACCTCTGGAGGGCTATGGGCCCCCTGGGGTATCCTGCGTGTCTCCTCCAGCAACCCAGAGTGTGCTGAGGCACCTCCCAGCCACGGAGTGGGCTGGCACAGTGGCATGCTTTCTCTGTCGCTGTCCCCTGTCGCTGTAACGAGTGCCTCCCCACGACTGGCCTCCCCTCCTGCCTTCTGGGCTCACACCACTTGACCTCAGGAGCCAGGGCCAGTGCAGCGGTGCTTCGAGGAGCCCTCGGCTGCTGCTGCTGCGCAGAGGCTGGCCGCAGACTCCTCCTGACCACCTGCTGGGACGGCCTGGGAGGGTCCTGGGACAGGCCACTGTCTGGTTTTTTCGATTCCTGAAGTTTACTTCATTTTCTTGAAGATTCCAGGGCTTTTTATTTTCTGTTTTTGCCAAAATAGAAGGAGCAGGCAGCAGACGCAGAGCATTGGGTCTGAGCCCCCTCGGCGTGAGCTGGTGGGAACTGCGTGCTTGGTCCTGACCGTGGCCTGGCTCTGTGCACAGCTGACCACCACACGCAGCCCTCACAGAGGCCTCCACCAGCTGGCCTGTCCTCTCACCGACAGCTCTTGTGAACAGGAGCGCTGGGGACCTTTACCTTGACTTGCTCTGTCTGACTCTCCCGGCCTCCCTGTGCGCGATAGTCGTGCCAGGAGCAGCCGTGGGCCACGTGGCGAGGCCAGAGGGCAGGGTCAGGCACTGTCCAGCATTTCTTCCACCATGCCGACCTCGCCTCCCTCCCTGGCTGGGGTCCCTTGGGGTGCCCACGTGCTGAAGGTTCAGAGAAGGTCCTGAGTATCCTCTCCCCAGGGGTGCAGAGCTCCACGGACATGCTGGGTGGGGGGCGGAGGCCGTGGCTCCTCAAAGGGCAGTGGGCATGTTTGCCCTTTTTCCTAAAATGCTGTTGTGAGTAAACAAGTTGATCCCTGAGAACTTTCTCCAGCTTTGTGTTACTGGTCTTGGGGGGCGCGGGGGGAGTCATGGGTGGGACCTGCAGGGTGGTTCGTCCGAGGCTGAGGAGGGGCATCTGGGGTTGGGGAGGCAGGTGGTGTGAGGAATGCAGAGTCTCAGGCCCCACCCACACAGATGGAATCAGAACCTGCAGTTTTAAATTCTCTTTAAGTTTTTACCTTGAAATGATTTTAAACTCACATAGAAGTTGCAAACAAAGGATGCGGTTTCTGCATATTTCTGTCTGCCAGCTTCCTTCACATCAGCATCCTTGTTAACCACACACAACTGCTAAGCCAGCCAAGCGCCCGGTGTTACTGACTGGCCAGGCCCCCGCCCCCAGTCTGGTGGGCCTCCCATTTCTTTGTCTTCATGACACAGAAGGCCTTGAGGCATGCTGGCCAGGTGATTTGCAGACTGACCTTCCACTCAGATTGGTGTGACATTTGCACATGATGACATTGAGGACGGAGCTGTTGGCAAAGAACCCACAGATGTGGCATTGTGTCTTCAGTGTGTCACACCAGGTGTGCAGTGTCACTGTCACCTGGGACAAGTGGTGCCAGCCAGGCTTCTCCCTTGTAAAGTTACATTTTCTCCTGCATTGAGTATCTGCATTGAGTATATGTTCGAAGACTGCAAACCTCGTCATGCTTTGCCCTTGACATTCTTGTCCATTGATGAAATCTTCCTGGTGGCAGTATTCATGGAGATGCCTATTTGCAGTTCTGAGTTCCTTCTCTCCGCTTATTTATTCCGTTATTTATATCAACATGGACCTGTAGGTGTTTACTTTATTCTCTGTGTACGTCAGAAGCTGCATCTGTGCGCCTCTGTGGGCACCAGGACCACAGGTTCACAGTGCCAGTGAGGCTCGGTCTGGCCCTCCCCCTCCTCATTTCTAACGTATTTGACTGTGAAACCCGGCCATCACGTGCTCACTTCTTGGCTTGTTTGTCTTGTGCACAGTGGTCTCAGGATTGCTCACTGTACCCCTGTGAGAGCCCCTCACTGCCCAGAGGACAGTGTTTGTGGGCAGTCCTCCCAGTTTGTGGTCAGGTGCCCTGCTCGTCGGCATCCCTGCCCTCTCCAGAGTGTGCTAGTCTTGTGTTAGGCTCATTGGTGTGTATGTCACCAGTGCTCCCCGTCCTGGCTGGCTGGCGTGTGAAACATGGCCAGGCCTCTAGAGTCATGTCCCTGCTCCTCGGCCTCAGCCCACCCCTCAGTGGCAACAGGCCCCACAGCACCGGGTGGGTCCTCCCATGTCTCTCCACCGAGCACATTGTCTTTGGACAGGGTCCTCGGCTGCTTGCGCACCCCGGGTTTATGAAGCGCTGATATGGGCCCTTCCGGGGGAGAGATGACCCCGGGAGGGCAGCCCGAGTGGCCGAGCATCCAGACGCCACCCAGGGACTCTGCACCCCAAAGTGGGCTCCACACTATAGCCTCCTGCCCGCCTGTGTGGGGCCGGTTACCAAGTCCCCAGACCTCCCTCTCAGTGCTGTTCACTCAGGAAGGGCCGGCGTGTCTGCCTCTCGGTGGAGCGAGGGATAGGTGGAAATGCTGTAGCAGGAAGAACTGAGGATGGGCAGCTGAAGACCTGCCTGGACCCAGGTGTATCCAGGACAGTACCTGAGGGCACTGCCTCTGTGGGGTATGGTTTTAATGCAGTTAAGGTGATTTCAGGACTACCCTTTCTTGGGAGAAAATACTTCCCAGGTAGCAAAACCAGGCATGCCACCCCTGCAGGGCACCAGGGGGCCCTTTCCATAGTCAGTGGGGAATGGGGACATTGGTGGGGGTCGGCCGCCTCAGGCCAGAACCCCTTGCTTGCTTGTTTCTCCTTTTACATTAAATTGATCCTAAGTGATCAGCAGATACCCACAAATGTCCCTTCTGTTGGCTTTCAATCCTCCCGGAGAGGTGCCGGCTGGAACGAGAGGCAGGCCCCTGTGGTCAGGTCACCCGCCTTCTCGTGGGACGTGCAGCCCCTTCACAGAGAGTCTGAGGAAGACAACGGTAGCAAAGCACAGAGGGGACTGTCCGGGCTCAGGGCACTGTGGGGCGGGCACCCTTCTGCGGGCACCCAGGGTGCCACGCACAGGAGTTCCTGCCCGATATTAAGGCCTGCAGCTGTCCAGAAGGGGCGTTCTCAAGGCCTCTGGCCTCAAACGGGGGCAGCAGGGATGTGTTGGGGCCCCACCCTGGGTCTCACCCACCAGCTTACTCATCTCAAGACGTATCCACCCTCCGATGCTCTGCCCTGCAGGTGCATGTTCCCAGTCCCTGAGGAGACCCCCGGGGTGGGCCCCAGAGAGTGCTCCTTGCTCCAGAACGCACTTTCCCATTCATCGAGAGGCTGGGCCCAGGGGTGGGGTGTGGGTGTGAGTGAGTGCATGTCAGGGGTGTGGGTGTGTGTATGTGGGTAGATGTGCACACATGGTTGTGTACATGAGTGTGCCTGTGTGTGTATGTGTGCATGTGCGTAACTGCACGTGTGGGTGTGTGGAGTGCACGTGTGTGTTCGTGTGTGGATATCTGTAGGGGCGTGTGTGTGAGGACAAGTGCATGTGGGGAGGTGGCAGCTGGAGCCTGGGCCACGTGTTTTTAAAGGTGCCTCAGCCACGTCTGTCCAAGCCCTCCTCAGGCCCCGCGCCCTGCCCGACCCCACCCTTCCAGGACTCAGGCCCTCCTGTGTCTGGATGTCCAGCCAGGGGCCACTTTCACAAAATTTGCCCCCGGATGCTCAGGAGCCCCCTTCCAGGGCCGGGGTGCTGATGAAACACACCCTCAGGACTCCAAGGGGTCATTGCCTTTATTGAGGTCCACTGTGTGCCCGTGTCCTGAGTGGGCCCACAGCAGGCAGCCCCCCTGGGAGCCCCGTCTTTGTGCGCCAGGAGCCGCGTTCCTAGAGCCTCGGCCGCTCTGACAACCAGTCTTCCTCAAGCCGCGGGAGCCCGAGGGTCCTGGTGCCCGTGGCTCATAGAAGACACAGGCCGAGGGGGAGCAGGGCGAGGGAGGCCAGCAGGGCCCCCAGCTGGCGGTGGAGGCTGGGGGCCTGTGAGTACCCATACTTGGTCCTGCAGGAAGGCTCCAGCTTGTCCAGTGGGATGGGCTCTTCCTCCGGAGTCTGCGTATGGTTGCTCGCCTGGAGACAGACACAGGTTGGGTGCCTGCCTGCCAGGCAGGGTGGGGTGGGTGAGTGTGGGGCCTCCTCACCTCCTCCACTGCCTCGAAGACCCTCAGCAGGTTGTCAGCCAGGGCGCCCCTGATCTCTGCCTCCGTCCACTGTCTCCTGAGCAGCTCGGCGACCAGGTCTGGGTACTTGGACACGTCCTCCAACCCCGAGGGAACCCTGAGACGAGGGTGGAGAGAATCAGGTTCTGCATCCCAGGGACCGAGGGGCCTGTTCACCTCCCCACAAGCCACTGACCTGCCCACACCCCCATCCAAAGACACTGAAGTCCAGGGAGTGGCCCTCAGAGTGGGATGTGCTGACCCATCATCAGGACACACCTCCCTCCTCCAGCCCCTCACAATGTGTTCACGGGGGTCACGACCCTCCCAGTTCATCCACAAGACACAGGTCTCACCCCTTACCTTGAAACACCATCATAGTCCCCACCAAAGCCCACGGCCTCAGCTCCCGCCACATTCTTGATGTAGTCCAGGTGGTCTGCAGGGGGGGCAGCAGGTGTGGGTCCTGAGAGGCCCTCCACCGCCTGGCCTCTACAGCTGCTCACATCCACCTACCTGCTACTTGGGACAGGTTGGCCTCCCTTTGGCAGGCAACGTAGTCATTGTAGAAGTTGACCATCACCAGGCTGCCTGTCTGCTTCTGTAAGGGGGAGAGAGTGGAGCTGTGGGTGCAAGGAGGACAGCAAGGCTCCCTGAGGACCACCCACCAGGGGGACAGCAAGGTGCCCTGAAGACCACCCTGGGAGCAGACCCCCACAGCCCCTCACCACCAACTGAAGCACGTCGTCGGGCACGTTGCGCCTGTGCGCACACAGACTGTAGGCTGAGGAGTGGCTGAAGATGACGGGGGCCTTGGAGAGCTCTAGAGCGGCCTTCATGGTGGCCACAGACACGTGGGCCAAGTCGATCATGACGCCTAGCCGGTTCATCTCCTTCAGCACAGTCTGAGGGGAGACGGCTCAGGGCACCAGGACAGCCCGACCCCAGAGCCAGGCAGGCTGCAGTGTGCACGGCCTTCTGGGGTTCCCTGCAGCCCCCTGAGAGGTCCAGGCGCGGGGTTGGGGGGCATTTGGGCAAGGGCATCAATGACCCTTCAATGGCCGGAAGTCTGGGGCTACTCTAGTGACCAGTGTGTCCCTGGGGATGACCCCTGCCAGATCCAGTTTACAGGTGAGGAAACAGGTTCTGAGAGGAGAGATACTGTGTCCTGGGTGACTTCTCTGAGGGCGACTGCAGTCCTCGCCCACCCTACTCACCTGCCCAAAGAGCGACAGGCCTTGGCTCTGGGCCTTGTCTTCCCCCGTGTCCACCAGCCAGTTGTCGGCCCTGCGAGAGCAGAGAGCAGGTACCAAGGGGCAGCGCGTTTGTCCTGTCCCCCCCACATCCAGGACCCTCAGGAGCAGAGGAGGGCACGGGAGCAGGGCCGAGCTGGCCTCTGAACCCCCGTGAATGTCCCACACAGCCCAGGGGCTTCTGGGGTCACTTACCAGGGTGTGTTGCAGCTGTGAGTGAGGGTGAGGTACCGCATGCCCAGGTGGTAGAGTGCCCGCAGGACAGCGAGGCTGCTGTCGATGGAGTGGCCGCCCTCCACGCCCACCAGGCTGGCCACCCTTCCTTCCTGGAAGGCCCGGCGGATGCCTGTGAGGAGAGCCGGCCGGGCAGTGGACGCCTGGGCAGTGGGCGAGTAGGTGTCCAAGGGGAGCTTCAACATGAGAAATGCCCCCGCTGCACCAGCACACTCTGCTCCGGACAAGAACTGGGGTGGTGTGGGGCCTGGGGGGTGGCTGGGACCCACCTGTGCTGTTGGTGACACACACAAAGGTCTCGGGGTACATCTGACACATGCGGTGGACGACATCTATCTGCTCCAGTGTCCTCCGCACAGCATCCTTGTTCTGGGTGTCGCAGGGTACGTATGCGGACCAGAACTGAGGGGCCAAGAGAAGGGTTGGAGCTGACAGCGCCCGGCCCCAGCCCCACCCGCCAATGGGCATCTGGCTTTCCTCCCACCTTGGAAGTCCTCCCTATGGCCTGGATGGCTGAGTCCCCTCCAAGGGCCTGTGGCCACCAGGGAGCCGCTGCACCTTAGCCAGGGCCCAAGGTGGGGGGGATGGACAGGGCCGGGCTGAGCTGTACCTGGCCCCCCACAAAACCAGCCTTCAGCTTGGGGATGTTGGTGTGCGTGGAGGCCAGTGTGGTCAGGTTGGCCCGCTCATCCCGAAGCTGGTTGTTGAACATCTTCAGCAGCTGCCAGGGCAGGTCGTTGTGCCTGGAGGGGCCAAGTGGAGGGGTCAGAGGCAGGTCAGGACAGCCACCTGGACCTGGGGCCTTCCAGCTCCCTCCCCCGCAGGCTGTCCCCTCTCCACTCCCTGCTTCTCAAGCTCAGGACTAAAGCCAGCTGCAGGGGTGAGGTGCCTGAACGCAACTGACCACAGGTGCGCTTCTCTACCGTGCCCCCCAGGCCAGGGAACCGCGAGCTGAGGGAGCCCCCCATGGCTAGGTCCTCCCTCCAAGGGCCTTTCACTCTGCAAGATGGCAGGGCACATGCTTGCTCTGCTTCAAAATCGGGCAGGAGCTTAAACAACCTCCACGAACGAGGTTGGCTGACCCTGGGGGAGCGAGGCAGAGGGCCTGGGGCCTGAAGGTCTCCACAGGCTAAAGATGAAACCCTCCACTCACAGGAAGGGGCCAGGGAAGCATGGGGAGGGTTCTGCTCTTGGGGCCTGGCACCCCCACCCCACCTTTCTGGGGCAGTGACTTCAGGTGCAAGATTTGGGAGCCCACAGGCCCCCGGCTGCCTCCATCGCTCTGGACAGCCCTGCGCCATGTCCAAGAAGCTCTGAGCAGCCCTGTGCTTACAAAGGTCTGAGGGTCTCTCAAGTTTCCTGAGGAGCCAGTTCCTGTGAGTGTTTTGGAGGAAGGGGAAGGGGGAAGAAAAGAGAGGGAGAAAGGGGGGGAGGGGGGAGGGCAGAGGGGCAAGGAAAGGGACGCAGGAGGGGAAGGGGAGAGGGGTCAGTGGCTGGTGGGTCTGATTCCTCCCTGGATCCAGGAATGGGCAGAGGGAGACCAGGGGAAGCCCCAAAGGGCGAGACTGCTGGAGAGCCAGGCCGCCTGGGTCCTGGATGCTGGAAGCAGCATCAGCCCCTGGGAGCTAGTTAGAAACGTAGAGGCTCACCAGTGGCTCACCCAGACCCAGCAGTGGGATCTGCTCTTTCACCAGCAACCCACATGGGTGGGACATCTAGGGAGGCGCCTTGGCTGGCCCGCAATCTAGTGACAAGACGGCTGTGAGGACTGCCTGGGGGGTGTTTCATCCTGGTGTCTCGCTCTGGGGATGCCTGGGGCCTTCTGGTGCCACCATGGGCCCCTCCCACCCCACCCCCTTCTCTCGGAGCCCCATCTCATGGGGACAGCACTTTGCAGAGGAGGAACACCACAGTTGGGGTGCAATGGCGGTGAATGGGTGGCCAGGATGGGGCTGCACTCCCGCATTCGAGACCCCTCTCTCCCAGGATGGCACCCCCTCCTCACCCAAATCCAGTTCCCATGTCCAATCCTGGCTCCCACCCCTCTTGCTGTGTCTTCGTCTGTAACATGGGGATGTCTTGAAACCTTCCTAAGGGTGAATTGTGAGGGTAAATGAGTAGCTATTAATACTAATATTACATTGGGATCATGCTGGCCTCCTGCAGGCCCAGGTCAGCTAGCCCCTGGGCTGGGCTTTTCCAAAGCAAGCTGGCCGGGCCCCCTCCCTTGGGCCCCGCCCCTTGACCAGCTCCAGACCCTGCTCTCTGTGGGGCTCGAGCCACAGGTGCTGCTTCCAGGAATCTGTGATTTGATTGGGTGACAGGGCTGCGCGAGTGGTCAGGAGGCCTTTGCTGGCTGAGCAGTGGACGGTGGGTGAGCTCCAGCCAGGCGGGATTACCGCCTCAAGCCCCAGCCCTGGGCACCGTCCCCGGGGCAGGGCTGGGCAGGGCCCCTGGATGGGACTAGGCACCCCAGCCTCTGGGCAATCTGGCCCCGCCCTCCAGCTGCCACCCAGGACCCACCAGGACGGCAGGGCACACTTTACTCTCGCCTCCTCCCCTCGGCCACTCCACCCTCGGTTGGAACCCAAAGTGGGGACAGAATTTCCTCCGCCCTGTGATGAGCCCTGCATTCTGGAGCCTGCCAGAGCTTCCTTCCTTATCTGGGTGGCCTGGGCAGTGCCCTTGGCCATGACATGAGGACCCCACTGCACTATAGAACGCCGCGCTGCAGCCGGCACACACACAGGCCGGCAGCTGTGAGAGAGCCCGCTGCTCGCCCATTCTTCTCCTTTTCCTTGGTAACACAACCTCCCATTTTTAGCAAGGCACATGGCCACTTGAAACAAAGATACTTCCCTGCGCCCTTACAGCTGGGTGTGGTCATGTGACTAAGTTCTGCCCTGTGACAACTCCCAAAAGCTGTCCTTGATAGAGAGTGGTTGCTTCCCCTTTGCCCTTTCTAGGTCCCTTCCTTGTTCCTGCTGGCTGGCATGCAGATGTGATGGCCAGAGCTGCTGCAGCCACTCTAAATCATGAGATGACCATGGGAATGGTGGCCACAAGGAGTCCTTGGAACTGTGGAATGCCATGCTAGAGCTCCCTCTGGACATCTCTGTGTTGAAGCTGCTTACTTGGGGCTCTGACCTACAAGAGTAGCTAAGACTAGCTGGTCCACAGTTATTAATTTTGATTCCATCAGCCTAGTCTTAGCTTTCTAGCTCTTTGGACAATCCCAGCTCCCTGAGCATTCCTGGCTATCTGGGCTCTTTGTGCCATCTTACCCCTCATGTGGGCTTCTGGGCAGCTCCCCACACCTGGCCTCAGCCGCCCTCTCTCGGTGCCCAGCCGCCCCAAGTCCCCCAGAATGAAGGAATAGCTCGCCTGGCTGATACTGTTGGCATCTTCTGCTGCCCTTGCTGCCCCCTGCCAGACAGCGGGGGCTCCAGGCGGGGAGCCCAGGCAGGGCCTCTGCAGCCTCCTCCCCATACCTGGCTCCCCAGCGAGCCTGTGGAGGAGACCCAGCCTGCAGGGATGTCGGAGGCAGGCACCTGGCAAGAGGCAGAGAGGAGAGCAGAGGGCCGCAGGGTCCAGGCAGGATGGAGGGGAGGATCCGAGGGCAGGAGGGGAGGGAGGGGCGCACACAACCCCTGGGGGCCCCTATTCCTTCTTGGGGGCTGCCACAGCTCACTGAAGTCCTACATAGAGGGACACCCCATTTTCTCTGCTTTCCTTGCAGAGCTTTTTTGTCCAAAAAAAGCCCCGAGGCATCTGCCAAATAGTAATGACGGCAGCATTTATGGAGCACCTACGTGTGCCAGACACACGCGGATGTTCAGCATTTATGGAGCACCTACATGTGCCAGACACACACGGATGTTCTCCTTAGCACTCTCAGCTCCCAAGAGCATGCGAGAGTCCCTCCTCTCAGTGATGGCAGGAAGGGAAGCAGGAGGCCAAGGCTGGCAGGTGTGCTGGTGGGTCAGGACAGGCCTGGCTGCTGCGGTGGCCCTGGGCAAAGCCCTGGAGGAGCTGAGACCAGGAGTGTGGACCTGGGGGCAGATGGGCAGGGATAGCGCAGTGTGTGGCCTGCCTGGAGCATGGATGAGTGTGGGGGTGACTGGAGGGGCAGTGAAGGGCCCTGTGGGCCGCTGGGAGGACTTAAGTTGTTACTCTGAGCTCAGTGGGAGCCACAGGAGGTGGGAGGTGAGCTGGAAGGACAGGAGCTGGGACTTATGTCTCCAAGACTCCCTCTGGCTGCAGCATTGAGACCCAACCTTGGCCGGTGGAAGAAGGGGGACAGTCAGAGGCTCATGTTTGACCCAGAGCAGAGGTGGAGATGTGAGGGGAGAGGAGGGTCCATGCAGATGTACTGGGATGCAGATGCAAGAGGCGCTGCCAGATTGGCTGTGACATCAGAGAAAGAACAACAAGGTGTTGCAAGTCTTGGCTGGAAGGGGGCCTTCGAGAGAAGCATCAGGAGCTTGGTTTGGGCCATTGAAGCATGACTCCAAGCATCGTAGGCAAGGCAGAGAGGCGACCCCAGGGACCCCGTGCCAGATGGGGTCACCCATGGGTGGACGCTGGAGAGGGAGGGGTGTGAGGAAAGGGTCTCAGGGAGGAGGGTCAAGAGGGCCAAGAAGGGCCCCCAGGAGCCCGTGAGGGATGCCACCCTCACCTGCAGTCTCTGGTGAGGAAGCTGAGGCCCCAAGAGGAAACGCAGCTCCCTCAGGCCAGATGGCTAGTGCGAGGCATGACCCCGGGCTGGACCACCAACCGTGCCTGGCCCCAGCACCCACTCTGAGCAGACACCTGGCCCCCAAGGCACAGGTGGGACCAGGTTGTGGGGCGCCCCCAGAGCATCTGAGGGCCAGGGGCTTCGCCACTTGCCTCTTTCCTACTCCCTACAGGCTCTCATCTGCTGGAGCCTGGGGGCCCTCGGAGACTTCATGGAGCAGCTGAGGCCAGCAGAGAGCCAAGGCCACACTATAGCTAGAGAAACAGTCCCGGTGGGGAGAGGGCAGCGCCCACCTCAAGTCCAGGGCACGTAATCCTCAATCCTAGCTCCCCCAATCCCGGACCCCCAGCCCTGGACCCCCAGCCCTGTCACACAAGTGACCACTTACCCGTCAATGACAGGTGTGCCCTGCATGATTCTTTCTGCCTGGTCCCAGAACTGGTCTGCAGTACAGATGGCCACCAAGGGCCAGAGCCACCAGCTGGTCCACATGACACAGTCCCCAGGCACCTGCTTCCGCTGCTGCCCTGGCTCGTCTGGCCTGGCCTGGCCGGCCTTTGCTCCACAAGGATGAGCCGATGCTGTAAGGAGCCGCTCTCTGTGCCAGAAGAGAGAGCAGAAGCCTTGGTCCAGGTGATTGCTGCCAGGAGTTCTCCTGTTTAATCAGTAATCAATCAGTAATCAGCACATTCCCTGAGAGGGTGGGTGGATGGAATGTCCTCGACCCTGTGGGCTGGGCATTGCTGTCTGAAGCAGGCAAGAGGCTGCCAACCCCAGGGGAGGGGCTGGAGCCCAGAAGAAAAGACAGTGGGCTCAGAGGGGGCTTGCTTGGGGTACGCGGTCAACAGTCTTAGCTGTATTGTTACCACTGCTGCCCTCAGCACCCAGGGCCTGAGATCTGCAAACAAGAATTAAAACAGTCAAGTGCTGAGTTCTGGTCCTGCGCTCCTCTGTTTGCTTGTAAAAATAGTTTTACATTACTTACCGAGGAAGATGCTGCGCAGACCACACCCCACCCCAATGCTGGGGGTCTGCACCTGGTTCCTGGAGCCCTGCCGGGCCCCACCATACCCAACCCAGTGGTGGGGCATCTGTACCCCAGTTCCCAGCCTGTGGCCCTCTGGCATCACAGGGACCCACACTCCGCCTGCAGGCTTCTGACCAAGCAGGTTGGACTCTGGGGTTTGGGGTCAGAAACCTGGAGCACCAGTGATTCCTCAGAACTGGGGTCCTTTCGCAGGCTTGCCACACACTCAGGTCTCCCTGGGGACTTCTAAGAACCTGATGTTGGGCAGCACTGGGACCAATGAATCCTGGTCCCAGGGCTGGGCCAGTGTCCAGGGTTCTGATGAGCAGCCGGGCTGAGAACCAGGCTGGCTGGGAGGGAGCCAGGTCAGGAAAGCTGGTAAGAGGTGCGGGCGAGACGAGGAGACCCTTCCTCCCACCTGAGAAGGAGGTCTCATCCCTCCTTCAGCCATCAGCTGCGTGTCCCAGGCAGGTGCCTGGGCCTCAGTTTCCCTCCTGTTGAAATAGCAGCTTGCAGGGCTGATTGGAGAATGGGACCAAAGGCACAGACATCGTTTGCTCTAGTCCTTTCAGCCTCTCGTCCCTCCAGCCTCCACTCGCACCCTTGCGAGGAGGAGCAGAGTGTCCTCGGTGCTTCTCCTCCATCTCTGCCCCAGGATGCCTAGGGCCTGGGCCACTGGCCCCAGATCCGTCAAGGACTTTGCTCCCAGGCCCCTGTCCCTTGGTCAGGACCCCCCCGCTGCTGGCCCAGGTGTCCTCTGTGCCAGGCCCCAGGCTTGGACCCTCACCACAACCCTGTGCAGAAAAGAGCCCCCCTTGATGGATGAGGAATCTGGGTCCAGACTGGGCTCTGACCAGACCACCTGGGGGCTGTGACCTGTTAGATGCTGGGCCACCCCAAGGTCAGAGTGCCAGCATGTCACTGGTCCTCCAATGCTCCGTGTGCACTCACCTTCGACCCCCCTGACCTGTCACTTGGTGACCTGGACACTGCTTCGTGGGTGAGGCTCAGGTCTGCTCACGGGGGACCATGCCCTCCACAGTGAGCTCCCTTGGCTCCTCCAGGACTCCTCTCCAGGGTCTTCCGCCTGACACGGCTGTCACCACACCGTGCTCCTGTTATCAGCCTCTGCCTGCTCCACAGTTTTCTCTTTATTTTCAACTTTTTTTTCTTATCCTTTTTGTTTCAGAGTTGGTTTTTTTTTTTAAGATCATATAATTGTACTTTATTTCTTAACCTCATCTGAGCATCTTTGTCTTTCAAATTGATCATTTAAGCCAGTATTATGACAATGACGGTGCTGGCCTCCCTCTCCTGCGTGTCATAAAGCCCCTCTTTCCTGTAGCTGTCGGCCCTGTCTCCCGCTTCCTTGCTTTTGCTGCATTCTTTATGTGGTTCCTATCAGTTGCGGTCTCACACAATTAGAAAGTTCTTCTACGTGTCACGACTTTGCTAGCATTTTCCCTCATATTTTTAACATCATATTTGGATCTATATTTCTCTGTCAACACATAGAATGTGTAACACGTGGTCACAGCCCATGGTCTTGGCAGCATTCATTTAAATGTAGCCACATGTTTTCCTGGATTCGCTGTTTCTTATGCACTTCCTTTTCTCCTCTCTTGAGACATTTACTGTGATTTTTTTTCTCACTCGTCTGCAGCCGTTCTTGGGCCATTTCCCAGGAATGGTGGCACCCGTCACAGCCGGGCTGGCTCCTTCCTCTGCGACTGGGTGGTCTCCCCACGTCCGCAAGGCTCTTCTTCACCCTCATCCCCCCCCCAAGAGGGGTCGGGGGTGTCTTTCAAACCTGCCTCACACTGGATTTTGGCTTTATTTCCATTTTCAAATTCAGAATTCACTGGCTTTAATTGTCTGAAAACACTTTATCAGTCTAGAAGTCCAGTAGAAAAGAAAGCCTTCGGGACCCAGCCTGGTTCCACAGCGGGAGGTACGCCAGCTTCCAGCTTTCTGGTCATCTCCGCGTCACTGAACCACGGCCCCGCGCCTCTTCCTTCATCGTCAGCTTCGCCTGGTCCCGACCGACCTCCTCTTCTGCTGACCAGGATCCGGATTTCGCGGGTCAACTGCCCAGCCCCCTGGTAAACCCACAAATCTCCCTCCCCTGCAACTTCGGGCAGCACAGAGCCGGCGAGGGCGAGGAGAGTGAGGCACTGCCGCGGGTGCAAACTGCAGAGTAGCGAGTCACTGAAAACCTCAGTCACTGAGATAAATAGTATTTTAATGCAATATTTTAGAAAATCAAAAATTCCAGCAAAAAAAATCCATGATGAACAAAATAAAGACAGGGCCAGTATTCTGACTTTTCCTTTCTCACCCCAGCTCCTACACGATTCCACCCGGAGCTGGTCTCACGGGAAACACTCCCCTCTGTTCTGTGACTTCAGCCACAGACAAATCTTGTCAGCGGATGGCAGAGGACGGCCCGTCTGGGAGCTCAGCTGTGGGCATGACCGCACTTCCTCAGATACTCCTGGGAGGAGAGGATGCAAGGCCCCAGGGCCACCCCATGTGTCAGGGCCTGCACACCCTTCTTCAAACATGAGGTGACAGCAGAGGATGACACCGAGCATGAGCTCACGCTGAGGGTGAGCGTGAGCCCTCTGAGCAGGGACCCAGGTCCGTGCCGGGTCCTGTGTGGATTCCATTTTGCATTGTTTCTTGATCTGACTCGTGACCTGTGGGTGGCAGGGCAGCATCGCTGAGTGGGCTGTGGGGTCAGACTGCGTGTGTGAGCTGGTCAGATTTCTCAGCCTCGGTGTCTTCACCTGTGACGTAGAAGTTATCTGAGACCTCCCTCACAACAGTCCCTCATAACTGATCAGCAGTTTTGCTGGACATTCGCTTCGGGTTGGAAACCGTTTTCCCTCAGAACCAGAGGGCTCTGCGGTCTGTCCACGCCGCTGGTGGAAGTCCAGAGTCGATGTGAGTCCCGGTTCTGGCAGGTGATGCGCTCTCCGTCCCGTCTCTCCGGCACCGCTCGAAGGCAGAGCTTGGACCTCCTGGGTTGGTCCTTTCTGTCTCCTGTTTTGGTTTTCTTCTATTTTTAGTCTATGGCCTAGATCTTTCCTCAGTAATGTCTTCCAGCACTTTGATTTGACGTTTTCTTTCAGGAATCATGTATTTAACCTCCCAAGAGTGGTGTCTTGTGTCTTGTTGCTGAAGTTCTCCCTCGCACCCTGCTCTTGTTATGGAAGCGACGCTCTGACCCCAGAAGACCATGCGCTTCCTCGGGATGCATTGTTCCCACTGTTTCTCTGGACCTTGGTTGCATTGTAGCTGGCAATTTTTGTCGCTTCCTATTTAGTGTTTAGGAACGCAGAAATAGCCAAGCTGGCTCTGCCGTGTGGATGCGGCAGCCGCCCGGCCTCAGGCTTTGTGTAGAAAGGAGCAGGGGGGGCTGGCATCACGACGTGGCCCCTTCATGGCAGAAGGCGACATGAGCACTTTTGACAGCAACCCTGATTCTCAAACAATATATTTTTGGGAAGGACCTCCTGGGGTTTGTCACCCAGGAAACGTTTGGCCGTGGGCTGGTGAGGCCTGGCACCCGTGTGAGCGGCGTGGGGGCTCAGCCCCTCCACAGTGCAACTGTCGCCACAGCCCCCTCTGTACCCTTCCTGACAGGACTTCTTACTCTGCTTCCATCCAATCCATCGTTCCCAGAAATCTGTCAGAGTCTTTGCCGCCGATGGACACCTTCCATCCTCTGACGTGTGGTTCTGACCCGACTGGCCAGGAGCGGGCAGCGCTTGTGGTCCGGTGTCTGAGCAGAGGACGCGGCAGACGGTCAGCCGGCAAGAGTCCCCGGGTTGGGTCTGGTTGGATCCCCTTTCCTCCCCTGTGCCGGTCGCCGGCATGGCAGCCATGCTCCACCATATCGTGTCGTGTGGTGAGGCCAGGGCCCGGGCGGGCAGCGGCATCCCAGGGTGCAGCCAGCCCGGCCAAGGCCGCCTGTTTCTAGAGTCGTTGTTAGGAGAGCAGCCAGGAGCTGGAGCTTGTGCTTGTTAAGAGCACAAGCTTTGGGGTCGGACAGCCCTGGGCTCAAACTCCCGGCCGTGGCAGATGGCACCTCCCGAGATGGCTGCGCCTTCTCCCACCCGACATGCTCCTTGCGCTGCAGCGTCGACCCCTCCTCGGAGGCGGGCAGCTGCCTGGCCCAGGGAGGCGCGGGTGTGACTGTGGGTGCCACCGGCCTCTGTCCCCTGGACACTCCCCTGGGACCTGGCGGGGCTGTTCTTCAACAGCCCCAGCTCGGCCCCAACTGACAGCCAGACAGGAACCTTCGGATGACCCCAGCCCCAGCTGAGGCCCCAGACACCAAGGGCCAGAGATCAGCTGGCCCCACGGGGCCCTGAGGAAGGCCCAGCTCACAGGAAGCGTGAGCACTAATGCACACTAAACTGCTACGTTTGGGGACTGTTTGTTACGCAGCAATAGAGGCCTGATACACTGGCTGCTTTCCCACAACTAGTGACTCTGATGTTCCTGTCTGTAAAACGGGGACAAATGATCCTAACCTCACAGGGCTGTTGTGAGCCAGCACTCCTCACGCATCAGCCTCGGGTGCTCCCTCCATGAGTGTCACCTTCTTCGTGCCCCACGGTTGTTTCTTTTGAATAAAGAACAGCCTCTTGTGCCCACCCCACATCTTCTCAGTCTCACGTGGATGACGTAGAGTGACAGCAATGCCTCCTGCATGCTGTGTGGTGGTCCCCAACCAACAGGCCCGAAGCCTAGGGACAAATGCTCTTGCCAGTTTGTCCCCGGGAGGACATCCTGAGACCACCCAATGATGCCTTCATCTCAGACTCTCCTTCCCCCTTGGCCCTGTGGTCACTTCTCAGAGAAGCAGTCTGCGCCCAAACCTTGCCTCAAGCTCTGTGTTCAGGGGAGACACTTAATCACTTTTTATCTGTGTAGAGGGAATGGTATTATTAGTTGGGAAATCAGGATCTCTTGCCATAAACAGAAGGAATACAGTGAAAATAAACAACAAAAAATTAAACAGTGTTCTTATGTCTCAGCCAGAGCCTTGGAGAAGCGAGCTATGAGGAGTTCCAGCGGGTGCTTTCCCTGTCCAGGGAGCAGTCACGGCCAGCTGGCTGGTGGCTCCTCCCACACACACACTGCGAGGACAGAGGGGGCCCAGTGGGCCTGGAGGCAGGGCCCGTCAGGGAAGCCTCGGGAACAAATTATCAGCTGGAGCCACCAAGGATCATTCCACCAAAACTGCGCTGTGATGTGGGGCCCGAGGAGGCCTCCTCTCCCCAAAGCTTCACCTGCCACTCGTGCCCACGTGCGCTGGGCCACCAACCAGCCAAGAAGGACTGGAGCCCATGGCCCCGAGATAGCCCGCAGCAGTACAGACGTCCCAAGATCCATGACCCACCGTCATTCTACAGTACATGAGCAAACACACACAGATGTATGCAAGACAGAAACGTGCACACAGCTCAACCCACGCCGACCCACGCCACATGAGCACGCATAAGCACCCTGCACGTGCAAAAAGAGAAGCAGACCGACACCTGTGTAGGCACAGCTACACACACCCAGACAACTCACATGCAAACACGCCCGTGCCTCCACAAAGACCCCCACAGCAAACGTGTGCAGACCTCATCCACACCCATATCTAGACTTGACCATGTCTGCACAAGTGGACACGTGCAGACACACCTACCCACGACCCACACCCTGCACACACATGCACACAATGTCACAGACCAGACACTCAGACACACCGCGCACCTGATCGTGCAGAAACGTGCTCAGGCTTATAAACACGCAGGCACGGACTTTTCACATGTGCTATGCAAACGCACACTGAGACATCCAGTTGTGTGCACACACGAGACACACACACAAGCACACAGACATGACCACACACGCTGCAAGCCTGTCCCCTCACACACACAGGACACATACATGCACGCTTTGCATGGGGTTGGGAGCCCACAGGCGCCCTGGTCTCTGCGCCCACCCAGCCCCCACGCCCACCTCGGTGCCTGCAGCCCCCTCCGCCCTTGTGACCACCCACAGAGCTGGGCACAGCGGTCCTGAAATGGCCTGGAGGGAGGACGGCGGGGGCGCGGGGTGAGTCCCTGAGAGGACCTGGGGCTCACAGACAGCTCCACAGCCCTCCTCCGCGGCTCCACACCAGGCGACGTCTGCACGGGGTGTGCTCAGGCCCCTCAGCCTTCCTGGCCCAGCCGTGAGGCCACCACCCCGACCCCCACCTGCAAGGCCTGGATCCCCAGTGTGCTCCAGGACAGCACTCTGGCACCCAGTCCACAGGAGTCACCCTCAGGCTGTGGCTTCTCCACACCCCTCCTGGTCCTGGCCCGCCCCCCACTCTCCCTGGGGTGACCTCATGGCTCCTCTGGCTGCCCCCACCGCTCTGAGGCCTGTGACCCACTGAACACACAGCAGCAGGTCCCTTCCCTCAGGGACCCCCTGAGACGCTCGATGAGGTCCTGGCCCCTCAGCCTTGAATGGGGAGGGGGTTCCAGCCTCCTCTCACCACCTCCCTCACCCCGGAAACAACCCTGTAGCCCCTCTGCCTGGCACTGACGTCCTTGCTCCATCTTACCCTCCGTCCATCACCAGAGAACCCCAGGACCCCAGCCTGTCAGGCCCTCCCCCTCCCCCACCCACGACACCCTCAATGTCCATCTCCCCCAGTTCAAACTCTGAGGCCTCACGGAACATACAGCAGGTGCCCATTAATGGATGCGCTGGCGGGTGCTTCCTAACCTAGAGGCTCAGCCCTGAGCCCCTGAGACTCACCATGAGCAGGAAGAGGGGCCCAGTGCTGCCAGGACCGAGCTCTGCCGCCCACCGCCTGTGCTCCTGAGGCCTGGGGGTTTGTTTCTGTTTTTCTCGAGTTCTGTCCCTCCCCTGAGTTCTCCACCCAGCTTCCCTTGCACAAAAAAGCCACCTCTTAAAAAAAATTCCCCCAGGGGCCTTCACAATGGGCCATGGAGAGAAGGGCTTAATGTCCCACACATGTCAGCTGGTTCTAGTTTCTGCAGACACGTCGGAGGCCTCAGCCGTCGCACACACTCAGCTGGCCCCAGCGCTGGGGCTCTCTCCGGCCCACAGGCTGGGCCTCGGGCCCAGGGCTGGCAAGACGGGACTGTGTTGGGTGAAAAGGAATTGGGGTCCCTCAGACAATAACGTGGGGGCTGTCTGAGGCAGGCTGTCGGCCTCAGGTGGGAGGGCTGGGTTAGGAGGTAGGGAGGAGGGAGTCAGCTACAGGGGTTCATGGAGGTGGTCTGGGACTCTCCCGCTGAGCCCACAGTGTCCCAAGGCAGCAGCCAGCCTGTCACCTGAGGATTCCCTGACTCCTGCCCACCACCCTCATTCCCTGGGGTCGAGAGTGACCTTCTGTGGCCCAGGGTTGAAACTCGATATCTCTTCAACCTAGGAGCGGGGTTGACTATAGCCTGGCCCAGGGGCTGGGAGGCCCCGGTTCCCACATATGTAATGGGGGGTTGATCTCCCCACATTCTCAGCTACTAAAGGATCAAAGGCATTCAGGGATCGGAATGTCCTCTGGCAGAGCCATGGGATTTTTGAAATCAGGGGAAGGTCTGGTAGGGACCCAGCCCAGCTCGGGGCTGGTTCCATCATGCGGTTTCAGATCTGGGGCGGGGGGCATACCCTGATGGGTTCTGGTGGGCAGCAGGCTGTCCTGTCCCCACACAGGGAGGGGCCCACAGCAGCAGGGTGGAGGCACAGTCGGGGGCGCACGGCCCCCAGCCTTCCCTCTGCCCTGGCTCTGGGGCCCATGCTGCCTCCTGGGCTGCAGCCGCAGTGTCTAAATGCGGGATGGCCGCCGGTCGGGGCTCTGCCATGAGAGGTTCAGGTACCAGACATGGGAAGAAGGGAAACAGTGATGGGCCCCGGGGGTAGGGCGGGGGTCCCCTCACCTCAGAGTCTAGGAGGATCCAATGAAGGGGGGACAGGCAGTGAGGGCACAGGAGAGGGCTGAGTCAGGGTCTTGCTCTAGCGGAGGGCGGACGAAGGGCTGGGCCTCCTTCTCTGGGCATCCCAGACCAGGCCTGGCCTGGAGGCCAGCCCCCCACTTCCACATTCGGTGGGGTGCCGCTCGGGGGGCACAAAGACTGGAGACCAGAACTTCCCTGCTGGGCGGGCCCCAGGCTTGACATCATCCAGGACGGCTCTCCTGGCCAGACCCTCCTTTAGGGACGGGCAGGGGGCCTGGATCTGTCGTGGGCACTGACTTGCAGGAGAAGGACAGGTGTCGGCAAGAGAGATTGCTACTTTCAATATTATTATTGATAAATAAATGGCAACCAATAGGATCTATTGGAGACTATGAGGAAGCCATTTGGTGTAAAACTAATTCAGCCTGACCTTGTTTTTCCAAAAGGGCCTGACATGGCCGTTGAACATGCATTGCATATCTGCATTAAGCGTTTACTATGTCCCAAAGACAAGAATGATGCCCTTTGAGAAAGATGTCTGTCAGCATTTCCTTAAGCATAAGCATCTCTCCCCAGGCTAGGGATTGACTGCTGACCTGCTGTGACCACCCAGCTCGACACCACAGACCTGCTGTGTCCGTCAATTGCTGTGTGAATCGCTGTGCTGGCTAGGCAATCTCATGACTGTTGTGAAAGGGACATTCCGATCATGCGTGATACGTGCTCTTTGATGTATATGACCAATCCTTCCACCTCCACTTCTTTGGAGCGCTCCATTCCTGTGCGGAAGGACTCCCCTCGGGCCACAGCGTCCTCAGATCTGGCTCATAGTAAACTCACCCCAATTTTGATTTATAGATTGGTTATGGATGACTTGTGTCCACATTACTTTTTACACTATTTGAAATTTTTAGCATGTGCATTAAAATGGAAAAATCAAACTAATTAAAACAGAAAAAGAGGCTCTGGAGTGCTCAGGCAGCCTCCCCAGCCTCCACACAGAGTCCCCACTGACTCGGGGCACCCTCGGGGCCCCAGCCCTGCCCTGAGCCCCCCTTTGTGGGGTTCTGCAGGCTTCAGGCACCCGCTCCTCAGCCTCACCTCGAGGCTGACATCCTGATGGGAGAAGGGACAGGGTGTGGACGGTGAGCATGGGGAGGCCCTGCTGTGCCGTCTGTGGCCCCGAGGGAGATGTTTGTCTTTCTGAAAGTCCCCAGAGAGAAAACACCCCTAGTTAGGTCAATTGAGGGGAGCCATTTATTGGGGTGAGCCTGGTGGAGAGTACCCTCACAGTGGATGGCACCCACAGCCCCTCCGGGTGTCAGGTCCCCTCGGCGAGGTATCCAGAGGAAGCTCAGTGTCCAAACACTCACACCTCCAGGCAGCCGGCTTCTCCACTCCTTCTGGGGCTGAGGGGCCCCGGGTCCCTCAAACATTGTCACACGCGTGTTCTGGCTCCTAGAGCCAGTGCCTGGGCCCAGAGGGAGAAGGATGTAGGAAGGGACAGCCGCCAGGAGACGTCACCACCTGCCCCCTCGAGAAAGGCCACCTGGCTGAGAGGAGATGCCGGGGCCTGCACAGAGGGGTCAGGGCTGGCTCCCTGGAGAGCCTCAGAGGGCCCACGCTTGGGCTACCACTCTGCTGTCTGGAAGTTCTGAGTCTTATCTTCAGGGTGTTCTGACGGACCATGGGCCATGCGAGAAAAACATCCCATGTCGCCATGTCATCGCAGCTTCCTCCTCCCCAGGACTCAGCACTTTCCTGCAGGCAGGATTTCTCCCTGTGCTGTTTCCTGCCTCCTGGAGGCTCTGTCCTCACTGGGGTTTTATTTGCCAAATTCCCTGCTGCGTCCTCAGCTTCTAGAACAGGCAAGTCCACAGCGAGCACCCACGGAGAGTTAGGGAGGGCAGAGGAGCAGTGTTGATCTGCGCACGTCCCCTCTGAGCCGGTCCACAATACTGGCAGTGGGGTTCCTGCCTCCAGGCTGCTGGGGGACTGCGGCTGCCCAGGTGGGCTCTGGGCTCTGGGCTTTTCCCCGCGCTGCCTGCGGCCACGCCAGCAGCCCTACACACAGCTCCGGTTAGGGACCTCAAGGGGTCTCCAGTTTGGTGTCGGACTTGGTGCATTTGAGCGCACAAGGCATCTGTAGGGAAATTTAGAGAGCGCCACCGTGTCCTGTCCAGGGCTGCTGGGTCCGCTCTCCCACTGGGCCTCGTGGGTGACTCAGAGGCAGCCGGGTCCTGGACAGGGAGGGGCAGGAGGCCCTGTCCCAGGGGCCACCCCCAAGGGAGGGGCAGGTTTGAGGTCCAGCATTATCTCCGCCACATCGCCAGCTGCTCCGTCAGCAGATCCCTGTTCTGATGGGAGCCCGCTGTCCTGGGCGCCACCCTTCGTTTACAGCCCTTGTCCCAGTGCAGTGACAGGGGCTCCTGGCCACAGCCTCAGAAGCCTGGCGTGGCCCCCCCACGGGGCAGTGCCGTCACTGGGCCAGGCAGGCAGCGTGCATGAGGGGCCTCCCGCTGGGGCCAGCCTGGTCCCCTGGACCGTAGAATAGGGACAATGGTGCCCACATGGAGACACTCAGATTTGAAGGAGGCGCCTGTGTGAAGATGCTGAGGGACTCTTAAGCACTGTGTGGGGGCTTCAGTGTCCTCTCTGTGGACCAGGCTGAGAACCCAGCTCTGCCTGAGGCTGATGGACACTCAGGGGCTGGGCTGGTGCCTCGGGGTCAGTCCTTCTCAGGCTGCCCGTTCTCCTCAGATCCACACCCCACGGGCATGAGCACAGGTGGCCGTGACAGCAGGTGTCCTTGTGCCTCCTCCTGTCCACTCCACTGCCCCCAGCTGCTGCTGCCTCCTGGTAGCCCATCAGGGCCCTGTGGGTGTGGCCTGGGAAGTCACTTCCCTGTGGGGGGAGCACCCGGCAGCTCTGGGCCCCGTAGGGCTGCCCAGCTGCGGCTATCCCCTTTTCCAGCTCTGGAAACTGAGGCACGGACTGAACAAGCTCAGGCCACACTGCTTAGAGCTGGGATTCGAGCCCAGGTTGCAGGATTTCAGAGGGTTCCAGAAGGTTCCAGAGGTGTGCATCGACCACTAGACTGTTCTTATAGGGTTTGTTTTCATGCATGTGTGTGTGTGTGTGAGGAAGATCGTTGCTGAGCTAACATCTGTGCCAACCCTTCTTTATTTTGTATGTGGGACACAGCCATAGCATGGTTAATGAGTAGTGTAGGTCTGCACCTGGGATCCAAACCTGCAAACCCTGGGCCACTGAAGCAGAGCCCGCAAATTTAACCACTACACCACCAGGCCGGCCCCAAGACTGTCTGTATGTTTTTGAACCTCTCAGGGCAGCAGGAGGAGAGAAGGCGGCCCGAGGCTTCTCCCACATGCCCTGTCCCCCAGGAGAGACCAAGAGCCCTTGGTTCCAGCATCGGGGGCCACTTGCCGCGCCTCCAAGAACTGCCCCTGCTGTCCCCGAGTCCCAGTGGGCACTGCAGTCAGATGCATGCCGACATCGCTACCTGGAGGAGGAGACCCTCCTCACCCCGCACCTCCAGCCTCAGTCCCGCTCAGTCCTCAGAGCCGCGCACGTGACCTAGGGTTCCATCAGGATTGGTCAGTAAATGTGCCTTTCTACAGAGAAGAGCTGAAGCCCTGAGGGGGCATGTTTGGGGGACATTTGCATATTAGGGGGCACTGGATGCCCCCTCCTGCCCATGACACTAAACTACCACCTCCCTGGCGCTGGTCACAGGTCAGGGACAATTCCAAATCTCAGAAAGCAGTGCACTACCTTACCCCACGCCCCCAGGAAACCAGTTCTCCTGGCTGCCTGGCCCCAGCCAGTGTCTCTCCCTGGCCAGTCCCTGACGTCCTGGCTCACACTCACCTGTCCCCACAATGTCCCCTGAGCTCCAGATCTGACTCTTGCTGTGCCCGACGCCGTGTCCCTGCAATCTTCTGTGACCCCTGAAGGCCCTCTTCTTAGGACACAGGGCTCATCTCAGAAAAGAAGAGCCTGAATGAAGAAAAAGCGAAGTAACACAGGCTGCTTGTAAAATAATTAATCTTTAAAACTTTATTTAACTTGCTGTGACATGGAATCCAAGACACTAATTAACAAGGGGAACACAAAGGGAGGCTGACACTTTTAACCGGTCCGTCTGGAGGAGGCATGCCCCCCACACACCCAGCAGAGGGGCAGGGGGCTCAGAGCTGAGGGCTGGCGCTGCAATGACTCACCTGAGTCCTCAGCCTCCAGCCGGCTCCCCGCGTGCCTGCTTTGTGGCCTGGATGCCTCCCGATTCCATGGGTGAGTAAGGGGAGGGCCAGGATGAGGGTAAGTAAGGGGAGGGCCTGGGTGAGGACACGTCTTTGCATTAGATACAAAGAACTCGCCCCGAGGACATTTTGACACTATTTTGTAAGGTACCGTCCCAAGATGCTCTGGGTCTGCCAAGAGGACAGAACATTCTGAGCTTCCGAACAGCCCTTTCCATCCTGTAGAAAACGGGCCCCTGCAGATGGACGCTTTGCCTTTCATCCACTCATTCGTTCACTCATTCATTCATTCAACAGATTCTTTCCACCTGGTGGAGAGATGGCAGTGGGCAGGGCAGACAGCGGGGCCCCTGCTCTCAGCCAAGCAGCCAGGCAGAATTCCAGAACAGGAAGGCTTCTTGGAGGAAGGGGCAAGTTAGGTCAATCCTGAAGGGCAGGTGGCAAGGGAGGGACATTCTAGGCAAAGAGGACAGCAGAGATGTGGAGGCGCAGAAACCGGAGGGGCCGGCAGGGGCCTCACCAGCCTTCACGGGTCTGGACCTCATCCTAAGGACAACAGAGAGGGGCTGTGGATTCAAGACGGGGTGCAGGGGAGAACTCTGCGGCAAGAGGCACCGCAAGCCTCAGTTTCCCATCCGTAAACGATGATGGGGCTGACTACAGCTCCCCCACCTTCTAGAATTCCATCTGTTTCCAGACTCCCGGGGGCAGGCATGATATTCCAGCCACCTCCCCACCAGACAGCACCCCCCTGGGCAGCAGCGCCGCCCCCTCTCCCGTCCCACCTCCTGCCCCCAACCCCTGGCCCCACCGACCCCCAGCCCACTTACCTTGGCCTCGGCAACTCAGGCTTGTTCTCAGCCAGGCACTCCTGGCCTGGGCGAGCTCAGAGCTGCGCTGGCCTCACCCCAGCCACCTGCCTCTCCTCCCAGGCCTCTCCCCAGGAAGGTGAAAATGCCCCATTTCCGCTGCAGAAACGTTGCGAATGTGGGAAGGAGGGGCGGGTTGGAAGGAGGGGGTGGGGTGGGAGAGAGAAGGCAAGGGGCTCTTCCCCCCGGAATCTCTCCTCTCAGCACCCTGCCCTCCCCGTCAGCCTCCCAGAGCCCTTTCCAGGGTGGAACCTTCTTGTACGATCTCCCAGCTTCCTGTGGGCATCGCGGAGGACAGGTGTGGGCATGCTTCATTCCACTCAGGGTGCTGGCGCTGTGGGTCACCTTGTCCAACTTTGCGGTGGCAGATCTTAGAGACTGCTCCATGTCGGCATATGGAAGCCTCCTTCGTTCTTTTTATCATACATTTTAACTGTGAAAATACAACATATATGCCAAAACATATGTAAGACATTTATGTACACGCACACAGAAACTTGTACACCGTAGCATTATCCACAATAGCCAGAAAGTGGAAACAACCCAAATGTCCATCAACTGATGAATAGATAAATAAAATGTGGTCCATCCATACAAAGGAACATTACTCAGCCATGAAAAGGAATGGAGTACTAATTCATGCTACAACAGGGAGGGACTTGGAAAACATCATGCTCAGTGAGAGAAGCCAGACACAAAAGGGCACATAATGTAAGATTCTATTTATGTGAAATGTCAGAACAGGCAAATCTAAGGAGACAGAAGGTGAGTCAGTGGTTGCAGGGACAGGGGGAGGGGGATGGGGTGTGGCTACTAATGCATGTGGGGTTTCTACTTAGGATGATGAAAATATTCTAAAAGTAAATAGTCGTGATGGTTGCACAACTCCGAATATACTAAAAACTACTGAATTGTAGACATTAAAGGGGTGAATTTTATGGTATGTGAATTATATCTCAATAAAGCTATTATTAAAAACATGTACAGTCTAATTGATGAGGATTATTTTGGGCTGATTACTTTTGAAAGCTGCAGACAGGAAGGAAACTCTGAAGGGTGGAATTTGCTTGCCCTTTGATGAGAGACATTTGCATTTGTGAAGGAAGTCTCCATCTGTGGGGGTGTCTCCCTCTCTGCACGAGGAGGAAGCGGGGGTGATCTTATCTCTAGAAACTCTTAATGGGGAAGGCAAGGACCTAAGTCTGCATAATAATCTTGCTCTTGTTTGCTGTACTTGTCTGGTAACCTCATATAACTGACCCCCCCCCCCCCCACCAACAACAACATCCTCCTTTGTCTTTAGCTGAAGATGATATTTAAGGTGGTGGCTTCAGCCATTTACTTAATCTGATCTGATTCTTATCTAAAGTTATAGGACCACCCAATGACCAGAGCCCACCACCAACATCTTCCTTTGTCTTGTAAAGAGATAACTCACATACCTATGCCTTAAATTTAGCCCTACCCTCAACCCATGTTTGCAGCTCTTACTGCCCCTGGGTCCTGTCCCCATGCCTGCAGCCATTCACTGCCCATGGGTCCTGTCGCCATGCTGCAGCCCTTCACTGCCCCTGGGTCCTGTCCCCATGCTGCAGGCCTTCGCTGCCCCTGGGTCCTGTCCCCATGCTGCAGGCCTTCGCTGCCCCTGGGTCCTGTCCCCATGCCTGCAGCTCTTCACTGCCCATGGGTCCTGTCCCCATGCTATTCTCTGAATAAAAGAGCACTACTGCCAGACCTTGAGAGTCCAAGAAATCTTTCTTTCAACTCCTCGGCTTGCCAAGCCCACACAGTAATGACTTATTTTGAGGGAGCTGCTACCCAAGTCAAGAAGCAGACACCAGCCCTGGGACCCCGGTCCTTCTGTTCATACCAATCTCTTCTTGCTTTCCCTCGGAACTCCACAAAGCTGTTTATTTTCCTTGCTGTGTAGTACTCCATGGTCTGCCATCCCCCAGGCTGCCCCAGCTCTGGTACACACAGCCACATCTCCCATGCCACACAAGCAATGCGACCTTGGCCCTCCCTCCCTTGAGGGGTGGGGTCCATGACCCTCTGCCTGGGTTTGTGACTTGCTCGTAGACAGTAGGATGTGGTGGATGTGATGCTGAGTGGTTTCCGAGGCAGGGTCTGTGCTAGGGACTGAAGGTTATCTCCCCCCACAACTCTGATGTTGACACACTGATCCCCAACGTGCTGTGTTAGGAGGTGGGGTCTTTGGGAGGTAATTAGGTCATGAGGATGGAGCCCTCGTGTTGGGATTAGTGCCCCTAAAGGAAGAGAAGGGACACAGCTGATCTCTCTTGGCTTCGTGGGCACCCAGAGAGAAGGCAGCTGTCTACACTCCAGGACGTGGACCTGCCCCAGACACCAAATCTGCCGGCACCCTGATCTCAGACTTCCCAGCCTCCGGAGTGTGAGAGAGACATATCTGCTGTTAAGCCCTGGGTCTGTGGTATTTGTTGCAGCAGCCTGAGCCGACAGCAGGCCAACAGCATCTGAGTTGTCCACAACATGCTTGCTGGGACGCTCAAGCCACCATGCTGAGAGCATCTGTGACAGCCCCATGGGGCCTGTGGAGCAGATGCTAGCCGTCCACTGAGCCTGGCCCCCTTCCTCACCCTCAGGTCTGTGAGCACAAAAAAAGCGGGTATTTGAAGCTGCTCAGTTTGGGGTAGCTCCACACAGCGATATTAACTGCATGGGCTGTCTCTACCCCTGGCTCTAACGGAGGTCCCCTGGGCACGTGTGCACCTGTCTGAGGCCCGTGCTCCCAGCTTCAGGGGATGCGGCCAGGCTGCACCCCGGGTGGCTGCACCGACCGCCCCCTTTCGAGCAGGCGCAGACTATTCCACCATACGGAGGTGCGGGACACTCCCCACAGCCCCAGTGGATGGCGTTTGGCTATTTCTAATCGCCTGCTACCACAGGCACGCTCCCTGCCTGCCTCGAATGTGCCTGAAGGTAATATTACTGGGCCAGATCACGTGCATTTTACAGCAGGTCCAGAGACACTGCCCAACTGTCCTTCCATGACCTTGTGCCCCTGACTGGACATACCGGCCCCTCCTCCTCACACCATCACATATGAACTTGGGGTCGACAGCACACGGCGTTTGGGATCTCTCACAGTGCAGCCGTCACAACAGCAGCAGCAGGGACCAGCCCTGACGTCCGTCCACAGGTGAATGGATAGACAAGTGGTAGCGGGTCCTTCTGTGGAGTGTGACAAAGAATGAACCGGAACTGTTGACACGTGACAACGCAGATGGGAAGAAGCCAGACTGTGCTGGTGCACGTGTGTGGAGTCCTGGAACCGGGGGCTCGTGCTCTGGCAGCAGTGCCTCCAGGCGGGGCGAGGCGGAGGATGGGACACAGCCCCACGGAAGTCTCTGAGCACTGAGATCTGTTACATCAGCTCCTCAGTGCAGGAGCAGGTGATGTGGGAACAAGTGAGCACCCAGGGCGGTGACCCTCCAGAGAGCTGGACCCTCGTCTCCTGAGGTCGGCGAGTCAGGGGATGACTGTCCTCTGGGAAAATCTGAAGGATGGGGCCTGGGAGCTGCAGCCAGATCAGGGTACACTTTGCAAGTTTGGTGGACAAGGAAGGACAAGAATGTCCAATGCGTGCACCTTTCCTGGGTCTGTGGAGCCAGCCTGGGACCCTGGGAGGCCAAGGGGCCAGCTGTGGGAGCCCTCACCTTTGTGCAGGAAACAGCATGGTGTCCCCAGCCACAGGGACCATCACTAACGCCCTAGAAAAGGTCCCCCTGTAGCTGCACTTGGGCTCCAGGGCCGCCGTGCTGGTTCAGTCAGAGCCGAAGTCCTTCCATGGCCCATGGCCTCACACAACTGACCTCCCACCAGCCCTGAGCTCCCAGGGCCCCCAGACTTCCTTGCGGCCCCGTTCAGCCAGGCCAGGCCCACAGGATGTCCCTGGAACTGGAGATCCTTAGCTTGATTACACTGCATTTTTCCCAAAAAGGTCACATTCATAGGTTCCAGGGGACATACCTTTTGGGGGCCACCATTCCACACACCGCAGGGGGGTTTAATCTGCGCCCCATCTTATACATAGGCTCACAGATGCTGAATGACCCACCTGAGGCCACCCAGCTGGTGAGTGAGTGAGATTCAGAACCAGGGAGTACAGAGACCGGCTCCACCGGAACACCCTCGGTGACGCTGTGATACCAAGTGACCCCTCTCTCAGTGACATGTGCCCTGTTCCTGCTGCGGGTCCACCAAGGGTGGGCAGCTGTGCCCTGAAGTCACTCTGGGACAAGCAGAAGGAAAGAAGAGTCTCAGAGGGCCACAGTCGCTCCCCTGGAGGAGCCCAGGGCAGTGGCCAGACCCGGTCTCCCTGTGCCGGGAGGAAAAACCCAGGCACATCTGGAGAACAGGGTTAACGAGGGCCTCTCCACTCTCCTCCAGGCAAAGACTCTCGGAGTCGGTTCCTTCTCGGGGGGTGTGGCAGCCTCTGAGGAACAGAGGCAGGAACAGGACACACAGGGGGCGGGAATCAGGGGCCCCCGGGCGGAACGTGCTGACAGACACCTCACGTGGTCCTGCTCAAGGTCCACCGGAGTCCGGCCTTGGCAGGCTGAGCCAGGAACAAGAACACCCCTCGGGGTGCAGGGATGCTCAGAGTGGCACTGGTGTGTCCGCCTCAGGTGGGAACAAGGTGTCACACGGGAATTTCCACCCTGTAGTAGGGTGGCGGTGACCCGTGCTGAGAGGGGAGATGGAGAGCCAGTGGGAGTGGATGAGGTGGGTCTCAGCCCCTCCTCCACTCCTGCACCCGACCCCCCATGGATGCCTGGCTGCGGGAGCTCAGGCCAGCGGGGCGCAGGGCAGGCTCCTGTGGGAGGCATGAGATGCGGGGGCTGGAGGAGCTCAGAGTTGGGCCTCAAAGGCCCCCCTTGGCTGCAGCCCAGAGCAGGGGCGGATCAGCCAGGGAGGGGCTGCCACGAGGGTGTGCAGGGAGTGCAGGGCGGCAGGGGGCTGGGAGAGAACCTTGGCCGCGTGGGGTGGGGCTGCCCTGCTTCCTTTCCCTCCCAGCTTGCTTTGACCTTTTACCTCTGATGATTCCTCCTGAGCGTCTCTGTTCCCCCAGGACACCTGAGGGCCGAGGCATGGACATGCCTGCAGGTCTCTCTCTTTTGAAGGTGAGGATTGTGAGCAGGGTCCAAGCGGGGAGTGTGGCGGGGGCCTGTCTGGGCTGAGGGGCCCTCGAGGGTATAAACGCCCACCCTCCACCCCCAGGGCCGCTGGCTGATCCAGAAGGAAGTGACTCGTGCACGTGCTGCCGCTGGTTAGTGACGGAGGCAGGACCAGGCCAGCTTCCCCACTGTCCTGCCAGCCGTGGGCCAAGCACAGTCGTCTGCCACTGCAGGAGGGTCAGCTGTGTGTCGGCTGCATTTCCTGCCTCCAAGCCCACTCAAAAGGAGAACAGCTGGCCTGAATCCTGAGTAACCAGGGGCAGATGGCAGTGTGGCAGCCTGCCAGCCATGCACATCTCAGACTCAGCCAGACGTTGGTTGAAGTGTGGAGAACAGACTTCCATCAGCAATAACTCGGGCGGAGGGGAGAGCCCAGCGTGAACCGAACTCCACTCGGTTGTGCAGATGAGACTTGCTGTAAGGGGAGAAGGAAGAGTGGAGAGGGGAGAGCTGGGGTCGATGGTGTCACAGAGGTCGAAAGTCACAAAAAGTGGGAAGGGTACCCCAAAACGCATTTGCCGTAATAGTTGCTGAAAAGCAGCCTGAAGGGAGGATGTGCTGAAGCCCTGAATGCTGCTCGAGCCTCCGCTTCCTGGGAGAAAGGACTCAAGTCAACGCTCTTGCGGCGTTGGGAGTCCCCTTTGTCCTCTGCACAGTTACTCACAGAAACACACCCCAAGGAATAGGAACTTTGGACATTTTATAATTTTGGTCTAGTTTCTTGAACAGCTCAGGAAAAACGAGTGACATTCCTCCTGTTTTGGATTTTCTCTGATCTTAGAGCTCAAACTAATCCCTGCTGGGTTGACAAGCAGTTGCATCAGCTTCGCCCCTTAGGACAGCGGCAGGACCTTCCGAGTGCCCAAACCAGAGGCGCCGACGTTCACACACACTTCCTCCACCCTCTGGCTTAAAGCTGTGGATGAGTCATGTTTTATGTTAAGCATGTGACTAAAGTATGTTATTAAAAGTTAAATTAAAAAAAAGAAGCAGGCAGGGAGGCCTGGTCCCTGGGAAGCCATCTGGGTTTGCTCATGGCCGCTCGTCCAAGTTGGGCTCTGGTGCTCCTTCAGAGGCTGGGAGACAGGCCCTGTCTTCGGGCGTGGCTGGAACAGGCGGGCAGTTCCCGGGCAGTCTCGAGCTGTCTCAGGTGGGCACTTTAAAGGGGTCCAGGGTCATCCTAGGGACGCAGCTCAAGCTGTCAGAATGGTGTTAGCACTTGTTCGAGTCTGCAGGCCAAGGGGAGGCCTGTGGAGATGAGGGCTCAGAGGAGCCTGGCTGGGGTCCGGTCAGGGAGAGGGGCTTTGTCTGCACGGGGCGGCTTCGGGACAGGAGGCACGGTGCATCCCCCTGGTCAGTCTTCTCGAGTGGTGCCCAAGAGCACGAGGGTCAGGAGAGGGAAGGTCCCGGGCCTTGGTGGCTTTCGGCCTTCTCCCCTGGTCCAGCAGGAAACCAGCGGGGTAGCTTACCCCAGGCTGCCCGCAAACTCGGGGCTTTCCTGCAGGGTCCTCGAGCGGGGCCCTGGGCTGGCAGAGTTGCACCTCAGCGGCAGCCCCAGGGGTGGTGGCTGGAGGAATGCAAGCGGAGGGGGTGGCAGGATTGGTGCCGCCCTGAGCACCGGGCCTGGGACAGTGAATCCCTGCCTGAGTCTGAGGCCACCTTCCAGCTCTTCCGGTTGTGCACCCTCAATCCAGCCAAGCGGGAAGCCTTTCAGGTCCCCAACACTCTGCCCACCCCCGCCTGGCTGACAACTCCTCATCCAACCTTAGCTGGGTGTCACCACCTCCAGGAAGTCTTTCTTGCTTTCACCACTAGGGTGGGTTCAATGGTCTCCTATGACCCCACAGACCCCTGAAGCTCGCTCAAACTCCTTGGTGAGCGTCTGCTACTGTGGCCTGACGCCCACTCACTGCCAGCCCCGCAAAGGCATGGGTGGTACTTGTCTCCCTCACAATTGCTATCTCCAGGCCAGGCACAGAGTATACGTCCAGAAATATTAGTGGGTGGATTGCCGACAGCTTTGGTTCCCGTACTTTACCGTGTGGGAGAATACCAGAGAGAAAACTGGTGCTGTTTTTTATCTACCAAATTCTTGGAGGAGGTTGTCAAGAGGATGAGACCGCCTCTTGGCTCGGGGCAATGCCAGGCTCCTACCCCTCCCCTCTCCTTGGAAGGTATGTTCTGCACCCCGTTCCCACCGTGAGCTGTTCCAAGGACGTAGCCCGGAGAGAGTGAGGTGCGGTCAGGACCACCTGGATGGTACATGACTGAACCCGGGCAAGGCCTCCGTGTAAACTCAAGCTTTGGCAGGCGGGTGGGGAGATCTGCTCGTCTTGCGGCCACACAAGACCGGTCTCGTCTGCAGGTGTCCCTGCTTGTTCCCCCACCACCCCCACTGACCTGGAGCGGCCGCCTCTTTCTCCAGTCTCTCGCCACCCTCTGCGTACAGGGCCAGATCGTGAGCCAACACAAATGTCCGACAGTGAGGGAAGGGGACGGGAGGTGCATCCACTGCTGCCCCAGGATGGAGTCATGCAGCCACTGAAGATGGGTGTGTGCCGAGCACAGGAACCTGGCGCAACGCGCCGCTCTGCTTAAAAAGCTCAATACCCAAATACACGTGAGCAGTTACCATACGAAAGCTGGGCCACCACACCAGCGTGCTTTTCACTCATCATGTTGGGACAATGATGCAGCCATCTGAAAAAAGACCAGGTTGTACTCCCCACCTCACCCTCTACAAACACGGGGTGTGCCAGCAACAGAGCAGTGGCGACAAGACCTGAAAGTACTAGAAGAAAACAGATGCAGATTCTCCAACTGCCTTGCAAGGCGTAGAGAAAGACACCGGTGCATTTTCCTACGAAGGAAACGCCACACCGGCGGACGAAAGGTCAGCGGCAAACCAGGACATGTGTTTGCGATAACGTAGACGGCAGACAAAGTGCTGACACAGAAGCAGCTCTTAGAAACCGTTTTTAAAAAGGACGCAGTCCAACAGGAACAGGGCAAAGGACACAAACAAAAAGATGGCAGAAAAAACATCCCCGAACACCTGAATAAATGCTCAGCTGCACTCAGAATGAGAGAAAGCACACCAAACGGCACCAAGAGACCATTCTTCTACCGAGCCGATTGGAAAAAATCCAAAAGTTAGCTGGAATCAGAATCACCTCTGTCCTTTGGACGAGCTGTCCCGCTTTGGGAAATTTATCCTATAGCCGTCCGCACACCCCGGAGACGGGGTTGACATGCGGAGACCCACTGCAGCATTGTCTGTCATTTCACAGACCACCCCAAAGCTTGGGGTCTAACACAGCGATGATTCATTATTTCTCACGAGTCTGTGGACCGGCCGGGCCCAGCCGGGGTCCTTCTGCTCCCAGGGTGTCAGCAGGGTCATTCCCTGGGGCTTGGCCAGTGCTGGAATGTCCCAGACACCTTCACTCCCGTGTCCGAGCCTCAGCTGCTTGTCTGCGGCCTGGCTGGGCCTCTTTTCCAGCAGAGCAGTGCGGGCCTTCCAGAGGCCGGTGGTGGAAGCTGTCTGAACCCACCAAAACCAGCACAGACTCACGTCTGCCACATTCTGTTGGTCAAAGCAAGTCGCAGCCCATGTTCAAGGGGAGGGAAAAGCAGGGTGCACACAGAGGGAGGGGAGCTGTTTTCAGTGGTCATCTTTGGAAATAACCTATTATGTATTAGTAGCAAAGGAGTGTGGACAACTGGTGTCTACCTGGAGGAGGACGGTTAAAAACACAAGTATTCTGTGCGGCTCTCTATATGCTGATGTGTGAAGTCTCCAGGGTGCTGCTCATGGCAAATGGCATCGTACAGAAGGGAGGAGAGAAGACACTGCCCCCACCCTGTCATCTGACCCCAAATCCAGCCCAATCCCAGCTCCCTGGCTTCAAGCCCAGAGTTGCCAGGTTGGGGCTGCCCTGGCCCAGCCTGAGGGGTGAGCTGAGCCTTCCAGGGCGGGGCAACCAGGCAGAATGAGGAGGACTGCGTGGTGAGCGGGGGGCTCAGACTGGCGGGTGCCCACGGGGTCCGTCCTCCCCCAGGGGATAAGGGGCAGGCAGCAGGTGGGATCAATGGTGGGGGGCTGCTCTGGGACCCCAGACACGCCACTGCCCAAGGGAGCACCATACATGCTCCCAGACTTCTGACTTTGACGATGGGAGGTTTGTTCTGGGGTCGTCAGGACTGAAAGGGTGTGCGCCCCTTTTCAGCAGGGTCTCATGACCCATCACTCCTCTCCTGGGCCGTGGAAACCAGTACTTTTTGTAAACACTCCTTAAATGCTTTTGATTGGCACAATTATAATGCCTGTGTTTGGGGGGTTCACCATGGAGCACGAACATTTAAAGCCCCGCTTCTTGTCCTAGGAAGCAGAGGCCCTCTTGCCCTCTGAGGGCACTGTCCCACAAACCTGGTAATTCACACCTCACCACAGACAGAAATGGGAGTGGCCCTCCTCCTAGAACCACCACCCCTGCTGGCCTATCCTTTAAGAGACTTCCCCCACTGCCTCAGGACCTTGGCACATGCCGTTCCCTCTGCTGGCAGGCTCTCTCCCTGCTTGGTTGCCTGGTCCATGGGTTGCATCTACTTCTCCCCCAGCTCTCCCCAAACCTCACCCCTTGCTGAAAGCTGTCCCTGACCAACACTCGGCCGACCACAGGTGTGGGAGCGTATGTGTGTGCAAGGGTGTACACACAGACAGGCACACGCACACAAGCTCTGACTGCATTTCCCTTTCACAATCCCATCACTGTCTGGGAGATGATGTGATGGGTGTAAATCCTCACCAGACCCTGCCTGGAAGGAGGTGGGGCCAGGCGGGGTGGGGCCAGGCGGGGTGGGGACAGTGTGGTCAGGTCCTGTGGCTTGGGGTGCCCTGGCTGGTCTTGGAGACTAAAGGGGGTGGAGGGTGTTAGTCGGAGGTTTCTGCCTGATGAACAGATATTCTGGGTAAAATGTGCCATGGCCGCTGCCCTACCCCAACCTCTGCTTGGGGATCTGGGGCTGGGACCCCAACATGTCACAACCATTGAACTTCAGTGCCAGAGTGAGTCCCACCAGTGGCCCCAGAGGGTGACTCCAGCAGAATCTTTCCTGGCAGGATGCTCATGGCCTTGAGGGGCTAAATGGGCACCAGGGACCTGCCAGACCCACTGCTCAGAGCACTGTCTCTCTGCTGGGGTAGGGCCTCCGGCCGAGGAGACAGACAAGAGTGGAGGGCTGGCAAGGGGCATCAGGACGGGCCTGTGAGGGCAGCTGAGACTCAGGACAATGGCCAGCCGTCACCTGGCAAGGACCTACGTCAACATTTTAGCAGTGAGTGTGGCTGCTCTAGCACACACCTGCCGGAACCAGCCCACTGGCGGGGCAGTCTGCCAGCAGAGCCTCCCTCCACTTCCCTGCCGAGGCTCCAGACTCTGCTCGCAGCCCCGCGGGGACCCACATGAGCTCGCGGATGAGCACGCCCAGGCCTGCTTCTGCAGCGTCCGCACCCCTCAGAGTCCGGCCCCGCAGGCTGCCTGTACCTTCCAGCTCCAGACACAGACGTCCTCTTGGTGATTCCCCTCATTCAGGTGAGGGTCCTCGGCTGGGTGGGGGTGTCTGGGCAACGCTGCTCACACTGCCCCTTCCATCCACCCAGAGCCTCACTCCCTCCTTGACACCGGGCAGTGGACCCCGCCTCCCCAAGTCCTTCCTATCGTCGTCCCTGAATCTAACACCAGCCCACGGGCTGCCTCCTGCGCCTTCCGCCAGCAGGGCCTGGCTGCCAAGGACGGTTTCCGGCACGGCTGCACCTGTGGGGCTCCTTGAGCGCCCCCCGACAGTCTCCTCAGCGATGGCAACTTAAACTTACAAAGCGGGAGCACCACAGGCTCTCTGAGCTGCTTCAACGCTGTAGTGCACAGTAAGATTTCAGCTGAGAATCACAAGTCGAAATCGATTTCTCAGTAACATGTTCAAATTCCTCTCACAAAGCTGAGCTCTCCACCCTTGGGGCCGCCGGTGTCTAGGAACTCAGGGTTTGCGGGATTTCAGGAATCGCACCCACTTCTGCAGATGCTGTAAGGTCTGGCAGGGACAGGCTCCCCTGTTTCTGCCTCAAGACATTAGAATATTCACTCTCAGTGGGACAAAAATTACTACAAATAGCTTCACGTCAGTTCAGGCCAGGTGTTTCCAATCAAATGAGTGTTAGTGCAATAATTAACAAAAGACTCATTTTTCAAAGCTTTTAGATTGGGAGTGAATATGACCTGTGACCAAATTCTCTAAAATATTACGAGACTTTCAAATGCCAAATACGTAAAATTTCTTTAGCACAAAAATATTGATGCCACAGGTGTCATTCTTTAGAATTTCTAGTACGTATTTTTAAATAATTTTGGAATTAAAGATAATGCTGGCCTCACTTTGGACACAGCCCAGCTCCTGGCACGGCCGGGGCTGGAATTAGGCCTCCAGACCCCCGGGGAGCCCCCTCGCCTTCACTCAGCTCCATCGTCTGTCTCCTTGTCTAGAACGTGGCCTTATTAGCGAAGCATTTCTGTTTGGTCACCAATGTACCCCCAGCACCTAGGATAGTGCCTGACATACAGGAGGCGCTCAAAAATGATTTATTGAATGAACCAAAAAACGTTGCTCACCCAGTAAGGAGACAATTGTAACAAGCCAAGTGGGTTCAGAGGTTTCCTTCTCAGCTGGCTGGGGTTGTGTCGTGACCAGAGATATTGCGCAGAGTCTGCCAGAATTCTGGCTGACAAGACAGGGAGATTCCAAGAACAGTGTTACCAACAATAATAGGACCTGGGCCAGCCCCGGGGCCTAGTGGTTAAGTTCGGCGTGCTCTGCTTTGGAGGCCCAGGTTCAGATCCCAGTCACAGACCTACACTGCTCATAGGTGGCCCTGCTGTGGTGGTGACCCACACACAAAATAGAGGAAGACTGGCACAGTTGTTAGCTCAGGGCAAATCTTCCTCAGCAGAAAAAAAAATAATAAAATAAAAATAATAAGACCTTTATAACTTAAAGAGAGGTTGGCCCTATAGCTCTCAGGACCTGTGGGTCTCTCTCATTGCTGTGCCATGACATCTGCGACCTTGTATCAGCTGAGTAGATCTGCACTTCCTGGGCTCTAAAGATATCTAACCATCTAGCTATACATACATCCGTTTATCTATGCCCACCCGTCCATCATCCATCCATCCATCCACCCATCCACTCTCATCTACCTATTCATCTATCTAATTTTTCACTCTTTTTTTTGTTTACTCTATTTTTACATAGTGGAGCTCATGTTGCCCATGCAACACTTTCTAACCTGGACTTTTCACTTAAAATTTTAGTATAAGTATTTTCCCATGAAAAAAATTTTTTTTAAAGATTGGCACTTGAGCTAACAACCGTTGCCAATCTTTTTTTTTTTTTCTGCTTTTTCTCCCCAAATCGCAGTACATAGTTGTATATTTTAGTTGTGAGTCCTTCTAGTTGTGGCATGTGGGACGCCGCCTCAACATGGCCTGACAAGCGGTGCCATGTCCGCGCCCAAGATCCGAACCAGTGAAACCCTGGGCCGCCGAAGCAGAGTACACGAACTTAACCACTCGGCCACGGGCCTGGCCCCTTCCATGAAATTTTTAATGGCTGCATATTGTTCTGTGGTGAGATACGGCATAAATAACTTCCCTTCATTCCTGGGTGTTTAGGTTGCCTCCCATTTCTTGCTACTACAAATCATGCTGAACTGAACATCGTCATTCACATTTCTGATTATTTAGTACACTATTTTCTGATTATTTAGTCCTAAATATGTATTGCAAATATGTATCTTTCTTCCTGCGTCTTTCCTGTCTGGATCTAGGAACTGCAGGGCACCTTCCAGAAACTAAGTGACTTCCTGGGGCTGCCGCTTGGGCTGGGAGAGGAGGACAGCATCCCGAACACTGCCCCTTCTCCTTCATGAGCCAGAGCAGCCTGGAGAGCACGGAGACCCCAGACCACAGCAGGGCAGCTTCCTGCGGAAAGCTGCGCTCCTTCCCAGCCCCCTCCTTAGCCCATGGGCTCCAGGCTGTCAGTATAACACACGTCACTAAAGGCTTGATGATGACAGTGCAGAGTCAGGACACAAAACAAAATGACCGAGAAGCTCCTGCCCGGAGGGGCGCCAGCCTGTGGTGCTCTCCCGTGCTGGCGGCCTGTCTCTCCCAGCTTACAGCTCTCTCTCCTCTCGTCTCTTCCTGGGCCCCTAAATCCTACTTCCTGAACCCCTCCAAGAAGGTGCCCCCAAATCCATTCCCTCCTAACAGTCTCTGCTCCACACATTCCCGTGGGAGCAGGTCCCCTGCTGCCCCCCTGGCCTCCTCCGGCTACGGGGCAGCACAACCTTCTCACTCCTCTGAAACCACAGCTGTAGGAGACACAACTCCCTGCCACCATTTCTTTAAAATCAATATACTATCCTAACCATCCTATGCAGGAGAAATATAAGGAAAATAACTTTAAAAAGATAAAGTATTTCAGCATAAAACTTGTGATCATGTCGACGTGAGCAGATATAATGGCGCGATGAGACTCACGCCCCTGAGCGTAGACCCCCCCAGACTCAGGCCTGGCAGGGCCTGAGCAGCTCTTGGAAAACTTGGAACAAGAGGAGGTGCCCCACCCCTCGATGGAGGTGTCTGCTGCGTGCTCAGAAGCCAGGCGTTTACGAAGCCAGGCAAGCTCGAGTCCTGGGGGCACAGGCTCCAGGGCCAGCGCGCACGCATGGGTTCTCATCTGCCTGAACGTTCGAGGAATGTCTGAACCATGGAATAGTATGTAGCCTTTAAAAAGAAGAACGTCTTGCCTTTTGCGATAACATGGACGGAGCTGGAGGGCATCATGCTAAGTGAAGTAAGCCAGATGGAGAAATGCTGCAAATCCTGCCTGGTCTCACTCACACGGACTCTAAGAAAGTCCAGCTCACAGAAACAGAGCAGAACGGGGGCTGCCAGATGGGGAGACACGGGTGAAAGACACAGATCTCCAGTTACAAGGTCAGTAGGTCCTGGGGTCTAACGTGCAGCATGGGAACTGGAGTTAACATACTGTATTGTACTTAAGAAGGTAGATCTTCTTTTTTTTGAAGATTTTATTCTTCCTTTTTCTCCCCAAAGACCCCCCCGGTACATAGTTCTATATTTCTTTTTAGTTGTGGGTCCTTCTAGTTGTGGCATGTGGGACGCCGCCTCAGCATGGCCTGAGGAGCAGTGCCATGTCCACACCCAGGACTCGAACTGGCGAAACCCTGGGCCGCTGAAGCAGAGTGTGTGAACTTAACCACTCGGACACGAGGCTGGCCCCAAGAACGTAGATCTTAAATGTCCTCACCACACACAACACATCGGTCATTGTGTGAGGCGATGGGGTGTTAACCAGCCTTATCGTGGGGATCACTTCATAACACGTACGAGTGTCAATCGTCACCTTGTGGCCTTAGACTTACACAGTGCCATATGTCGACCGTATCTCAGTGAAGCTGGGGAGAGGAAGATGACACGCACGCCAGGATGTCCTCACGGGACCGCTTCGTCACACTCTGTTTGAGTCATGGTTTGGGGATGGAAGTCCGAGTCTCGTCACTTCACCTGATGGAAAAGCAGGCCTGTCCCCTCGGGCGCTATTGTAGGAAGTGTCCGCTGAGCTCCCTGCCAGGCCCGGGATTCCAGAAGGGAAAATAGCGAGTGGGGCGGCCAGGCCCCCAGGGCGGGCGGGAAAGTTGAGAACAGCTGCTGTGCGTCACAGCTCTGCACGCCTGCTGTTAAGAATGTAGTGTACCAGACCGAAGCACATCTATGGAATCCTTCTATTTAAACAATAAAATAGTTTGGAAAATTTGAAAAATAAAACAAAACCAGCTGCTCCTCAAAGCCCCCCACACGCCAGGTCTCAGGGGAGTTTCCAGGTCCCGCAGCCTCCTTTCCTCCTCGGAGCAGGCCCGGCTGCAGGCAGGGGTGTCCACGGGCAGGTGAGCATCGTGAGGCTGCCCGACAAAGTACCACGAACCGGGGGCTTCACACAACAGGAATTTATTCTCTCACAGGCCTGGGGGCCAGAAGTCCAAAGTCAAGGTCAGCAGGGCCGTGATCCCTCTGAAACCTGTAGGGAGGGTCCTTCCTGCCTCTCCAGCATCCATGGGCCCTTGGCTTGCGGCCGCACATCTCCAGTCCCTGGGACCACCCTCTCCTATGAGGACACCAGTCCTTGGATTAGGGCTGCCCTAATGACCTCACTGACCTTGATCCCGTCTGCAAAGACTATTTCCAAACAAGGCCACACTCCAGGGACCAGGGCTTAGGACTGGAACGCGTCTTTTTGGGGGACAGACTTGGACCACAAGACTGGGAGGGGATGGTTGTTGGTCTCCTCTCTCCCAAGGAACCCCAGAGGTCAGCTGTGCTTCTTCTGTGGTCAGGGGGGGTTTCTCCCCCTCAGCCTGAGCTCCTCGTCCGCCTTCCCCCAGGTGGGGAGACTGCAGGGGGATTGGAAGCAGCACTTGACTCCTGTGCAGAATGAGAAATTCAGCACTGTCTACCAAGCCAAGAGGGGCGACTCCAGCATTCACCTCCCCTGGACGATGCACCAACCCCACCCCTGACCCCCCACCTGCTCCCTCCCGGCCCGGCTCCCTGACCACCCAGGTGGGCCTTCACCCCAGCCTGACAGTAAAAGCGGAGGGGCCTGCCGCGCGACCCTGCTCGCAGCTTTCTTTCGTGTCTGAGGACCACTCCCCTCCCACCGCCGGCAGGTGGGCTTCTGTGAAACTCGCCCCTTGCTGAACTCCAGGCCTAACCTCATGTCTGCAGGACAGGGCGCTGTGACAATGCCACCTTCAAGCCACCGAGGGCCGCCAGTATAATCGAGTCTGCCGAGGGGAGCCACAGGGTTTGGGGGGGAGGCGGGCGGATGCTTTGCACTCACTGTTTTATTTAATCCTGGGAACGCTGCAGGTTGGTACTCTCATCCCACAGACAGGAAACGGGAGGTGCCCAAGTTTGACATTAGGAAGGAGGAAGCCAGAGTGAATCCTGATCTGTCTGAGTCCTGAGCTCATGGCTGCGCCCATTGCTTCTCCCAAGAGGAGCTGAGGGCCTGAGAGGCTCGTAACTGAAAAGCCCACAGACTGAGGGTCATCACACGACCACAGGTGTGCTCCACCCAGTGCCAACAGCGCCACCTCGAGCCCCAGCCACGAGAGGCAGGGGCCACGGCATCCCTGGTCTGTGGCCAACAGCCTGGGAGGGGTGCTCGGTGGGCTCCTCTCTCAGACACCCTGAGTCTGCTACTGACCAGGCTGCCCCCACTCAGGGCCCCAGGCCTCCAGGAGCCACCCCGGAGCTTCTGGCAGGAGGGCATCTGGGAGTAAACCCCCGGAGAGACTGCCCAGGTCGGGCACACGCCTCCGGCTTCTCCTCTGGTTTTCCTGGGTGAGATTCAGGTACAAGTTCCTGTCCAGGCTCTGCTGGTCCAGCTGAGGGGTCAGTGTGGCCAGACTCCAACATCAGGGGGTGAGAGGGCCTGGGGGTGCCGGCCAGGCACCCAGTAAATTAGATGTAATTTACATATGTGAATGTATACTCCTCAAAGCACACACACGCACACGTGCAAGTCCGTCGAGGTGAACACCAACGTGTGTGTGTGTGTGTGCACAGCTTCATCACCAGGACCAGACGGAGCACACCCGCCCCAGGCCACCTGCTGACCTCGAACTTCACACAACGGACCGGCAAGGGCGACTCCCGCGCGTCTGCCTGTGGTGCCTGGTCTCACTGAGGGTCTCAGGGCTCCACCGTGTGGACGTTCCATGACTTATCGGTCCCTTCTGCTGTTGACAGCCGTCTGAGTCGCTTCCACTTTCTGCCTGCACATTTGTGTGGAGGTTTGCGTGACGGATCCACGTGTTTCTCTGGGTGCGGACCCAGGAGCGAGCGTCTGGGCCTGCCAGTTCTCCAAGGTGGCCGATCATCGCTCGGCCCAGCTTGGGTCAGAGACGCTGGGGCCCCCATCCTCACCGGGACAGGCTCTGTCAGTTCTGGTGAGGCAGGTGCTCCTGTGGCTCGATCGGCATCCTGATGAGGAAGGCCTGTCCGCGGCTCACAGGCCCCCTGAGGTTCTTGTCGTGGAGCCCCGGTTGCCTCTCCTGGGAGACCCGGCTGTGAGCGCAGCCCTGCTGTGGGCGAGGGGGGGCTTCAGAGAAGCGCTCAGCAGACACGAGCAGTGGTCCTCCACTCACTGCCTGGTCTTTTCTGACGGTGAACTCACCAGCTTGGCAGGCGAGCTGCAGCCGGGCAGGTGTGTCAGCTCACCCCTGAGACCCCAGGGCTGGGCACCTGGGCAGAGGGTCCAGCCCGACGACTGTTTCCTCCTGCCCAAAACTATCCCAGGTGGCCATGCTCCCCTGGCCCAGGAGGAGACAGTGGGGGACGCAAAGCTACAGGCTGGCGCCAAGTCCAACTAAGGGGAGAATGTGGTGTGATGGCACCGTCCCCGCGGCCCGCCTCCCTCCCGGCCGTGGCTGCCTCTCCTGTTCAGATGTGGGGACAACGGGCCACCCTGCTCCAGGCCATCTGCTGAGGAGCTGACATGGTCAGCTGGGCCAGCCGGGAAGGGAGAGCCCTCATTCTCCCCAGAGACGCGGGGAGTCTCCACGGGTCACTCCTTAGTTTGATGCTGTGACCAGTAGCCACTCTGCCAGGCCACCCAGACCACTGGACCATCTGGACCGATGGACAGCCACACGGGCAGTGCTCGGGCTGTGAGGGAGGGTCTGGAGAGGCCCAGGCTGTGGCCACTGCCCCTCGCCCTCCCCAGCCTCCTCCTTGGGGAGCCCAGGAGGGTCTGGATACCAGGGATCTGCTGCCAGCTGCCCACCCCACCCCGCCACGCCGCAGGCCCCACAGAACTCTGCTCTTCCCTCCGGCTTCAACGAGCTCCAGTCCAGTCCTCTGCCCCCCCAGCCACCGCCATGTCTCCACCTGTCACAGCAACCACTTCACCCACAGGGAGAGGTACACTCCCTGCCCACAGGGAAAGAAGGCCACCGGAGCGGAGGGAGCAGCTGTTTTGGTTTTGAAGACTCCCCACGTGCAGGCACAGACGCTCTTATGCACTGTGGCTGCTGCACAGCTGAACCTGGGAACTTTCGGAGGCTGCGCCAGTGCACGCTGCAGGTGTGCGCGAGCATGTCCCCCACACGAGCCTTTTCATAGCACCCCAAAGTGGGGAGGGGTGACCCAGATGTCCATCACTGGGCAGCGGGCCCCGGGGCCCTGGGGCAGCCTCTGGGCTCACTCAGGAATGGCCACTGAAGGGTCACTCACAATGATGACGAACCACAGCCACCGACGTGGATGAGGAGGAATCACGTGATTGAGAACGGGGCTCATGTGGGAGGAGCCCCTTCAGGCCACCAAAAGGATGCTGAAAGAGACACCCACGGACATGGAAGGATCCCAGAGTGCCCGAGGCCGCAACAGGTGGGGGCCAGCTGGGGTGCCTCTGTGGTGCCCGCCCTGCCACCACCGTGGGTGCGCCCTGTCCTTCCCTTCTTCTTGAGGAGCTCCTGGGTCCGCTCCCCAGCGCTCCCTGATGCCCAGTTGACGGCCCTCCTCTGCCTCCACACGCTGCGTCCTCAGGAGGGTTATGGAGCCATTTGCAGCATGGGGTCATAGCGCCTTCTCTGGGGCTGTGAGAATTGAGGGCATTGGGGGGTCTGAGGCGTGTGGGCCACCAATTCCTATTACACAGCACTCACCCCAATGACAGTGTTCCTCTGTCACAGAACAGGCAAGGGAACATTCAAGGAGAACTCTGGAGGAGAATGCACCAAGGTCTTCACACGGCTGCTCCAGGGGGACGTGCTGCTGATTTTTAAAATTATTTTTGCCTATTTAGATTTTCTAATTTTTCCACAAAGAACACAAATTGCTTTCGTAAGAAGAAAAAGAGAATTTTATGTTCAATAATAAGGTCCGAGACCCAGAAGCAAAGAAAGATGATAAGACAATCTGCTGGAACACACCATACCTGAAGCCATGCTATGACCACCAAGCTAAGGAGTTAAGACAAAATTCAGGAGCCATTAGGGCGCTTCTGATGGTCCCAAACAGGTGGCAGCATTCCCCAGCAAGTGGCCCTGAGAAGTCACTCTCTGCCCTAGAAGTGACTTACCTTATTCCTATTCATCAAGTCTCCACTTACATGCCACTTCCTCAGGGAAGCCTTCCTGGAATGCCAAGGCTGAGTCAGCCTCCCTTTCTGAGGTTTTCCCTACAAAAGAGACACCCATAATAACGATGGGAGACATTTTCCAGAAACTTATTTGATGCAAATGCTAAGTGTTTTACAAGCTGTTTTACTTTAGACTAGGTTTGGCTATAAGTAATATGGATAATTAAAAAGCAAAGTAGACGCTTATTTCCCTCTCCCCTCCAAGAAATTCTGAGAGGGTCAGGACCTAGGCCCTCCTATCTTCTTTATCTACCCTGTGTGGTTTCCATTTCCAAGTTCACATGTGGTGCAAGATGGCTGCTGAACTCCAGCCATTAGATCTCAATCCAAGCAACAGGAAGGAATGGGGAGAGAAGTGCACACCCTGAAGTTGTGCATACCACTCCTCCTCATAGTCTTGGCTAAAATGTAGTCATGTGGCCACACCTCGCAGCAAAGGAAACAGTCTTTATCGGGACAGCTATGTGCCCTGATGAAAACTGGGGCTTGTAATTATGGAAGAGGGGAATACAAGCTTCAGATGACCCCTAGTATCTTCGCACCATGGGCTGGATGTTGCTTGCAGTGGGCATGACAGAGGAGGGGCCAGCCTTGGAGACACAGCAGTCCCCAAAGTGGAGGCGGGCTGCTCCGACTTGGTGCGGCCTGTCCCGGGCACCCACGTCACGTGATCGAGGTCTCTCTGTTGGCTAGGTGGACGTGACTGCTGTGCTCTCGGGTTGGCACACAGCAGGCGTGTAATAAACGTTTGCCACTCTGCCGGGTGGAAGACCAGAGGACGGCGCCCAGCCCGCAGGGTGTGGGGAGCCCGGGTGCCCCACCAGCCCCCTCGGGCCATGCTCCTTGCCTCCTGGCGAGCTGTCCAGTCTGCTCCCACCTTGCCTGCCCCCAGCGCTGCTGCCAGGTGCTACATGAGCATAATCGGGGCTCAGGACCAGCGGTGGCCTTTGCCTTCCTCCTGGGGACCGGGACCCCCGGGTGTCGTCACAAGGCACCGGCTGGTCCCTCTCTGTGGGGACAGACCAAAGTGAAGCCCAGGTGGGCATCGGAGGTGGGCCATGGGTTCCAGGCCCAGCCACACTGCTGGGCACTCGGTGTGGGGAACTTCTCAGTGCCCTGTGTTCAGGAAGAGCCTGGGGACCCCAGGAAGAAGCCAGGACCAGGCAGAGTCGGATTCCCATTTATCCAGCGGCAGGAGGGGAGCCCCTTTGCTCATGCCATCACCCTTGGCCTCAGGTCCCCTTCCAGGCAGGGACCAACGCCCCCACCTTGAAGATGGGCATCGTTATGGGGTACCTCAGACCTCAGCAAACGCTGGATGGATGAAGGAGGAGCTTGCCCCGAGGGCCAGTTTGCAGCTCCCCTGCAGCGGCCAGAGGTGCTGACTGTTCCATCTGAGCCTCACGAGGCCCCACCCTCACCCCACGCCTGCTGTGCTCCGGGGGCCCATCCAGCTGGTGCAACCTGAGCACTGAGCAGACAGTGGCTCTGGCAAGTTTCCTGGGCCAAGTCCCTGAGTCTCCTCTGGGCCTTAGGCCCCCGGCCCCCAGGAGCCCGTTCTGCCTGTTCCTGCCTTCCAGGAGGCCCACAGGGGGAGTCTGGAACCTCTTCCCCTGGACCAGCTCCTCCAAGGGCTGGAGAAGGTTGTGCTGGTCTGCAGTCTACACACCTGGTGTTCTCAGGGACGTCCTGGTCAACACCCAGTGGCCCCAGGAAATGTCTGTCCTGGGCAGGGCACCCGGGTCCCAGCGACCCGCCAGTGGCCATCAGCCCACACAGCCTGGTCTGGTCTCCCAGAGTGGGCTGACGAGCTAGAGAGAGAGAGCCACGCAACGGGGCTGATTGTGGCTGGGGGTCAGAAAGAGCCTTCAGGACAGCAGCTGAGGACAAAGACCCCCACTCGGCCCTCCCCACAGACACACACACGTGCACACACAGCCAGGGGCTGTGTCCTTGAGTCCTGGGAACCAGGCTGCAAGGCCCAGCCCAGGACCCCCGCTCTGCACCTCCCAGCTGCATCCCGGGCCAAGTGGCTTAATTTCTCCCAGCTCGTGAAACACGCTTACAACAGGCAGCCACAAGGGGTGGTGGGACTTCAGTGCACTGAGGTTTGAGCCAAGTTTGGCGAGTACCCAGAACACGCTCCTCGCAAGCGGGGCTCAGCAGCTGTTGAGGTCTCGATGGGGGGAAAGGCTCTGCGCCAGGCTAGGGTGCTGGGTGCCCTTGCTAAAGGGGGGTCGGCGGGTGGACACCAGCGCAGGGGGAGGTGAGGGGCAGGGCATGGAAGGCCACTTTCGTCCACGGCTCCCCTGCGCCCAGGGCTGCGCTTGCTCTCCATCTGACAGCCTGCTGCCACCCCTGCACCAATTACCAGCACTTACTCACAGCTTTCTGCCTGGCTTCCTTTGTGCAGCAGAAGAAAGCACAGCCTCGATGCCGAGCTGCCCCTGTTCCCACTCCTGCCAGCCACGGCAGACTCTGAGGCTGGCAAGGGCAGGCCCTGGGCGTGGGGGACACGGACCGGGAGTCCTTGGCCTCTGAGGCCCAGCCTGGCCTCTGTGGGGGAGGCAGAGAGCCCGCAGAGCAGGGGGCACATTTACAATCAAAGGGACGGAGCTTTGGCACAACCCCCCTTCAGAAGGAGGAAGAAAAGCCACGCTCCCTTGCGAAATTGATATTTATTTGCCAAACAGGCATTCTGTGCCCGGCCCTGTGCGCCACCACCTTATACTTCCAGGCAGCTGTGAAGAGGGCCTAGCTGCCTAACAAGTTACCCCAAAACTAGGTGGCTTAGAACAGCAAACACGGATAAACTCACACGGTCTCTGAGGGTCAGGAACACGGGAAGGGATCAGCTGGGTGGTCCTGGCTCGGGGTGAGGACCTCAGCCCGGCTGGAGAGCTCCTCTCACAGGGGCGCTCACACAGCTGGTTGGTGCTGGCTGTCAGCTGGGACCTCGGTTCTGCTCCATGGTTGCTTGGGCTTCCTCGCAGCGTGGCAGCTGGGCCCCAAGAGCCAGTGTGTCGGGTGAGCCAGACAGCAGAGTGGCATCTTCATGACCAAGGCTGGAAGCCACACAGGACCCCGAGTCTGCCAGGACCCAGGGAGAAGGAACACCCACTCACCTCTCAACAGGAGGGGTGGCCAAGGAATTTAGGGCCATGACTTAAAGCTGCACACCCTCGTGTGACAGATGAAGATGAAGAATGACCTTGTCCAAGGTCACACAGCTATTGAAGGCTGGAGCTACATGTCCAGTCTGACTCTGGACCAGTGAGTAGGCCACTGGCCATTGTAAGCACCCTCAGGCTGTTTGTAAATCAGGAATCCAGCTCTGAGAAGGGACCGCTCCACTCGGCAGACGCAGCAATTTCTGGAGTCGGTGCGGGTGGTCCCGCTGCGGGTCCTTGCTGCTGCACACTCTGATTCTGCTGGCCGGGAGAACCTGCGTCCTGGCGTTGGTGCTCGGGAACCGGGGACCTGCTGACCTCATCTGCAGGTCGCCACGCAGGTTGGCAGGATTTCTGACCCCGGTCCTGGGTCCCCACCCTGGGAACCCGTCTGGATGATCGTCACCTGACGGAGGACTTTGCAGGTGAGGGTGTGAATCTGGGAACTGCCCCGGCCAGCTGGGCGGCCCGGCCGTCGCTCACCTGCTCTGAGCTTGCTTTTCTAGGCTGTGCACTGCAGCACCCGCCGACCTCTGGCGGACACCAGCCACTGGCCTGAGCAGAGGGCCCTCGGGGCTCCCCTCACAGGACAGTCGGGCTCAGGACCCAGGCACCTCCAAGCAGTGATTTCAGCTGCTCGCTCTGCGGGGGCTTCCTCCTCAGCAGGCCTGCCCACATGCCCGCCCAGCTGCTGCCATCAGTGCTGCCTGCTCCCACCACACCAGCCTACAGTCAGTGAAAGTCCCAAGACCGAGTCTCATTGGCCAGCTCAGGTCACGTGCCCACTGTGAGCCAATCACTGTGGCCAGGGGACAGCCTGCTCTCTGATTGGCCAGGCGTGGTCCCATGCCTGCCTTGGCATCTGGACAGTGATCCAGGCCCTCAAAATACTTGGACTGAGCAAGGGGGCCTCAAAGGAAAACTAGGCTGCTAATGGGAGGGAGGTGGGAATGGACGTGGGAAAGCAAAAGCAGTGGACGTCCAGCAGAGCCCCCCAGGGCGGTAATTCCTCTATGACTGTATGCGCCCTGGTAGAGCTGGGTGGCCTTCCCAGGCTGGACACTGGCTGGTAAAGGTCACCACAGCCTTACAGCCGAGCCGGCCCTCCACCTCCACAGCCCGCTGAGCCTGCCCACTGGCCCAGCCCCAGGGCAGCTGCCTCCTGCTGTCCGCCATCCATACCTGCTCTCCAAGAGGGTGTCCCCTGAGGGCTGTCCCCACTGCTGCCTGCTTCCTCTTGGTGGGAGGGGAGGTCTTCACACCTCTGCCCCCTCCCTGTTTCACGTGCTCTGGGAGCAGCTACATCCCTCTAAGGCAGCGGCTCTGGGAAGGGCCCCTTCCTCCACGCCCAGCTCACTGGGCCCCCTGCCCTGCCCTGGACGGGGGCGGCTCCCTGGGCCACCACTGCTACCACAGCGCTGTGCACAGACCCCCTTGCACTCTTCTTAGCCAAACCCTCTGTGCCTTCCGCCTCCCCGGGGATCTCAACTGATCAGCCTCCCTTGGTTTCGCCCCTGAGTGGAGCCCAGAACTTCTTGAGGCTTTCTGATGCTGAAACCACAGTCAGGTCACACAGGACTCAGTGGCTGGGTCAGGACGTGGCTGACGATCACCCCCTACCTTGGGACCCATGACCCCACCCACCCACTGGCCCTGCTGCCTCCCAATGTGGATGGAGGGGGCTGCTTCTCTAGTGTCCTCTCCATCCCCACCCGAAGAGACCAATATCGGCCCCTCGGATTTCAGCAGTAGCCAGGTTACCATGGTGATGCCTATTATCCCTGCCTAACAGGAGATGAATCAGGAGCTAAAAATAGGCCCCCAGAGTGGATGGATGGACCGATGGGTGGAGGGGTGGATGGGTGGATGGAGGGGTGGATGGATGGATGGAGGGGTGGACAGGTGGATAGACGGATGGGTAGAGTGGTGGAAGGATGGATGGAAGAGTGGACAGATGGGTGGACAGATGGATGGAGAGGTGGGTGAGTGGCTGGGTGGGCCTGGAGTCAGGATTGGGACAGTTTGTTTTTCCCAGACAAGATAATTCAAGGAAATCTCAATCGGAAACCCATGCCCACAGGACTGGGAGACTCTGGCAGGTGGTGCCCTCTCCCCTGACAGAGCACGTAGCATGTAACACATAGTAGGTCCTCATAAATCCCAGTGCAGACTGAAGTCAAGCAGAGGCCTTGCCTGGCAGCCCCTCCCCACCTGAGCCTGGCTGGTGCAGATTTTAGGCTGAGGGTCACAAGAGGCCAAGAGGAGGCCGCTCGGGGTGGGGGAGGCCTTCACACCCTCTGGCCCTGCAGGAGTCAAGCATCGCCCTTCCAACACCTTGTACTCCTGGAAGGGCCCTTCGTTCAGTCCAGGAAGAACCCTGTGAGCCTGTGTCTAGAAGATTCCCTGTTCCGGTGTGGGGGCTGGAGGGGGTATCGTGCAGGCCTCTGCTGGAGGGTGGGGAGAGGGGAGGTGGGGACAGTAAAGGCCCAAGACAGCTGCTGTTGGGACGAGACAACACTTTATTACACCTCAGCCGTCCCCACCCCCACAGGCCCCACAGACAGTGCAGGGGCCTGAGGGGGAGTGGGGGCACCAGGAGGGACAAAGAGGAATCTGCCTGTGGGGACGGGACAGGGGTGTTTTCTCTGACCGAACGCTGCCTACCAAAGATCGGCTGAACAGCAGGAACCCCCGCTCCACACCCGTCTTTTCATTCAGGAGCAGGTCCTACCCCCAGCTGAGCTGGAGGCCCCTCCAGCTCCCAGGACCTCCTTCCCACATCCGCCCAGCTGGGAAGGGCCAGCCATGGCGCCACTGTGAGCCCCACACTGCAGCTCCTGCTTCAGGACTCCCCACGGGCCTGGGTTTGTTCATCCCGCACCTTGGAGGCCTGGAGGCTGACCCCGGCAGCAGGAGCGTGGGAGGACGAGGGGCAGGCCTGGGCTGGGGGACAGGAGGCCTCTGAGGGGTGCTAAGGGGCCCCAAGGGTGCTGGAGACGGAGACGGGACGCCTCCTGGCCGCCCTCTCTCTCGGGGTGTCCTCACGGGGCTGAGCCTGGGCCGGCTGCTCGGGCGTGGGTGCCGAGGCCACGCGGAGGCAGCTCCTTGTGGCTGTAGAACTCCACCACCTGCTTGGGCACCTCGGCCAGCACACACTTGGCCAGCGCTGCTGGGGATGCCTGTCGGCGGGAACGTGGCTACAGTTGGGGGTCTGCCCCATCCCCCGTCCCCACTGGTCACACCCCCGGCCTAGTCCTCGAGAGCTGGGCCCTCCTCACCGTGGTCTCCTCCTCTGGAATCAGCTCAGGGGACCCCGACCAGGAATTCACCTGGTGGCAGCTGAGCCTCTGCTGAAGATTCAGACCTGAACCTAGCAGGCTGCAAAGCCCATGCAGTCTTGACAGCAGTGACACCACGGGTGACATCTAACGGGCTCTGGGGCACTGTCCTGAGTGGCATTTGTGCTCACGGGACCCTATCCACCCCTCGGGAAGGTAGGCACAGAGGGAAAGTGGCTGGGGCAGGAAGGGAGGCGAGGCCACCTCCACGTTCCCCTGGGAAATCACGTGTGTCCACGGGACGTGCACTTCCGACTATGGCACAGAGAGGTCTGGGAGTGCCTGGGGGAAGCTGCAAGCAGGACTCATGGGAGCCGTTGTCTGCCCTCTCTCCACTATGTGGGTTTGACATTTTTCATAGCAGAAAGGGTTTTAGGTGCTTGACAGCTGCTGATGTCTAGAGCAAGGGGAAGGAGGCGGCCTGGGAACCATCACTCAGCCTCTGAGTGATGGACCTGCGTGTCCTCCTGCCCCCCGGGCCCAGAGCCTGGCGCACAGTCCAGGGACGCGTGGGCACCTCCTCGCTGGCCCTTGGCCACCGGCCCCTCGCAAGCACTCACATTCTTGAGCTCCCGGAAGGGCACGAACTGCACGATGTCACGGAGTGCGGGCTCGCCCCTTGGGGAGCGCAGGACACCGTCGTCCCCATCCAGGACATGCATGTCGGTGAAGTCAGCATTGCCCACCCCCACGATGATGATGGACATGGGCAGGTGGGAGGCACGCACGATGGCCTCCCGCGTGTCTGCCATATCGGTCACCACGCCGTCCGTCAGGATCAGCAGGATGTAGTATTGCTGGGGGCACAGGGAATGAGTGGGGCTCCCCGCCCTTCCTCAGGCCCTTGGGGACTGCACCTCCAGGGCAGCCTGTCTACTCCCAACCAACCCTCCAAGTCCCCCAGACAGCCTGGAGCGGCCACAGGCATCCCTTACTGGTAGTTACAGGCTTTCCTAAATCGGTTTTGATGAAGCATAATACACACATCACACGCATAACAATTCACAAGCCTGTTCTCCCTGGCAGGTGCTGTGCTCCAGGCTTCCACCTGTCTCCTACTCCATCTGGCCTCTGACTCTGCGGCAGATGCTAGAATGCCCACATCTGACAGATGCCGAGACTGAGGCTGGTGGAGCCAGGATTTGAACCCAGGTTGGAGGCCAGAGAAGGAGGGATCTGCAGGCCTTGGGCAGGAAGGGGCTCCCCACACCCTGAAGGGACCTTGAAATCCAAGGAAAAATTTAGAGAGGACACACATGGGTGCAGCCTGGCTGGGTCACAGACTGGACTTGTTCCAAATAAAAGTCCATTTCCATTGTTAAAAGAAACAAACCACTCAGTGCCCGTTACTAAAAATCTGGACAAGAGAAAATGTGAACAAGAAGGAGGAACGGCCCTGGAGCTCCGGCCTCCAGAAGGCTGGGCTGTCCACCAATGGGCCCAGCCCTGGCCGAGCGGGCGCCCAGCACTGCAACGCAGCTGGAGGAAAGCAACCAACGGGCAGTGGAACAGGCTCAGACGCCACCTCCTCCGAGAGGCTCCCTGCTGCCCGGGCCCGTCTCCCCTCACTGAGCCTCCAGACCCACGTGCTCAGCAGGCTCCCGTCCAGGGCTGGAAGTGCCCCGGGGGTGCCCAGCAAGGCTCCCAGCCCCAGGTAGACGCCCCTCCTCAGGAAAGCTCCACATACACTCCTCCCACCCCCCAGACTAGGTCTGGTGAAGACCTAGCGGCCCTGTGCTTCGCTTCACCAGCTGTGCAAACACCGTGTGCCATCCCCCGCCAGATGGATTGGAAGCTTCGCTGTGAGTAAGGGGCCTCCCAGGATTGGACACGAATGATGCAGTCAGGGCCCTGTGAGGCCATGTGTGTGTCAGGAAGAAAGGTCAGCACTTTTGCACGGGGCAAAAGGAGATGGGCAGCAGGAAAATTCGGGTAGAGGGCGCTGGGAAGTGGGTCCCTGGATGCACACCCAGCGTCTACCCACAGCATCAACATGGCTCCAGGGAAAACAACTTAAGCACCAGCGAGAACCCTGAGGAAGGCTCTGGGCCAAGACGAAGGAGGCGGCAGACCCGAGTGCCTCCTAGGAGTCTGACGGCCCGTTTACAGGACTCAGAAGAGAGGGACGTGTGGACGCCACCGGGAGGGTGCAGCCCTCGGACCCCAGACCGGGAGCTGTGACTGGACATACAGCCTGCTTCCTCAGCAGCTGCGCTGCCACTGTCAGGGGGACTAGCGAGGATGACGGTCTGCCTGGGAACCTACTCCGACATGAGTGGGGCCGCGGAAACGGGCTACCTGGACGTTTGACACTAGGGAACAGCTGCTGTCCTTCGGGCGTGATAATGCGATTGTGGCTGCATCTTACCTCTTTTAGAGTTTATACTGATATTTATAGATGAAATTACGTGTCTGGGACTTGCTTCAAAATCATATGGAAACATGACAACTGAATGTAATCCTTGATTCTGGACTCGATCCTGTGCCAGAAATAATACTGCTATAGAATGATTATTGGTCAAATTAATGAAATTGGAATATATTCTGTAGATTAAAGTATTGGGGGCTAGCCCCGTGGCCAAATGGTTAAGTGTGCACACTTTGCTTTGGCGGCCCAGGGTTTGCGGGTTCGGATCCTGGGCACAGATGTAGCACTGCTCATCAAGCCATGCTGGGGTGGCGTCCCACATGCCACAACTAGAAGGACCTACAATTAGGGTATACAACTATGTACTCGGGCTTTGGGGAGGAAAAAAAAGAGGAGGATGGGCAACAGATGTTAGCTCAGGGCCAATCTTCCTCACCATAAAAAAAAAAAAGCATACCTAAAAAAAAAAGGGTGGGTTTTATCTTTGTTTGATTTAAAAAAAAAAAAACCAAAAGTATTGTATCTAAGTTAAATTTCCTGAAATTGATATTTGTGTGGTGGTTATATAAGGGAACACCTGGCTCTCAGGAAACATGCACTGAAGTCCTAAGTGGTGAAGGGACAAGATACAGCAACCCTCGGCTTCTGGGGCTCTGCGTCAGGAGAGGAAGCACAAAACGTGGGGCCGCCCCCCACGTGGGGTGTGGGGTGTGGGGCAGTCCAGGCAACGGGACAATGGGGGTTGGAGTCCGAACAGAGCAAGGCTGAGGAACAGCCTGGTCAGAAGACCAGGACATGGGCAGGCAGATCCTGGGACGATGGGCAAATGTGGACATGGGCGTGAGACATCAGAGGGGTTGCCTTCACCACCCTGGGCTTGAAAGCTGAGCTGTGTCACCTACAGAGTGTCGTAGCTGTTAGCAGGTCAACAGGGAGAACTTGGGGGGTGTCAGGAGGTAAGCCGCCGGCTCTCAAATGGTTCAGAAAGGAGACAGTAGTAATATACAGGGAGAGAGAGACGGAGAGAGAGAGAGATGGAGCGAGACAGAGTGAGGGAGGGAGGGGGGAGGAGGCAGGGAGGAGCCGGGACTGGTGAGTCGGTGAAGGTCGAACTGAAGTCGTACCATTCTTATAACTCTTCTGTAAATGTGAGGGTTGTTACAAAATAAAAAATTAAGAGAAAGCCACAGACCACCTGCGCGTACAGACGAACAAACAGATCTACAAACCGTGATGAAAAAGTAAAGCAGAACACGACTCTTAGCACAGTATCATCTGTGCAAATTAAAAATACATGCGAACAAAGTAACGATATATGTGCAACAGAACACACAGACGTGGGGCTGCCTGTGGGGAGGCGTGGACGGGACAGGGAGAACCAAGACTATCAGTAAATCAGCCTCTGGGGGGCATGACCCCCCAGTGAGAATTCTCCTTGCACCTCGAGATCAGAACTACGGGTGGTGGTGTTGGCCCCCTGTGTCTCCCAGGGCCCCTGTAGCTCCTCCAGCCACACTGGCCTCCAGCCTCCTGCCTCAGGGCCTTTGCATGGGCTGTTTCCTTGGCCTGCCTGACCTCACACAGCTGACCCCATATCCTCCCCATCCCCGCACGGCAGACAGCACCTTCTAATGCACCCGGTCCCCACCACGGCCTGCCCCAGGCACCTACGGAGGCCTCCCCGGTGTGCTCCTCGGCCGCTGCCATGCAGGCCACCTTGGAGATGACGGGCGCCACATTGGTGGGGCCGTAGAGCTGGACCCGGGGCAGGCAGTTCTGGTAGGCCTCCACCACACCCTGGATTCCTGTGGGGAGAGGGCGTGAGCCCGGCCCGGCTGCACCCCCGCTCCCCAGCATGCCTCAGGCTCCCACCTTCACACTCATCGTCCTCGGGGTCAAAATTGATGGCAAAGTTGTGGGACACCTGGGTGGGCACAAAGGGGACCGGTCAGCTGGTCCACTCTTCCTGGACCCCCACAGCCCACCTACTGGGAGAGGGAAGTTTGGAGGTCCTGGGGCCTCCAGGTGGAAAGTGCCTCGTGGCAGGGAGCCCCCAGGACAGAGCGCAGACAGACAGACAGACTAGTCCTGGCGGGACCTGAAGGTCCGGAGTTGCCTTAGCCAATAGCCCACACGCACCTCCCACCACACTTTCCTGCGTGAGCCAGCTGAACTGCATTTGTAACCCGAAGACTCAGGACTGGTCCTTCCTTCTCCTGCCAGGGACACCGAGCTTGCCTTCCCTTCTCCCAAAGAGCACTCGTGCTGGGAGGTGGAAGATCAGCCCCTCTGGCTGGAAGGTGGGGTCCCTGCACCCTGCCCACCGCCCTCAACTAGTCGCCCTTCCCAGCAGGGAGGGGCAGCAGGCTGGGCGGGACACAGGATGGCCTCTACGGGGAGGGGCCCAGAAGGAGCACGGCCCAGAGGCCCTGGCAGATGCAGGGGGTTGGGGTTCCAGCCCCCAGGCTGTCCTACCTCATACTTGGGAGGGATCCGGGCTCCAAACCCCAAAGCAGAAAACCTCTTGTCGCTGCAAGAGAGGCAGCCCCATCACACAGGGGTCCCTGATTTCTAGGGGTAGGAGTCGAGGCGCTTTGGGGAGACATCAACCGGAGCCAGAAGACTGGGGCTCTGTGCCACCCCCAGGTGACCCGGGCCAAGGCTGACACTTTACTGAGGGCCAGGCCCTGCTGTGAGCCACATGGGGGAAACTGAGGCACAGAACATGAAGAAACTGCCCACCAGGCAGAGGGGTGGGGGCAGAGCTGACTGGATGGCTCTGAGCCGCCTTCCCTGGTCTCTGCACCTTTGCTCCAGGCCCCTGGGAAGGCTCCAGCCACCTGCCTGCAGGACCGCGGCCGCCACTATCACCCCAGACAGAGAGCTCTGCCCCTCCGTGGCCTCAGTTTACTGAGTCCATAAAGTGGGACACAGACCCCTCATGTTTGTGTGGAGAGTGATGGGGACCATGTGGGTGAGGGCCAGTCCCACCTTGACGCACAGAGGTTCTGACCCACTCACGCTCCCCCTCAGGGAGCTGGACCTGCCCACGGCGGTCAGCCACACAGGGGCGCCGGGGCTGCCCCATGGAGTGAGCCCCTCCGTGGCCCGTGTGTTCCGGCCTTGCCCAGGCAGATTCCTCCGACCGATGGACACAGCCATGAAGCCCACCCCATGGGCCAGGCCTGACCGGAGCCCCGGGAGGCGAGGGCAGTGTGGTGGGGACACCTGTCATAGTCCTGGCAGATCTCGCCCACGGCCACCAGCGCCTGCAGGTACTCGTTGGGCTGGAAGGGGTTGATGTAGTGCAGGGAGCGGCTGTTCCGGGGGTCGCCATTGGAGGCCGTGAAGTCGATGGCCACCTGCGGAGGCCCCAGCACCATGAGCCAGGAGCCCCTTCCTCCCCCCGGACCGGGATGGGCACCTGCACCCCCATTTGACAGGTAAGGAAAACCAAGGCTTGGGTGCGCCCCCAGGGGTGAGAGCCCAAGGGCCTAGCTCTGCGCTGGGGCAGTCAGAGAATGATTTGAGGAGAACAGATCCTGCCAATCCCAAAGCTTCTGGGACCCTGAGGAGGAAACGAGTACCTCTGGGGGTAACACCCACCGAGGCCCGCAGGGAGCAAATGTGGTCACTCTGAGCCCTCAGCATTTCCTGCAGCGTCATGGGCCCAGGCTGGGTGGGGAAGGGGCCCAGGCCCCAGACTGGACACAGCTCCTCTCAGCCGCCACCCTCCCCGGGCAGAGCCTGAGAGGTATGAGCCCCAGGCTGGGGTCCCCGTGTGCCCCCTTGCCGTTCTGGCTGCAGCTCAGTGGAGCGACATGAGCCAGTGCATCATGGACGAGGACAGAGGCCACCAGGAAGGCACAGACACGGGGCTTTCTGTCCAGCTCCACTGCCGCCCGCCGTTCCTGGCCAGGGCCAAACCGGCTTGGTCTTATAGCTCGTGGTGTGCCGTCCCTATGGTTCCTCTTTCCTTGCATGTTTTTTCGTCACTATGTTTTGGTCGAGGGCGAGTCCTGGCTATGTCCCTCCCGAGGACGACCTCGGGCAGCTCCTGAACCCCACTGTGCCGTTCCATCTCACAGGGAGGTGCTTGAAGGCTCCGTGCCCGGGGAGGGCGTGTGGACCTCCAGACCCTGCAGAAGGGCCTCACTGTACCCATTTGTCTGCACACATCCACCCCAGGTGCTAAATGGTCCAGGGTAGGGAAGGGTCACTCAGGATCCCTGGGAGGGGGGCCCAGGCTGACCCCCGTCCTGTGGGGTGTGCCCTGGCTGGCTGCATGGAGCAGCCACCGTGGCCGGGTGGAGAGCGGGGCCCCGTGGACTCACGGTGAAGTGGATCTGGCAGCCGCCCATGATATAGTCCAGGAAAGAATAGACCCTGTGGAACTTCCAGGCAGCAGCGTCGGCAGCCCGCCCTGGACACGCCACCCCCCGGGACACAGGCTGGGGCTGCCGGCTGCAGGTTGTGGGGCCCAGGGACCCGCCCCCATCCCGGGCGACCAGGGCAGGAGCGGGCGGGCCATGCCCTCCTCTCTTGGGCCCTCAGCCCCTCTCTCCATGTCTCTTCTCTGCCCTGGGGCTCTCCCTATTTCTCTCCTCTGTCTCCCCCCATGCCTCCCACCTCCTTCCCTGACATATCGGGGCCACTGGACCTCTGCCGTGGGAGCTCTTCAGGGTCCATCTGGCAATGGGGAGACTTCCAGGGAGGCTCAGCGGGAGCCCCGTGGGTGGATGGGGAGGGTGTGCGGGCAGGGGCCTTGGCTCACCTTCAGGTCTGCCAGGATGACCACACCTGAGTTCTTGTAATTTCGCTTCTTCTGCTTGTACTTGGCGTTCACGCAGTCCCACTGGGCCTGGGGGACAGGGACTGGCAGAGACCCCACCCCAGAGGGCCAGCGCCCAACACCCCACCCCAAGGGGCCAGGGAGGCTAGCAATCCTCGTCGTGACCTCACCCCAACCTGAGCTCAGGGGCTGCTGCGGGCTGGCAGCACATCGAGGGGTCTCTCCCTGTCCCCCACTTCCACCTGGTCCCCCAACGCCCAGCCATTTGTCTGACACGGTCCCCCCTACACACACCCGCTCTCTCGTGCACACACCCTCTCACACGCCCCAGCCAGGGGCCCCGGGTCTCAGTTCTAGCCCTGGGCGGCCATTTTCCAACCATAACACAGCGATCCTTGTCCCTACTCTGGCCACCTGGTGGGATGGTTATCATTCTTCATCATCATCATTAGTCTTCTCTGGGTTATACCAATAATAACAGTTCTGGAGCCAGCACCCCACCTGCTTTCTGTGGCTCGCTCCTCCTGGCGACTCCACCACAGACGGGTCAGGACCCAGCCCTCACCCAGTTTTGAGAGCCTCCGTGACGGGCAGGGGCCCCAGCTCACCTGGTCCTCCCCAAAGGCCTTCTGCATCTCCTCAAAGGTGGTGGAGAATTCTCCAATGAAGTCGTGCTTCCCGCGGGAGTCATAATCCCAGACGAGGCACTGGGGACCCAGGCCCCTCAGCCCGCCTGCCCCTCCGGGGCCGCCAGCCTGGGTGTCTCCATCCTGTCCCCAGCCAGGCTGCCCCCTTCCCCACCACCTCCGACTGGCCCACCCCTCCCCACAAACCTCACCTCCATGAAGGCCCCAGTGTGGTCAAGGGTGCCTGGCCCCCAGCCCCCCGTCCTGCCCCCTGGCTCCCCCGCACAGCCCCGTCTCCCACCTTCAGGGGCCGCGCCTCCTTGCAGCTGCACAGGGAGCTCAGCGACACCTTGAAGGGCTCCCACACTGGGCTGAGGTTGTTCTTCACCACCTGCGGGCGGAGGGCCTGGCTCAGGCGGGACGGCCAGCCCAGGGCGACATTTCCAAACCTCTCCGATGGGAACCACCTTCATAACACCCGCCACATCCCTGAGCCACCTGGATTCCTTTTTTCCTTAAATAGCCTCTTGTTTTATTCAAGTTAATTGATCTCAAAAGGAAGTGCTCTCAGTGCTGTCACTGAAATGCCACTTCTCCTGAGGGAGTGACGACAAACTATGATTCCTGAGTTCTAATACAGACGCTCCCTCCGAGCCTGCTCACTCCCTGCTGAAACGGAGATGGTGGTGGTTGGGGTGAAGACCCCGAAAGGTGTGGGGGCCCCGGGTGACACAGGGGGTGTCGAGGGTCGGCCACCCCGCTGTCCTTTTATTCCTGTCCCCAAAGCCCTGCAGGGGGTGTCAGCTCCAAGGGCACGGGGCAGGGACCCGTCACCTCTGTCCTGTACACGAGCTGCTCGCTCTGGTCGTCGTTGATCCGGTACAGCTCCAGGAAGGGGTCAGACTTGCTGAAGAGATCCTGCAGGAGGACCGGCGGGTGGGACCAGGCTCAGCCCTGCTCAGCCATTTCCCGCTGTGTCCTTCACCCCTCAGAGCCTCTGTCTCCTCGGCTGTAAGAGGAGGGCAGAGCCCTTCCGCACAGCATCTCAGAGTGACCCCAGGCCTCGCCCTCCCCTCCAGAGCCTTCTCTAGCTCCCCAGGACCTCGCCGGGACTCCCAGCCCCAGCATCTGGCCCAGCCTCTCTCGCTACCTGTGCACATCCCCAGCCAGCACTTGCTGTCCCCTCCCCTCCCCACCAGGCTTCAATCTCTCGTCCAGGGGAGGGGGCTGACGACACCCTACACCACTGCTCTGTGCCCCAGCCCCGGGTGAGGAGCCAACAGAACCGAGTTCAGATCCAATTCCTCCCCTGTCTAGACGGGGGCCTCCCTGAGTCTGTGTCCCCATCACTCAACGTCCACGAGTGCCCCTGCCATAGGGAGCTGCGAGGATTAAATGAGATATTGCAGGAAAATCCCCAGGGAGTAGGACAGAGCAGCAAAGCGCTGAGAGTAATGACAGACGCGGTGGCTGTGACAGCAGCACACCTGCCTGCCAGCCACACAGCTCTGAGTGCTTCTCACTCGACGCATCCCCTGTCTCCCCGCTGCTAGTTTTGTCCTGCGTCATCTTGCAGGTGCAGCCTCTGATGTGTGGGGGCAAAGCTGGGTCGGGGCTGAGCTTCTCCATCCCCCTCCCAGCCCCCGGCCCCACGCGGGGGCGCCCACCCCCCCACCTTGTCGTCCAGCTTCCTGGCCCGGAAGGAGAGTTCCACGTAGCCGTTGTTCCTGGAGATGTCCTCGGCGATCACCTGGCAGGGCGAAGCCACGGCTCTGGGCTCTAAGGCGGGCCTGACCCCACCACGGGACCCGCAGCCTGCAGCCCAGCCTGAAGGGAGGCGTCTGGACACCCAGGCAGCTGTGCAGCCGCGGGCTCCGCAGGCAGCCCTGGGCCTCAGCCCTCGGTCCCTCCTCGGACCCCTCAGAGCCATGGCAAGGAAGAGACAAGCATCTGAAGGCGGGGAGGGCTGGCGGGAAGGCAGGTGGCCTCACCGTGATGGTGGACTTGCCGGCGTGCCTGCCAAACTTCAGCAACAGTGCCCGGGTCATCTTCTTCTGGGCCACAATCTGGGAGTCAGAAAAGCCAGGGAGGAGTCAGCTCCTGCAGCCCTGGGGACCCCAACCCCGCCCTCAGTCCCCCGTCTTCCCCCCAAGACCCCCAGTCTCCCTGGGCCTGGCTCCTCAAAACGTACTCCCAGGGCCCCACGCCCTCAGGGCCTGGCAGGGACCAGCCCATGGCCCTCTCTCGCGATGCTCAGCCACCTGATGTCCCCCCGTGTGGCCACCACCTCTCACTCTGCCAGGTGCCTGCACTTCCACCACCTCATGGGCCTCCCATCACCTGTGTATCAGGTGAGGAAACTGAGGTTCAGAGAGGTGGCGAGACCGCCAGGGTCAGGAAGCAGTCGCACAGCTCACATTGGTAAGCAGGCATGCGAGCCACAGCAGAAGGGGCAGGTGTCCGTGCACTGACCGCCGACGCATCGCCAGCCCAGCGGTAGGGCCTGTGTTGGGCCATCCATGGACCCGGCCCACAGGATCCGAGGGCAGCATGGGCCTTCCCACAGCCCACAGCAGGCATGAGCCAAGGGGCTTCCCAGGCCACGCCCTGAACCGCCAGGCTGCCCCGGGGTGGCACGGAGGCAGGAGCGAGATGGAGGCACAGCCTGGCTGCCCACCATCCTCTCCTTAGCACAGGGGGTTCTGCAGTGGGAGCACTGGTGCACAGCCTCCCCTGGGGCTCGTCCCCCAACCTGGGCTTCCCCACCCCGTCACCAGCCCCTCCTTGGCTGCCTCCCGCTCTGGGCAATGAGCCCCTAACTGGGCCAGGGAGTGGATGCAGGGACACTGTATATAGCCAGAGGGCAGTACCCAGGCAGGCGGGCATCCTGGTCTGTAAACGAGACGGACCGATGATGACCACCCCCTCAGGGCTGCGGAGGATCAGTGACTCAGTCGGGGACTCCACCCTTCTCTGGGGGCAGCTTGCCTCGCCCGCCCAACACAGGCTCCTGTCTGAGGGGCAGGGAGACCATGGAGCTACACAGACGTGACGGAGGATGTTCACCACCCACCCACCAATCCATCAGGGTCTGCCTGGCGAGCAGCTTCCTGGGAACGTTCCGTGCAGAAAAGAAAACAGACCCCAGGTGGGGGCGGGGGCAGGAAAGCTCTCTGCCAGGTGGGAAGGGAGGGGGCTGCGTGCCTGGCCCCGATTCTCCCGTCTGCCGGCTTCACTCCCGGGCTCTCCTATTAGGAAAAGACATTGCAGGTTCCCGGTAACGGTTGGCGGTCAGCAAGCACTTCCCTCGCGCCGGCTCCGGGCCAAGCGGGCCTGCTTTACCTCAGTCCCCTCACATCCCGCTGAGGAGCTGATGTCACCGTCTGGTTTCCCAGATGAGGAGAAGTGGGTCCAGGCAGAGCTCAGGGACTTGCTCAAGCTCACACCACTGGGATGTGAAGCCAGCGCCCACACCTTGACCACTGACTGCGGCTCCCCTAAGGGTCTTGCAGACCTGGAGAGTCGGCCAGGATGGCTGCACAGCAGGTCCTCAGTGGGCATGCCATTGTCTAAAGGCTACATGTCTATCCAAACATGTGTGTGTCCATGCATGTCCATGTGTGCATCTGTATGTGTGTGCATGGACCTGCACTTGTGTGCATGCAGGTGTCCCTACATGTATGCCAACATGTGTGTGTCCATGCATGTGCTAATATCTGTGTCCATAAATGCATCCGTGTGTGCCCATGCATGTGTATTCATGTGTGTCCATGTGTATGTGTGTGTGTTGTCCTTTCCCGTGCTCACGACGAGCAGGTAGGAGGCCAGCACCTGGTGGAATGTTGCGCTGCTGCCTTCACCGGGGGCTGCACCCCTCCTAAACCTCAGTCCTCTTATCTGTGAAATGGGGATGACAGAACGCTCTGCCCTAAACCAGTTCCGACCCAGGCAGCAATGGGGTGAGTCACACAGACATCACGTCAGCAAGAGACACAGGACACAAATGAGAACATACTGTTTGACTCACGGACACAAAATCCTAGAACAGGCAAAGCCAGCAGGGATTGGCTGGAGAGGAGTGGGGGGCCTGCGGGGCGAGGAAATGTTCTGTGGGATCTGAGCGACGGTCAGGAGTACATGACTGTCTAACTCATCAACACCAACCCTCAAGGTCTACACAGCTTAATGTGTGTAAATTACACCTCAAGAAAGAAGAAGTGCCCCCACAGGGAGCTGTGAGAATCCACTGTGCGGCCTGTGAAGGTTGGGCCCGGAGCCTGGCACCTCGGCATCTGGCTGGTGGCTAGAGAGCTCTTGTTACACTGATAACAGAGAAGCTAACAGGGGGACATCTTCAGAGGACTGCAAACACATCCCTCAGGTGGGAGCTGGACAAACAGATGATGGAGCTGCCACCGATGGGCCCGTCACGCTGCCGCAGAGAGAGACAGGGACACTCTGATGTGCCAATGTGGACGGGCCCCCTATGCCACGGAAGTGAAAAAAGCAAGTTGCAGAACAGCAGATGTAATCTGCGTTTTGAAACATAGATAGAGAGAAAGAATCATCTGCTCATTTCCTCGGGCAACACTACACTTCTCCTGTCGGATGGAACAGAACCTGGGGATAGGACAGGAGGGAGACATCCCATGGCATGCCTTTATACTTTCTGAATTTTGAACCATATGAATGCATCTCCCAGTTCAAAATTACATATTTTTAAAAGAACTAATAAGGAATTTTTTAAGAAAAGGAGCCATGAAGATGGGCAGAGCTAAGATGCTCATCCGTAGGGACCCCTGTGGTGCCTGGCACATAGTCAGTGTTTGATCACGTTGTCCCCATGCCACCGCTGCCATCGCACCAGCCCTCATGACCAGCCCGTCGGCCCCTCTGCCCTCCTGGATCTCTCCTGCCTCCTCCCTCCCAAGGGGATGGGGGCGCCCACCTGCCCCAAGGTACACTCCATGCCCCCCAGGAAGTCGTCATCCTGACAGCTGAGGCTGCTGGGCCCGTGGGTGTCGTAGACCTCGAAGCGCAGCCTCTGCACCTCCTCAAAATAGTAGTCGAGCGTGAAGACCTTGGAGAACACAGGGTGCAGGCTGCTCCGGACCACCTCGGTTCTGTCCACCTGCAAGCAGCCCGGGGTGAGCAGGCCCCACACAGGAGGGGCTTCCACCTGGGCACCGTGGCCTCAGGCACCAAGACCTCAGGGTCCCCTCTCCCATCTGTCTGGCCTCAGGGGCTCCTGGAGGACTCACTTCCAGGCCATGCCATGGGAGGACTCCCACCAACCTGTGCTCCACCCACCAGGATTCCAACTCCCAAGTGCTGCCACCAGGCTTCCGGTCACCCCCAGGGGGTCACTCTCAGGACCCCCGGCACCTCTTTCCCTGAAATAAAGGCACACCTGCCCGGCCGGCCCTGGACTGCTGCTTCTCTGTGTCTTCTCACCTCATGCCCACCATGGCCTGCTCTATCCCCTCATCACAGATGGGGAAACTGAGGCTCAGACGGAGGAAAGGTCATGCCCAAGGGCACACTGAGTTAGAGACAGAGTCAGCTTGGACCCCTGGGCTGGGCAAACCCACAGTGGAGCTCTCTCCCCAGCACCTGGCTGGGCAGGCAGGGAGACTGAGGGGGACCAGGGCACAGATTCCCCCTGGGGTTCAGCTTTCTCCTCTGACCTGAGTCCCCTAACCCCAAAAAGCACAATCCAGATTGGGGAGGTAGGTTTCTGTGCTGCTCTTCAGAGTCCCACAGACTCCCGCTCCCCCAGATGGAGGGGTGCAGGGGCTGCTCCCACCCAGGGATGTCTATGCCAGGTGGTGCTCAGGCCAGGCAACAAAGGCTACGGGGTGTTTGGGGTGCAGGGGCCCCTGCTGGCAGATCCTCCCCATCGCCCCAGCGTGCGCCCCTGGGCTGGGCCAGCCTTTCACCCAGAGGTCAACGACTGCAGGGTTTGTCAGCTCTAGAAGGTTGGTGGCCCAGAGATGACAGGAGATGGCACAAGGTCACAGCAGAGCAGTCGGGAAGCCAGGGTCCAGCAGCCTCGGCCCCTCAGAGGCTAAGCCCGGATGGTCCCTCCCACCCGGGCTGCACTGCCATCCTGCCAGGGCCGCATGGAGAGCGCTCACACCCGGTCGGAAACGGGTTGGGTTCCGACTCCCCGGCTCCACCGAGGCTCCCACCCCCGACCCCGCAACTCGCGTCCCTTTTCTCGCCCTTTTGAGGTGAAGCCATGCATCTCTGTGAGATGGTGACTGCAGCGCGGAGCGCCGGACCTGCCCCCGCGGGGAGGGCTGAGCCGGGGGACAAGGGAGGGGGCCTGGGGATACCCTGCTCCTGCACAGGCACCCGACCACCCCAGGACCCAAGGGCGTGGAAGGGGAACTCGCGTCGCCGAGACCCGCCGCCCAGAGCCAGGTCCGAGGGCGCAGGAACGCCCGTCCCCACCTCAGCCACACACGCTGCAGTGGCCCATCACCGTCACCGGGGGTCGCTGGAGACTCGCGCTGGAGTCTGCAGAGCAGGAGGAGTGGGACAGGCGGGGAGACCTCCACTCCCGGAATCCCCACTGCCAGGGTACCCGCGGTCCCGGCGCCTCTGCCTCTCGGACAAGGACCTGGCACAAGCAGTGCTCCGGGTGCCTCTCGGGCCAGAGGGGGACCTATGACCCCAGTCCAACCCCTAGGCTCCACTCAGCCGTGCTGCTCACCGCTGCAGCACCCCCCCCCCCCCGCCCCCCGCCGCCTTCTGGCCCCTTAGTCAAGCTCCATACCTGCACTTCACTCTTCCCGCAGTCCCCACCTGGGACTCTGGGTAGCACCCTCCACTTGGGACGCTCCCTCTCTCCACCTGGAGCGCCTCTCGGTCGCTGCCGCCTCCTGTCCAGCCCCTACAGCAGCCCCCGCCCCAGCTCCTGGGCACCCACCCTTTCCACCCGGAACCCCATCCCTGACCTTGCGCTCAGCTCCAGCTCCTGGACGCCTCTGCCCTGCACGCCACTAGCCTCACGCGCCGCCTCGGTCTCTGCGTCCCCAGCTCCGGGCCCCCGCCCGCGCCCGCGACCGCACGGCCCGCGGCCTCTCCCCGCGCGGCCGCCCCGCCCCACCTGCACCCACTGGCCCTGCGCCTGCAGCAGCAGCACCACGCGGGGGTCGGACTTGGTGAGCGGGTCGCGGTCCAGCAGGTGCCGGCAGCTCAGCCGCAGCTCCACCTTCGAGGCGCAGGGCGCGGGCACCACCCTGGGGGCCGCCGCCGCCCCGCGCTCCGAGCCCGCGCTCATGCTCCCGCCGCCGCGCTCGGGTACCGGCCGGGCGCACCGAGGGGCCGCTGCCCGCGAGTCGGCGCCGCCGCCGCGCCGGGAAATGATGGCCGGGCCAGGCGCGGCCGCGCTTCCCGCACGCCCGCCGGGCGGGGGCACACGTGGCTCCGCGGCCGCCACCACGCGGGGACTGCAGGGGGGCGGGGAGGGGGACAGAGGAGGGGGCAGTGGAAGAGCGAGGCCTCCACTCGGGCCGAAGAGGGGGAGCCGTGGAGGGACAGGCTGGAGGGGCCGCAGGGAAGAGGGTGCCCCCGGGGCCGCGGGAGGAGGGTGCTCCTGCAAGGTGGCCTCAGTCCGCCTCAGTCCTGCATCCTTCCTCTGGGATGCCGGGTTGGCCGGATTCAAATCTTCCAGGGAACCCCAGGCGGAGAGGTTCGGCTCAGGCCAGTGTTCACCCTCCTGGACTTGAGGTGAGGGCAGGCCCCCTGGGCAATGTGCGCTCTGGCCTCAAGGTTGCCACCCGCTGGCTCCTGAGCGCAGGGTCCCCCACAGGCAGCCCCTAGGGGAGTCCCAGTTGGTCACCAAATCCCCATTCCCCTCCCTGATCTCTAGGACCTGGCTTCCAGGCCCCCGGCATTTGGTGATGGCCACCTCAATCAACAAGCGTTCGTGGGCGCCTGTTGTGTGCCAGGCACCTGGCTGGGGCTGGGACTGGAGACAGGCGGAACCGTCCCTGCTGTCTGGAACCTGTAGTCCAACAGCGGGTACAGCCCCTCACTGTTCTGGGGGTGTCTGGGCTGAGGCTCAGAGTCTGACCAGGCCAGGCCTGGGGGCCCTTCCACGCCTGTCAGCCCGCAGCTGATGGGAACAGGCCTGGGATCCCTGGGAGGGGCGCCTTGCACCCTGAGCTTCACCTTGCTCTGGCACATCTGGTCCTGGCTGCAGATGCTGTGCGGCAGAGGAGGTGTCCCCGGGGGCAGAAGCCACCTCCCAGCCCACTCTCTTTGCCAATTTCTGCCCAAAAATAGGCATAGACCTGGCCAAGACCCATGTGGGAGGGGACAGGAGGGCACTTAAGATGAAGGGGGCCAAGGGCCAGGGGAGGAGAGACCAGGGGTCAGGTGGCTCATGCTTGGCCACCAGGACTCCAGAAGATGATCCTGGAGTCAGAGGGCCCACCAACGACGGGACAAGGATGCTCCCCAGATGGGCTCAGGCGACTGGAGGTTGAGACGGCAGCCTCGCCAAGGAGTCCCCACAGGCGGGCCTCACAGGCAGGCTGTGGGGACGATGAGATTGCACCCTGATGGGATTGCACCATGGCAAGGACCACGTGCTGGGTTTCCAGAGAAGGGCACTGCTTTGCAACCGGGCTGTGTCAGTTGGACTCCAGCAGCCAGGCCCCGCTTCCTGAGCCCCTGGGCTGAAGAGGCGAGGGGCAAGTGAGACACAGAGAGGGATGTGGGGCGATCTGGAGCCGGCTTCTTGTGCCTCCCCCAGCCCCTGTGTCACCCCGGCTAGGAAGCTGGCCCAGGTTCAGACAGCTTCGGAAAGCAGCTGTCGGAGGACACACCTCCCTCTGTGGAGACCAGCTGGGGGCTGCTCTGAGCCTCCCAGTCCCGTGCCTTCCCCAGCCCACCTTCCCGGAGCTGGGGCAGTCCACCAGCCGTGCACGTGGGCTTGTGCTGGCGGCTCCGGGCTTGCAGGGGCCACAGGTCCTCCCAGAGCCAGAGCCAGGTTCCCCAGAACACCTGCCCCCCCGCCCTGGCGAGGCCCTGGCCTCTCTGAGCTCCTCAGGAGGTCAGGATGGGAAGTTCAGGAGAGGGGCTGGGCTCCAGTGGGCACGCAGCCCCACACAGGAAGGCCCAGAGCTCCTGCAAGGCTCAGGGTCTCCTCCTCAGGCTCCTTGGCCCGCCGGGTCTTGGGGAGCTTTCCCCTGAGGACTAGTTCCCCCAACGACTTCGCAGCTTGGCCTCGACCCCTGGCAAATGTCCACATCTCTGCCAGGTGTGGAGGCTGTGACATCTGCTCTCTGCCACACACTTTCCACGCTGACGGCAATGGTTAAGGCACTAACCCTCCCACAGCCCCAGAAGAGGAAAGAGGGGCTTCCAAAAGTTCAGAAACTTGCCCAAGGCCTCCTGGCTCGCCAGTCGGGGTGCGGGGCTTAAACCCGCCAATCTGGCTCTTACCCATCAGGCGCATGCACCGTGGAGGAGGTGAGGGGGAGGTGGCGTTCCCACCCAGTGCGGGGGAAGGAAAGAGAATGCAGTTTGGGAGTTCGAGTCTCTCGGGTCCACTGGGGTCTCTGGCCACAACCTCAAAGGTGTGGCTGCCTCCGGAGGGTGACCTGGGCCTCAGCTGGGAGCTGAGTCAAGAGGAGGGGCCGGCGGCAGCTCCAGACGCACCCATGGGGCGATGCTGCGGAGGAAAAGGCCATTCCCCATAGCCGGGGTCTGCGATGCCTGGGCCAGCATGGCCTCCGGAGGGCCTGCAGGAGGCGGCGGGTCCTAGGATTCCACCTGCCCCTCTGCTCCCCCAGCCCACAAAGGCCCAGCGACAAGGGGAGAAGCAGCCAGGCGCAGGAAAGGCCATCCCCCTCGTGGCCTTGTTGTTGTGGTTATGCAGGAAATCATGACGGTTCCTGTGAAACACTAGGACATGAGATAAGCAGGTAAACGCCCTCCCAAGCCCAGAAGTAAACTCGTGACATGTTGGTGTCTGTCCCTCCAACTCTGGTTCCATGCAAATCTGTCTGTATTCATTTTAAAAGTTGCCTGCAGCCCTTAGAGCCCTCCCCACATGTGGCTCGTCAGACGCTGGCTTGGGAGCCGTCCTGCCCGTCTCACGGCCGAGACCCTGGGCCCAGAACGGCGCCTGGCGCACACAGTAGGCGCCCTTTGGGTGTTTGCTGAACGAGGTCGTGGAGGCGCTGTTTCTGTTTGTAAACTGTTTCTTTCTTTTGTTATTAACAATGTCGTATGGGGCCTTCTTCCACGCCGTAGACTGATTGTCTGTGTCCCCCAAAATTTGTCTGGTGAAATCTTAACCCTTGATGTGATGTGGCAGAGTTGGGGGGGCCCTAGGAGGTGCTGGAGTCATGAGGGTGGAGCCTCAAGAATGGGATCAATGCCCGTACAGAGGTGACCTCGAGAGCTCTGGGCCCTTCACTGCGTGAGGACGCAGGGAGAAGACGGCGTCGTGAACCAGGAACGGCTCTCACCAGACTCCGGGTCTACCGGCACCGGGACGGAGACCTGCGGCCTCAGGACCGTGAGAAGTCAATGTGCGTGACTACAGCCCCCGCCTGCGGTATTTTTGCTATAGCAGCCCAAACCCACCGCATTCCGCCTCAATAAACTCAGGCCTACAGCAGGGGCCCGGGGAGCTGCAGCCTGTTTCGTAAGCAGTCTGCTTGGAACACGGCCACGCCTGTCCGTTCCCGTCGCGTCTGTGGCTGGTTTTGCTCGGCAAGAGCAGAGGAGAGTATGATGGAGATAGAATGGCCTGGAAAGCCTGAGCACTTGCTCTCTGTCCTTTAGGAAACCGCTGGCCAAGCCCTGGTCTACTTTATCCATCTGACAGCGCCCGCTCCTGCCACCTCACCCTGCACCTGCTCGGCCCGCTCCTGCCTGGCCCAGGTGCTGGGAGGGGTCACTTGGGGGACCAGCTGATTGAATCAACCCTCCTGGTTGGCTCCTTAGCAGCTTCTACATCGTCAAGTTTTGGAGCAACAGTGAAGCGTCCTCACTTCAGACAACTTGCCTTTCAGTCCACGGAGCTGTGCAGGCACTGGCCCCCTCCACTGGCCAACTCCTACTCAGCCTTCAAAGCCCAGCTCAACCCACTCCACCACCCAACATTCACCCTGAGCTCCTGGGCCCTTCCGTGATCAAAGCTGTGGTCTCCAGCAAGTCCCAGAACTGCTCAGCAGCCCCATCCCCCCAACTGGAAAGTGGGGCTGAGAGCCGGTCACCTCCAGGCTGTGTGTGAGTGACACGCTGGCTCGGGGTGAATCCCTGCATGTGGGACTCAGAGGTGGGAGAGGCCGCCGCCCACATCCCACCCTCGTCTTCATCCTTGCTCCTCATCTGTGCAGAAGACCCTGCCCCACGGCCCAGCAAGGCAAGAGGTTGTTTTGGAAGGCGAGCTGAAACTGGGGTGGGGGAGGGGGCGTTGTCAAACAGGATTCTCCCAAAGGGCACAAGGCTGCGCGTCTGGCGGGGCGCGGCTTCTGTTTACAGCCGGGCTGCAAACTCCCCTCTGCCTGCGTTTCTTTCCTCCTGGAGAAATGTTATTTGACCTCAAAACATCGGCGACCTGTCTGGATCAGGCTGTTTTCCTGCAGGACTGGCATTTGTACTTGGAAGTCAGGCAGCCACACCCAGCGAGTCACCGGGGCTGCGACACACACAGGGCTGAGTCCGGGCAGGTCCCTGACCCCTTGGCCACCTCCTCCTTACAGCATCGGAGAGCTGGGACCAGGGCGATGGGACCAATCTCCCCACCACACTCAGCGTGGACTGGAGCAGGGCACACCACACCCAGGCACCTGCCACACGCACCGCACATGTGCACACCACACACAGAAGCGACACATGCAAATATTGCACATGTATATGCATGTGCCAAATGCACAGGCACACACCGGCCACATGCATGCACACCTCAAATGCACATGCAGACCTGCATGGTGACACACATGCACACATGCCTGAGCACGCCGAGATACACACATTCAGGCACAAGCCACACCCGAGGCGACTCACCTGACCAAACAGGTGACTCCCCCTCTGATTTTTCCCAACACCCATGTCTTGCATGCTGGTGGGATGTTTCTCCACGGGCATGGTGTCCCTCATCTTGGTGCCCTCCCACACTCAGACCCTGGTCGCTGTCCCCTCCTGCCCCAGGGGCCTGCTTCGTCCACTCTGCAAATGGCAGAGATTTGAGCTGCTGTGAGCATCCTGTGTCCCTGCCAGGCAGGCGACATCATCTGTCTTGTCATTGAGGAGACCACAGTTCAGAGAGGGTGATGCCTTGCCTGAGGTCACACAGCAGGGGCAGAGCTGGGACTCCACTTGGACTCCATGACCCTGCTTGGAACCCAGAACTCACCCCTCCCTTGGCCCACCCAGGCCTCCAGTGTGTCTTATGGCTTTGCTGCACCCTTACCCCCAAAAAGTCATGGCCGACCGTGAGAAGCGTGGAGCACTTGCCCGCTTGCCATCAGCTCAGTCCCCACAGCCCCCATGGAGTGGGATGGAGCAGTCAGGACACTGCCCAGGGACACAGTCAGGATGCTGTCCACGACCTGCTCTCCCCTCCTGGGTTTCCCTGACCCAGGAGCCCCTCAGCCCCAAGACTTGCCCTGGGGACCACTCCACGCTGGTGTTCATGAGGGAGGAGCCACAGGAACACAATCTTTGCAGCATTCATGACCTGATCCCAGCCTGGCGTCCTCTGCTTCTGCTCTGTTTGAGCAGAAGCAGGTTGCTGGGTGCAGCCCACACTTAACGGACAGCACTAGACAATGAGCGAGCCCGCGAGGCAGGGTCCAGGGGCCGGGCAGGAGCAGGAGGCAGTGAGGACACCGCTGCCGCAGGCTCGCAGCGGGATGGCGCGGGCCAGGGAGGCAGGCAGCGCCATGTCCACGGGACTGACATCTCTAACTGCTGGACGTCCTGGTTTTATTCTCGCCTGACTCATCTGGGGGCTTTGATGATATTCTTGGTGAGAGCGGCCGGCACGGTGCTTTGACATCCCTCCACTCTCCCAGTCCCTTTCATCGATGACCCAGTTCTGCCTCCTTCTCCCCAGGAAGCAGCACACTTTCTGGAGAATTTTCAGAAGGGCAGGAACTAACCAGGCTACATTCTATTTGTTCCCCAGCACTGTGGAATTGGGAGTCCATCTGCAGACCGGGAAACTGAGGCTTAAAAAGTAGGGGAGCCCAGCTGAGGCCCCGTAGCTGAGAGTGGGGGGCCAGATCCAACGCACACCCTCCACTGTCCCACACAGCCTCCCGGTGACATTCAAGCGCCTGCAACCAGATCCCCCAGACGAACCCCAGACTCAGTGTCTGGAGGAGGAGCCCTGAGACAGCGGACGTGGAAGTGGAGGCCACACCCGGAACCTTTCGCAGGAGGGTGGGTCCCTCTCCCTTCTGAGGCCGAAGGTCCTTCTCCCAGCCCTGCCCCCCAGATGGCCCGCAGGTGTCTGGTCTTCACTGGCAGCCTTGGGCCCTCCCGTCCGTGGCTGCCCAGGCCAGCACTCTCTCCCCGGAGCGGAGGGGCTGCCCCCACTATCCTGTGTCGTTTATCTGGGAGGATGTCACTCAGTGAGGACAGGCTGTCTCCGTCACTGCAGCGCCCCCAGGCCCAGCACACAGTAGGTGCTCAAGAAGCATTAGCTGAATGAGCCAGTCCACACCACCTGCCCCAGCGCCCTGTGGAGCTCTGTCCTTCCGCCCCAACCATGTGGGGAAGAGGTGCGTGGAGCTCCTGGCGGGGCCTCTGGGTTCGTTGTCGACCTCCGCTGCAGCCACAATGCCGCAGTGAGGGGCAGAGGGGCTCGGCTAGGGGTCATTCAGAACAAAAACTCCGTGGAGACAGGAGAGGTGTGCATGTGGCTCCCTGCGTCCCTGCAGCCTGGGCTGTGCCCTGCGCACTGCAGGTGCTCAGCAGACACTGACAGTCTGTTCTTCTTGAGCCCTTCCTCCACAGCACCCTCCCCGGCCCACCCACTGTCCAGCACCTGCCCCGTGGAGCCTGACACGTGGTGGGCACTCAGCACTTGTTGAGGGCACGACCCAGGAGGGTCAAGACTGGGCAAGCCCAGGCCAGAACCAGGGCAGCATGCTCAACGCCATCTGTTTTAAGCAACTGAAAACTGGTTCTGGCTGAAAGAGCAAAAACGACAAGGACACTGTGAAATTCCTGGAATTGGGGGGAGGGGATGGCTTGGAGCCCATGGAGGGGACAGTGGGGCCACATCACCCAGGATGAGACCCCAGCCCCAGACAAGGGACCCGCTCTGAAGGTGTGGGGCCAGTGAGCCTGGGTGCAGGGCAGGGAGTAAGATGCATGTCAGCGCCTATGAAGGAGGAGGGTCTGCCTCTCACAAGGCTCAAGGAGAACCCCCAACATGAGTTCTGATGCTGGAAAGCCAGAAGGAATAGCCAATATCCACTACAGAGACCAAGTTTCTGATCTTTTTGCTGCACCACACTGTCTCCTAGAAGAACATTTCATTCCCTCTGCAGTCTATACCCCCAGATATAAAAGACTGGAAAGGAAAAGAGCAAACTGGAAAAAAATTTATCGACATTTGACTGGAGGGAAATATCCTTAAAATGCAAAGAGCTGCTGCAATTCAAGAAAACAATGAAGATCACAACAGGAAAAAAGGACAGAGGTTGTTAACACATGAGCCACAAAAAAAGGTAAGTTGGGACCTGCTTGGTGGCGCAGTGGTTAAGTTTGCATGTTCCACTTCGGTGGCCCGGGGCTTGCCAGTTTGGATCCCCAGTGTCAGTCTACGCACTACTTGTCAGGCCATGCTGTGACAGGCATCCCGAATATAAAGTAGAGGAAGATGGGCATGGATGTTAGCTCAGGGCCAGTCTTCCTCAGCAAAAAAAGAGGAGGATTGGTGGCAGATGTTAGCTCAGGGCTAATCTTCCTAAAAAAAAAAAAAAAGATAAATTGCCAGCAAATACGTGGAGAGGCTCAGCTTCGTGAACCAGTGTAGGAATACAATCAAACAGCAGCATTCCAGTTTCCCCACCTGCAGAGGACAATGTAAGTCAAATGCTGTCCGCCCTTCCACGGGTCCTCCGCAGGAAGCGAGGGAGATCTGGGCGGGCTGGCACGAGGCAGTCCAGCATGCACTGGGGGATCCCATTTGCATGTACAGAACTGAAAGCCCAGATGTTTCTGCTGGACTGCAATTACCGGTAAGAAACCTGCCAGGGGCCTGGAGGAGGAGCAGGGGGGCCTTCCCCCTTCCTTTACGCTCTTCTCCACTTTTTTTTTTTTAACAAAAAGCATATTTTTTCTATAACTTGAAAAAGAAAAAAAATGACAACACCCAAAGGCCATAAAAGAAAAAACAAGTGCAATTACCAATAAATAAGAAATGAAAAAAAGAAAAATTAAAAAAAAGAAACGAACATGAGACAGAGGAGGATGAGCGGCCCTCTGCACGTGCCAGTGCTGCCTTCTGCTCCTTGGCTTGAACTAAGTTGAGAAAAGCGGGAAAAAGCCTAAACAACCTAAAACGACTATAGTTTCTCTCTAAATTACAACGATCTGAAACAACAGAAAATTAGTGTTCATTTTAATTCTTCCTTAAAAAAATCACAATTATATATATTTTAACAAAGCAACTACAGGATGCAGATTCAAGATAAAATTCATTCGGAAAGGCGACGCTCCTACGTGTTCAAATTCACGGAGATGTGTGCCTTCCCTCCAAAGTCAAACATACACTATGATAATTTTAAAATCATCAAAAAAGGAAAAACACAAACAGATAAAATTAAACAAAATTTCTTCTGTCAAAAAAAGCAAAATAAACAAATAATAAATTGAGAAAAATTATTTGCAAATCTCACTAGACCGATGCCCATCTGAAAATGGGCCAAGAGCACGTAGGAAGCTGGAGCTTGGAGAGCGCACGAGCCCCAGCGCCCCCTGGTGGCCGTCTCAGGCATTGCCGGCAACACAGGTGTCCCCACCTGGGCATCCCAGCCGCCATGCACCGGCTCCCGCAAACCACCGTGGTGCCAGGTGAGTCTGGGCGGGATGCACCCCTGCTGGGGGAATCCCACCCGCTACAGAAAAGGGTGAGGGATGAGCACGTGTACTGGGGTTAGTTTTCTATGCTGCATAACAAACTACCACCACGTAGCCGCTGAAAACACGCAGGCGTCCAGCACAGCGAGCTGGGGTCCTGGCTCAGGAGCCGTCCCATCAGGGCTCCGGTTGGTGGCAGAATTTGGCTTCTTGCGGAGAGAGGACTGAGATCCCGCTCTTTTGCTACTTTGTGGCCTTCACAACCCCTGCTCCCTCAAGGCCTGCGGAGCGCCTCTGTAGCTCTCCTTGGTCACAGTCCCGCCACACTCATGGAGAAATCCTGGGCACATCTTCCAGGGGCGGGAATCCAGGGCCACCCTAAAATCCTGGGGACGCGGTGAACAAATGACCCCATCACAGGTAGCAGTCCCGAGGGAGGCCCCGCCCTTGCAGCACCTACACCCCTACAGTTGTGAGCTCTTGGTCACCACTGGTGGGCCTTCACCAGGGGACCAGTGTGACTTCAGGGATTCCCAGGTGGGCCAGCAGCACCCATCCTCTAGGCCTCCAGCTCTGCCTGCAGGGAAGCTCCCTTAGCCTCAGGGAGGGCTGGGCCAGGGCTGGCTGCCACAGGCAGCATCACAGCTCCGAAGCTGGGCCACCAGCAAAGCCACAAAACCCATCACCTCCTGTCCCAGACTCACATAATGTAACCCCAGTTGTAAAAATCCACAAACGCACTGCCCAGAGCGTTCCAGCACTGCAGAGGGCAGTACCTCCCCTCTCCCCCGTCGGGGGTTGCGGTGGCTCGAGCAGACTCTGGAGAGCAAGCAGAGCCCCTCTGAATGCTTCTCCAGGTGCGGGGCTCAGGCCTCACCAGGTGGCACAGCTCGCCTGGCTGCTGGGGGCAGGGCCATCCCTCATGAACACCCACAGCACATAGCCAAGTGCCACCAGTGGGAGGCCAGAGGAACAGCTTACTCTAGGCAATACAGCAGAGCCGCATGGGTCGGAGGAGGGCATTACAGAAAGTGTCACGGGGTCCTAAAGCCTGGGTCCCCTACTGGAGGCCTTCGTTGAGCACATTCACTCCCTCACCAGCCAGGTACTGCAGCAGGCCCTGCACAAGGCGTGGGTGCAGCTGGGGGTACAAGGCCTGAAGTGGGATGAGGTGTGTGCAGAGGTGACTGAAGACAGAAACCATGTCAAGGGGTGACAGGCCAGCACTTGGGAACTAGTGCAGAGGGGCTGCTGCCCTGCATGTCCGCCGGAAGGCCCCTGGGCTCCAGGACCTGTGAAGAGCATAGCCAGGACTCTGGCAGGACAGAGCCACCTGCCCTTGGGGACACTAGTTTAACTCCTCACGAGGCTCCCAAGCACAAGGCAGACGGAACCCACACCACACGGCCACCAGAGGTCCCCACCACGTCCTTCCTCTTACGGATGGATGTCAGGGACCCGGCACAGGCTTCCTAAATATACAAGAGCACAGGAGTCAGCACCCCGACAACTGGTGACTACAGATGTGCAACAGGGAAGCCCTCTAAACCGTCGGATGCAGCTGCTGGGCACAGGATCGCCCGTGACCCGAGCGCATAAAAAGCTGCATGTGCAGGGCTGCAGGGTCAACACTAAAACATACTAAGAAGTCAGTCTCCAAAGCTGCTTCTCTCACAGCAAGCCCTGCTGTGACAAACAACAGGGACCAGGGACCAGGACGGAGCTGTATCTGAGCATCTCACTTGTAGGGAAACCAGACTCCAATTTCAAGAAAACTCAGGCACCGAGGCTGGCCCGGTGGGCAGCGGTTAAGTGCGCACCTTCTGCTTCGGCAGCCCAGGGTTCGCCAGTTTGGATCCCAGGTGCGGATATGGCACCGCTTGGCAAGCCATGCTGTGGCAGGAGTCCCACATAGAAAGTAGAGGAAGGTGGGCACGGATGTTAGCTCAGGGCCAGTCTTCCTCAGTGAAAAGAGGATTGGCAGCAAATGTTAGCTCAAAGCTAATCTTCCTCAAAAACAAAACAAAAACGGCCACACACCATGCTATCATCAGGGGTACAGGCAATGCAGTGCTTGTCCATGTGGGCACCGCACAGCTGGCCTCCAGCCCTCCTCTGGGGTGGGCAGTGGGGCTGTCCTGGCTGCCGCTTGGCAGCAAAGTAGGTGCAGTGATTTGCAGGTGTCTTAGGGGTAGGAGGGGCCAGCCTTCTGCAGAGCACACATGGCCCCCGTTTGGGTGACGGGCCCCTCCTCGGCACAGCAGAGGGGCAGACGGGCCCAGGGAGAGTCTGGCTGTGAGTCAAGGCAAGGCTGACTACCCAAATCTGGGGATGCTAAAGTAACTAGAAACTACTCTGATTAAAATAGACAACTTTACTTAACATTAGGCATTGGAACCTTCCCAGGAAAAAAGCTATTAAATTATTCAACCAACAACTAATCAAACGGTTCGGAAATACAAAAAGCAAGATGCAATCCAGTCTCCGGGCTCCCCTGCAGGAACACCTTCGTCCCCTGCCAGGCCTGCAGGCTCCCCTTACAACAAAACATCTCCCCAGGCCACAGCCCGTTCCTCAGACGGATGTCACGTGGAGACCGCAGATTTATCGCAAGTTGCCGACAAGGCTTTATTTTTTCTTTTCCACATCCTGCTCTGCGGCCTCCTTGGCCCTTTTTGCCCGGATGCCGAAGAGCCGGGCGTTGGCGCGGGCCATGCGGAGACTGGCGAAGGCCTTGAAGTTCTTCTCCTCGTCCGTGATGACTCTGGCTTTCTCCTTCTTGTAGACCTGGAAGAGAGCGTGGGGTCAGGCCTCACTGCGGAGGCCTGTGACGAGGCCGAGAACCAAAGGCCGGAACCCGAGGCGCCTTGGAGATCAAGGAATGCCGCCTGGCCAGGCCACTGCTGAGGCTAGAGGCCGCCAGGCCAGAGGTGTAATAACCCTCCCCAGGATTCAGCAACCTCCCCAAACTCAAAGCAGAGGCAGAAGCAACTGCCTCAGTTATGAAGGATGGTGGGGCGCTGCGCTCAGACCCGCCACCCGTCCCAGAGGAACCTCAATGGCCTGGTCGCTTGCTGGGCAGGTTAGAGGATCATCAAAACATGCCCAGAGAAAAAAGAACCCAACAGATGAGGAAGTGCAAGCGAGGGTCCCCAAAGCTTCCTCAAAGGGAGGACAAAGCTCTCCCAAAGAGTGCACCTGTTAAGAATGCACGATGCTCTTCCCAGGACTAAAGAAAAAAGTCCCTTTTCGTGAACCTATACATCTTAACGCAGGCCCCAGGTGCCGCCCTTTACTCCCTGCAACCCCTTCCCCGCCCCAGTAAGCCTTCACGTGCGCACGCGCTGGACTCCTCCACTTACGTTCCGTATAGGCATAACCGGTCCTGTCAGCTGAGTGGCCAATTTGAGTTCTTCCGCCTGTTAACGAGAAAGGAGAGTCAAGTGGACTCAGCTCATTTCCCCAAGAGCTCCAACTGTCTAATCCTCTGAGACAGCCCCACGCCTCTCGCTAGACGTCCATCCCCGTGCTTGGAAGTGGAACGGCGCCTGCCCCCACAGGTGCGTGTGTTCTGCACACATCCTCACTGTGTCACTGGGGTCCTGGTGCATCTAGCTAACAGCAGACACGGGCAGACACAAGACAACCACCCAAGTGTGACCAGGGATGCAGGCAGAACAAACTATGGTCTGGACTATAAAGTCACCCCCCCAAACCCTACTCCTGGAAATCCATAGGCATGGACGCTGTCAACCGCTAAAAATGTCTGCATTGCGTATGAAGCATCTTAAACAGCAGGACACTTCCAATGTAAGAAAGCTAGCTCTAACACAAACAGCTCTCACCATCACCATAAGCCAGATCGCTTTTGAGGACAAGCGTGAACTGTGGCAGTTCTCACAATTAACATACGATCTCCCAACAGGTTTTTTTCTTATTCATCAGTTCTCTACCACCCACCCATACAAGGCCACCCAGCCTTAGGAAACAAAGAAATACTAAGTAAATGCCTCCTCTTCTCACACCACCTGACCCACAGGCAGGCCTCCAGGGCCCTCTCGGGCCGAGCACTGACTCACCGAGCTGTCCCCCTTCTTGGGGGCCGAGGGCCTCCTGGGGAAGAGGATGAGCTTGGAGCGGTACTCCTTCAGCCGCTGCACGTTGGCCTGCAGGGACTCGGTGGACTTGTTCCGCCTCCTGGGGTCCACCGAGATCCCGATGGTCCGGGCCACCTTCTTGTGGATGCCGGCCACCTGCCCAGAGACACACAGATGCAGCCCCGAGGGGTGATCGCCCCGCGCCCCCAGCGCGCGCCCGGCCGTCAGACGGACAAGGGTTCAGTGCACTTTCATCAAGGCCGTGCAGAGATTCCGGAGACTGTCATCATGCGACCGGCAGGGACGGCTGACGGCGCCCGCCGCGCTACTCACCCGCAGCTCCTCCAGGCTGAAGCCCCTGCCGGCGCGCACGCGGGTGTGGTACCTGACGGTGGGGCAGCGCACGACGGGCCGGACCGGGCCGCACGCCGGCCGCGGGGCGATGCGCCGCGCCTTGGCCTGCCGGGCCTTGCGCCTGGACGGAGAGAGGCCGAGCGCCGGTTACCCCGGGCCCCCGCTCGGGGACACGGCGGGACGGAGGAAACACACGGAGGAGGCACGGAGGGGACACAGGGAACATGGAGAGAGAAAGAAAATGCACGAAGCGGACACAAGGAACACGGAGGAACAGAGAGGAGACACACGGAGGAGACACAGGAGCACGGAGGAACGGAGAGGAGACACACGGAGAGGACACGGGAACACGGAGGGACGGGGAGGAGACACGGAGAGAACAGAGGGAACACAGGAGGCCGCGCCCGCCCGCTCACCTGCGGATCTTACGCGCCGGCTGGTTGAACCACGTGGCCACGCGCCGCTGCCAGTCCTTGTGGAAGTGCGGCTTCAGGATCATGCCATTCCGGCTGGGCGCCATGGCTGCTGCCTAGGGGCCTGCGGGGTAGGCAGCGAGTCAGCACCTGGGCTCCGGCGGACGCGGGGTCCCATCCGCCCGCCTGCCCACAGAGCCCGGGTCACGGCCCAACGCCATCTGCAGAGTCCCTTCCTCGGCCGCGCGGGCAGCTGCCCTACGCGGATGGCGGCGGATGGAACCCGATGGCGATCGCCGGAGTCCCATGGCGCCGAGCTCCAGCCTACCCACCTCCTCCTCCCGGGTACGGCCGGCGAAAAGGAAGTGGCGTCGCAAAGCCCCCTGGGATGGTTGTGCGCCCGGCCAACCAGAGGCGCCGGAGCTTTCTGACCAATCAGAGACGGGTATCCCGGAAGTGACGCCCGTGCGCTCCCGGCCGTTCCTGCGGTCCCTGGTGGACATGGCGCCGCCCGCGCGCTCTTCGCGGCCCCGGAAGAGGACGCCCCGACCCACAGGGCGGCCGCGGCTTGGGCTCAGCGGGCTCCAGTAGGTGCCCGGCCTTTCCTGCTCTGCACGACGCCAGACTCGGTGTGACCTCTCACCGAGGCTTCCGGTTTCGTTCCACCTCCCGTCGGGGCTTCCGTGCTACTTCAGGCCCGTAACTGTGCCGAGCGGGCCGTGAGCGGGCGCCCGGCTCCTCTCGGGTGTTTCCACGCGGAAGCCCCCCTCGGCGGGTCGGTAGCTCCGCCGCGGCCGGGCAGCTGGGACCGAGAGTCCCGGCGGCCGGCTGCAGGGGCCGCTCTGCCCGCCGCGCGTCCTCCTGACGCTCTCCGCGACGGGCCGGGGAGTCGCCGCCGCCCGTGAGCCTTGCCCCCAGTGACCCTCCTGCCCGCCCTCCCGTCGCCAGGTTCCCTCGGTGGACCCGGTCAGCGGTTTCAGGACGTCACGACACGAGTGGGACCCTCGGAGGCCGGCGTCCTCGCTGAGTAGACGGGTTGAGACACCCTTGGGCGTTGGAGGCCGGGCTGGGGCTCGGCGAGGAAGGCTAGGGTGTGGTCGGGGAGGCCGGCGTTGAGCCGCGCGGAGGAGTGCGCGGCCTGCAGGGAGGTCCGGACCCGTCCGTGGTTGGCACAGACGGCTGGCACGAGGCGCTCCTCCCTGAGCCGGCCAGCCGCGTCTGTCTGGGAGGGTAGGACTTAAGATGCCTTTAGTCTGCCCCTCTCGCAGACGCAGGCGGGCTCACGTGGAAGGCCCGTGCCCGCAGGTCCCTGAGACAGCGGCGCGGGGTTGGCGTGGTTCTACCCGTGTGCCGGCGTCGAGACTTTGCCGAGGTACTTGAGCTTCTCCCTTCGGTGAGGTGGGAGGACTGCTGGGAGTCCCCACTGCTTTAGGGCCCCGCACGCGGCGGCGCCCAGCACGGGGTGAGCCAGTGATGCTGGGCGGTCCTGACGTCGCACAGCCCTGCTTCCAGGCGACATGGCAGGAGCCGGGGTGGTGAAGGCGGCGCAGCAGAGGGGAGGGTTGGAGTTAGGGAATGCTCACCAAAACCGTGAGAGATGCTCTTCCGCCTCAGATCACCGTGTCCAGTGGAGCTGGGGCCTGAACCCACGCTCACTCCAGGCAGCAGCATAACTGCACCGACACTGGAGGAGACGTTTGTGGAATAAACGCTTGCCTTGGCTCCTGACAGATTTCTTTGAATGTGATCAGTCAGATGTTAGCCCACACTTCCTGTGCCGTTCTCAGCCCCTTGCAATGATCCCGCGGTGGACCCAGATACCTGCTCCGTCTAATCTCAAGCACATTCCTGTCCCCATCTGCAGTGTCTCTTTCTGGGCAGACCCACAGACTCAGGCAGCTCCATCTGCCCTAACCCACGCCTCCACCCGAGCTCCAGCTGCTTGCAGTTAAGATGCTGCCCTGGGCCACTGGGCCGGGGTTAAGGGTCTGAAATTGGAAACACTGCTCAGAATTAAGTTCCAGGTGAGAAAGCCAAGTTGTAATTTGAGGACCGTGGTCTGCTGCACACAACCAAGCCAGGCGTAGAATTCCAGTTTTTCCATGCCTGAAGACTCCACACTTCGTTCCTTTAAAAGTATGCAAAATGAGGGCCAGCCCGGTGGCGCAACAGTTAAGTGCACGTGTTCTGCTTCAGCGGCCCCAGGGTTCGCCAGTTCAGATCCTGGGTGTGGACCTGGCACCACTTGGCGAGCCATGCTGTGGTAGGCGTCCCACATATAAAGTAAAGGAAGGTGGGCGTGGATGTGAGCTCAGGGCCTGCCTTCCTCAGTGAAAAGAGGGGGATTGGCAGCAGTTAGCTCAGGGCTAATCTTCCTCAAAAAAAACAGTATACAGAATAGCAAGGCAAAAAAAGTGATATGAAATTCTACTGGAAACACGCTCAGCCTTCCTATTGGGAAAGATTAAAGTGTCATGCAGCGGTCCTTTGACATGAAGCCTTGGCTGGCCCAAGGGTTTTAAAAGTCGGTAGCCATAGAGACGGTCCCTGTCCTGCTTTGCACAGAACTCCACAGCCTCAGCTCTGCTGAAGGGCTTTGGGCTTGGGCCTGCAGGGGCCACTGAGAGGGCTGCCACTCATGCCCCTGGAAGCCATGCCACGCTGGGCTAGGAGGCCCGGGGGCCAGAGGGCCTGGATAAACGCCCCTGGAGGTGTCGGAGCATGCTCTGCACAGCTTCCCAGAACTTCTTTGCAAGGCTGAGCTCCAGTAACTCAGCCGTACCGGCTCATTCTCCACCTGCACCTGATTGCCCTCATCCAGCTGCTGCTTGGAGGGTCGGCCTCAAAGAAATGCAGCCTGAGACAGTTGACGATAGCGTCTGGAGCCCTTGCAGGCACACAATCTTGATTTTATTTTTCTTAATAAGTTGGGGAATATTCCTTTTTTTTTTTTGAGGAAGATTAGCCCTGAGCTAACATCTGTGCCCATCTTCGTCCATCTTATATGTGGGGCACCTGCCACAGTGTGGCTTGATAAGCAGTGTGTAGGGCCACACCGGGATCTGAACCCACGAACCCTGGGCCACTGAAGCCGAGAGCACGAACTTAACTGCTGCACCACTAGGCTGGCCCCACAAAAATCCTGATTTTTAATATGGCAGCAAAGTGATTTTATAGTGCGTTGAGGAAAAACATGTCATGTCTGTAATACCACTTTGCAAAAATTAGCATGCTAACAACATCCTATACATTGAACTAGGAAAGCCTCCAACTCAGTAGTTTTACACTGCCTGGTCACAGAAGGCGACAACTCCGCCTCTCAACTTCCCCAAATCAGCCTACACATAAATCAGATATGGGCGAACTCGGAGTCCTGTAATATGAGAAACACCCAATGTCATGGAAAGAAAACTGCAAGTACGTTATCATAATCATAAATGTTCCATTTGAAAGTTCTTGAGAGTAGATCTTAAAAGTTATCACAGAAAAGAAAATTCTGTAACTATGGTGATGAATGTTAACTAGACATTGTGATCATTTCACAATATATATATCAAATCATGTTGTAAACCTGAAACTAATAAAATGTATGTCAATTATATCTCAAAAAATAAATTTTGAAAAAGCAAAACATCATTTCATTCTTGAGTATAGATCAAAATGGAGAGGGGCTGGCCCGGTGGCACAGCAGTTAAGTGCACACGTTCTGCTTTAGCGGCCCAGGGTTCACCAGTTTGGATCCCGGGTGCAGATGTGGCACCGCGTGGCAAGCCATGCTGTGGTAGGCATCCCACATATAAAGCAGAGGAAGATGGGCATGGATGTTAGCTCAGGGCCAGGCTTCCTCAGCAAAAAGAGGAGGATTAGCAGGAGGAGAAAAAAAAAAAAACAGAACAATTTGTATTGTGATTTAAGAAACATAAAGTTCATTTCTCTCTTTTAATTTGCAGAGGCTCTCTATGTTAAGTGTACGTTTACTTAAGGAACAAGTGTTTATCTCAACAAGGAGACCTCCCACGCCTGACTCAGAGAAGACTTGCAGAAGCTACGGCCAGGCCATGCTGCAGAGGGCAGAGGGCAGGGTTGTGGTCCCAGGGGTGCAGTCTGGCTGCTCCAGGAGACCACATGCTGTTGCTGGAGAAGCCTCTGCACTTCCAGGACCCCCTTCAAGGAGGTGTGAGGAGCAGTGTTGGTCCACGCACGAGATAGCAGAGGAGGCATTACCCACGGTGCTCTTCTCCAGCACCAGGTGTCTGATAACCGGGAAGTGACGTCACTTATGACCCATCAGAGGGCCCAAATCTGCGAACAACTCACTCGTGTAAATCTGAGCACGAAGTGACCTTCCTTCTCTGGGTGGCCATGAGCCCACTCACACCAGCGAGCACTGGGAAGCCGGGCTGCAGCTTCCTCCGCTATAGCAAGGTGGCCCTTTCCTGCCATTCACCTCCTTTTCCTGGCTAAGCATCTTCTGGCACTCAGCAAATGATTTTCCAAAGGATGGACAGACACAGGCTATTTGAATGAAGTGCGGGGGGTCCACCATCAGAGAGGATGCCACCCCAGGGCAGAGGTACCAGCCGCAACGCCCTAACTACATGCAGATCTTTGGGAATGAATTGGAGAGCTGGGGCAAAGGCCACAGTGCCCCTCAGAGCTGCCCTCCCTTGGTGCGTAACCACACCTGCCCTGCCCCATACAGCAGGTCCTCAGGGCAAAGGGGGGCAGCAACAGGACAACCCATCCTATCAGGAAGCGGCCATAACTGCTCCAAACGCCACTCACAGAGCAGGCGAAGCAGTGAGAGCAGCAGGGAGGAGCCCCCGTGCTGTCGGGCACCCCTGGAGACAGGGGGAGCTGAGGGCACTTCTGTCTCACAGCGATGCGGCGTCCTTGCCCCTTTATCCCAGATCCCTGTGAAAGGGGATCTTCAGTTGATTATCTCATGGCCGATTATACACTGCAGACACAATCCTGTGATCCAGGACAAACCAACAACCCCGGGGGGTTAGAGCTGGCCGTGCAATACGACGACGTTCTCCATCCACAGAATTTATTGGTAAGTATCCCAACAGTTCTCAGGTGTCCCCCACAGCACAACCAGACCAGCAAGGAGAGGTTCTCGTGCTCAGTGGTCCACACAGCAGTAGGTGGCAGTGTTTTAATCCTCTAGAGTCTCAGTATCCCCACTGACGAGTGAGCACAAGGACAGGGCCCAGCAAGGAACCAGTGACAATCGGCTCAGAGGGTCCCTTCATCGCAGATCCCATTAGCATTCTGGTGAAGACACAGGAGCCGGGAGCAGCCCATGCACCAGCCCCGGCATGAACAGGCTGTTCAGAGCCTGCCCGCTGCACTGCCCTGGGATCCCCCCACACCAAGAAGTGACAGGGTGACAGACTGGGGAACTCAAGAAGGGCTCCACGCGCACCTGGGACCCTCCCATGGAGGAAAACCATCTAAAACAAAAGCTGAACCATCCATCTCTCGAAGACTTTACTAATCCCGGGGGGGGGGTGGAAATGGGCACACAGAGCTCGGAAGCCCTCAGCAGAGACCAGAGCGGGCCGAGTCTCTGGCGAAGGGAACTTGAAGGAGCCAGTAAGGAGCTCGCTTTCTGGGCCTGGCAGACGCCACAGCCCCATGGGCAGTCAGGGTGATCCCACTATTTGGGCCAAGATGGCTCTTCCCCTCGGAGCGGGGGCTGCTGAGGCGCCTCCTCCTCCCCGGCGTCTTGCTTCTCTCGCTCAGCGTCGCTCCACCTCTGAGGCGCGATCATCTTCTTGGGTCCGTGAGGCGGCGGGCCGATGAGGGCCTCGATGTCCTCATAGTTTATCACTTCCTTTTCCAGCAGGGCATTCGCCAGCTAGGAGGAACAAGCAGGGCAGTGTGTGAGCCCCCGACAAGGACAGACAAGAGCCTTTTGAGAGTGCAGCACCCAGGAGGGAGGGGCCCCCCTCCCAGGAAGGGGCGTCTGTGAGCAGGAGGCCCCGACAGGCCACTTTCCCAGGGAAGCAGCACATGCAGGCAGCTCCAGCAAAGAATCCCTCCCTGTCTGAGGCCTGGAGAGGACCCCCAGCTGCCGGCCTCGTCAGCCTTCCACCTCCCTTTGCCAAACGGTGTGCATGTGTGCATGTCGGGGAGTGGGAAGCTAAAACGCAGAGCCCCTCACTGGGATCTGGGGAGAGGGAGCTGGCATTGAGGTCTGAGGGCCCTCACAGTTTGCGAAGGGAGGCTCTGCCGCTCCAGATGTGGTCGTGAGAAACATGCTGAGGAATCCTATGAGCATCCCGCCCCAGCAGTTCATCTCTGCCGGCTCGGTGCCGACTACAAGGGGACACTGCACGGCTGCTCCTAACTGCTTTCCGTCACCCCCAGATTGGGGCGACTGCTTCCTCTGCACGCTGCCCCACTATCTTGCTGAACTCTGAACCCACCAATGGTGTGAGGAGACCACAGTGCAGACCAGAGACAGGACACTCTCAGCCCGCCACAGAGCCAGAGGCCTGGGCAGCAGCCACAGCCGTGAATGGCAGGTTCCGGCTCAGCAGGTCCGGTGGGCCTGACACTCTGCACTGCTCACAACATCCAGTGAGGCTGGTGCTGCTGGTCCAGGGACGACACTGAGCCCCTCCACCAGGAGCTGACCCTCTGCCGGGACACAGTCACTTCACCTCTGAGGTCACCTTCCCCAAACCCAACGCGCAGGCTCACTGTGAGAACATCTGGGGGACGCACTTCACACACCAGGCCAGGCCTCATAAAGGCCAAGGCCATCACAACAGGGAGTGAGAAACCGCCCCGGCCAGGAGGACCCTGGGGAGAGGGTGGACCATAGACGGGACGCAGGGCAACACTGAGGAAGTCCAACTAAGGTGTGTGCTTCAGTCACTAAGAACACGTCAGTTCTGGTTCACTAGGTGTGGCAGACGCTGACAGCAGAGAAAACTGGGTGTCTCCAGTAGAAGGAACTCTCTACTATATTTGCAACTTTCCTATAAATCTAAAACTATTCTGAACTTTAAAGTTTATTTTAAAAATTGACAAGAGTTTGGGCCCGGCCCGGTGGTGCAGCACTGAAGTGCGCACGTTCTGATTCGGCGGGCCCAGGGTTTGCTGGATCCCGGGTGCGGACATGGCACCGCAGGACAAACCATGCTGTGCTAATCTTCCTCAAAAAAAAAAAAATTGATAAGAGTTTAAGAGTTGGGAAAAGATTAAAGCGAAGTGACCAAACGCTAATTACTGCTGACGCTGCGCAAGGGGCACATGGGTTGTTATGTTCTTCTGTCTCCTCGGGAGGAAGTGACTGGACACATTTGTAATAAAAAACTAAAAGGTATGGAAAATGTTCATTTCAGCTGAACTGAATGGAACACACATCGGTTATCCTGCTTGCTCCAGGTCTGTGGACAACAGTCCACGAGAGGGCAGGCAGCCAGCCGTGCCGGCACAGTGCAGTGACAGTCAGGGCCCTCCCCAACTTCTGGGGGGCAGGCGGGGGCTCAGAGGTCTCACCGCCTGCAGCTTGTCCAGGTTGTCCTGCAGCACCTTCTCGGTGTGCCTGTAGGCCTTAGCCACCAGCAGTTTTGCTTCCTGCCAATCAAAGAGAACAGATCTGTAAGGAGCAAGGACAGCTGACCAATGTTCCCAGTGTCATCTATGGCCTGGCTCTGCACCAAAGTACGTGGAAGAAATGCAGGTTCAGAACACAGCCTCTCGTCTCTTAGGATGAACAGGAGAGCCCAGCTGCCAATAGTTTCCTGCCCCTAGCCTCTCCCCTGGGAATGCCTGCCTGCCACCCATTCACACCCAGAGACAACCCTGCCAGCTCCTGGAGGCCAGGGAGCCTGCTTCTGTCCTCTATGCCCAGAGCTGCTTGTGCACCAGGCCAAGTGGAGCTGCCCCAGGATGGGGACCCCTGCCCTGGTCCAGTCTCACGTGGGCAATGCAGTACATCCCTACAGGGACCACGGGACACTGGCTCTAGCATTCAGTGCATTTATTTGATATTTGTCCCAGTTCCACATAATCTACAGTTTCATCAGGAGCCACACGGGTCCTCATCCAAGAACAAAAACTTGGCAGGTCAGAGCTGCAACAGAGGCCAGGAAGAACACCCACAATGTGGGGGCCACATGACAGCTCTCAGCTCAGCGCAGTGGGGGCCTCACGTGGCAGAGGGCACCAGCACAAGACCTGTCTCCTAACCTCACTGCAGCGCAGGACGCGGCCGACGCTGGGCAGAGGTACAGCAGCGAGGGCCATGCAGACTCACGTGGTCCATCATCTGCTGGAGGCCCTGGCTGAAGGGGCGCCGTCCAATGCCCGTGAGGCCCTCCTGTGCCTCGGGGAAGGAGATGGGCCCGATGCTCGGTGCCATCCCAAACTGCCTCACCATGGAGTAGGCGATGCGGGTGACCTTCCTCAGGTCGTCCTGCGCCCCTGGAACGTGGGTTCAAGAAAAAACGTTTCTTTCCAGTAGTGCCAGGCCAGGGCACCCTGGTGCCCCACTGGCACACGCCTGGGCCTGACAGCAAGCAGAGCACCCGGGGGACAACAAACTCTTTTACTGTTCCTTAAAAGAAACTTTTAAAAATGCTCTTTTGTTTAAGCAGCAGCTCCTCAGGATGCGTGCTCGGATTCACTTCCCCAGCAGTTCTCCGACACAAACCCAGGTCTGCACGGGGCGCGCACCAGCACAGAGCCCCAGAGTCACTGGGACAAGCCAGGAGTGTCCTCCGCCTCCTCTCTGCACAGTCGACTGAGGCAACAGCTTCAGAACAGGGAAGCTGCTTGGATTTTATACAGTTTTATGTAGCCATTGCCAACAATTAACCAATTAAACGCATTTACAGTCTGCACATGTATGTGTTTTTTGCACATGTATGTGTTTTTGTATCAAATTATTTAAAAAGCCTTGCTTAGTTCCAAATCTCCTTTCCATAGCTCATCTTTTTTTTTTTTTTCCTTTTTGAGGAAGATTAAACCTGAGCTAACATCTGCTGCCAATTCTCCTCTTTTTGCTGAGGAAGACTGGCCCTGAGCTGACATCCATGCCCATCTTCCTCTACTTTATTTGGGACGCCTACCACAGCATGGCTTGCCAAGCAGTCCCATGTCCGCACCCGGATCTGAACTGGCGACCCTGGGCCACCGAAGTGGAACATGCAAACTTAACCACTGTGCCACCGGGCTGGCCTCATATAGCTCGTCTTTTAAAGACACTTAATAAAACTCACAAGCACATGTGCATCCCCCTGTTCAGACGCCCCAGCATTCACCCCACATGATAACGGGTGTGAAGGCACTCTGAGACCCTCAGTCCCACCCGGCCGGCTCCTCACCAGAAGTGACCTTGTTGAAGGAGATGTTCTCTGACGCGCGGCCGCCCAGGGCCATGCACATCCGTTCAAACAGCTGCTCCTTGGTGAACAGGTGCTGGTCTCTTGGGAGCATCTGAGCAAAGCCCAGTGCAGCATTTGTCCGCGGCGCAATGGACACCTGCAGGATGTCAGGCGGCCCGAGTTAGCAGGCAGGATGCAGGTGTCAAAGACAAAGGTGGGGCAACATAAGATCTCTAACTGGAGGGCTTCAAAGCAGTGAAGCAATTCTGTACTGTCCCCGTTTTCACAGGAAAGCATGATCCTATCACTGAAGGAGGCTCACACACTGTGCGGTGTCTTCCTCGCACATTACTACATATATATGAAGTAAAGAACAGCGGAGACAGGGCCACTTAGGTGAGGTCAACCAAGAGGTCAGGGACAAACTCCTCCCCTTACCCCCCACCCTGGGCTATCTGCACTGCTCCTCCATCACCGCCTCCACTGCAGGCCACCGACCTGCATGAGCGCCCTGCGCCAAACCACAGACACGCTGGCTTGAGGATACAAAAGGGGAGTGGGGACTCTCCTTGCCTTTGCCCCCAGCCCAACACCAGGTGTACCCATGGGGCCACCACTCCAGCGGGATGAGACCTGCTGCAGGAGCGACAGGGAGGGGGCCTCGGGGCAGCAGGAGCTGTGCTGCAGCAGGCACTGTTTCTGAGGGTTACAGCACCGCAGAATCTGAAGGGCAGACAACCTAAAACTAGCACTAAAGTCAATTACAATTGAAAAGGCTATAAATAAGGACCAGATCAGTGACAGGAACTTCACAATCTGTCCCCAGCAGAGTACTGAGCCTTGGAGGGGTTTCTCATTACAACTAGTTTATCTGACTTTTAGCCATCAAATGAAGTGAAAATTCTGAGAATGGGAAATTGTTAATTATGATATTTACTTAATTGTGGATTTTTCTGCATTAATTTTTTTTTGAGATACTGCATATTAAAATATTTATCTTAGGGGCTGGCCCCGTGGCCAAGTGGTTAAGTTCACGCACTCCACTTCTGTGGCCCAGGGTTTCGCTGGTTCGGATCCTGGGCATGGACATGGCACAGTTCGTCAGGCCATGCTGAGGCGGCGTCCCACACGCCACAGCTAAAAGGACCCACAACTAAACATATACAACTATGTACCAGAGAACTTTGAGGAGAAAAAGGAAAAATAAAATCTTTAAAATATTTACCTTCATTACTGAATTTTTGAGTGTCCCATAAATGTCACACCCTTGGTAGCTGTCCCGCCTGCCTCACTCTGGGCCCGGCCCTGGTCACCTCAGTGACTGCTGCATATGATCATCTTTGTCACAAGACACTAGACTTCCAGCCCTCAGATGAGCATATAAAAGGAACCAGCCTGATCGGTAGGACATCATCAAACACCACCAGACTAACAATCTACTTTGCTACAACTAACACCTCTGAAAAGAAAATTAACAGACATTTAAACAGCAACACAGCAGGCCGGCAACTGCTACATGGTCCCATTTTTGGAAGCTCAGGAAGTGCAGTGCAGGTCCCTCACAGCTTGGTGGAACAAAACTGGATGCACAGGCCCCCATGTGCTCTGCTCCAGGCTCCAGCAGGTCACAACCCACACCCTCAGCTTTAAAGACTGGGCACCCGCATCCCAAATACTTACATTGTCCTCAGCGGTCACTCAGGATCTCCTGGTCATGAAGCTACACATTTTGAGGAGGTGTTTATGATATTACCATTTGATACAAATAAACTTTCATCAAGCTCACAATTGTCTACAAGAGTAGTGTTTTTAAAAATGTAGACTAAACTCACTTCTCTTTAAGCCTAGGAGTCATTACATCAAAACACTTCAGAGCTGACAAGACTGACTGTGTAGACAGGGGAGTGTGGCCTCAAACTGTCATGCCCATGACTGGAGCCCCTGGTTCAGATGAAAGACCTCCCCAACCCTATGCCTCCCAGGATGACGGAGCCTGCAGTCGCCTCCCACCCTGGCCCAGGCCCACCTTGTCTGCGCCCCAGCACAGACATGTAGTGCTTCCAAGGTCAGCTCTGCTCATGGGCCTGTCAGGTCGGCCCACAGGACCTTACCTTCATCACAGCCTCGGTGTGCTCCAACAGCCAGCCCACCAGAGCATGGCCTGACTCATGAAATGCAACCACCTTCTGTTCCTCCTTTGAGAGGATCTTGCTTTTTTTGGCAGTCCCTGAAAGAAGGTCAAGAAAATGAGCTGGGCTGCAGATCACCCAGGCTAAGAATGCCAGGCTGTCTCCTTGGCCACGCGCAATTTCCACCCCATCATCAGAGCAGGGTCATCACCAGACGTCTACCACCTGGGTCCCTGTCCCCAGGTGAGCGCCACTCACATGTCAGTTTGCCAGATCCTTCTATATTCTATTTGAAGAGTGTGTCTGCTCTTAGGCAAACATGCAGTATTTAAATGAAGGAAAAATAAGTCCATTGTAAAGACCTGACTCAAAAACAGAAACACTTTATGTATTTTGTCCAATAATCCTTTGCTAATCACTTCCATCACACGACGTCTAAGCCTAACCCGGCTCCCTCCATCCCCCTTCCTCTCAGCATGTAGGGAACGAGCCCTGTGGAGAACCAGGTCCTCATACCAGCGATGACGCGCTCCACAGCGTACTCGAAGTTGAAGGTGTGGACGGCCGTGTGCCCTTCCCGTGCAGCGTGCAGTGCGGCCTCGTTACAGATGTTGGCGATGTCAGCACCTGTCAGCACACCGGGGGCGTTGGCTCTGCTCCCTCAGGGCTTGGGAGGAGGGGGGGCACACGCTCAAGCAGATGAGGGGACTTGAGGGCAGGGGTGCAGGTGGAGAGGGCCGAGAGCAGGAGGCCAAGTGCCATTTCACACAACAGACCTGAACCACCTGCTCACAGCCACTCCCACCTCCTTCCGTGCATCTGCCTCTCCAGACACCTCACCACTTGAGTGTGACCACATCACCCTGGGTTTTATTCCACCTAATACTTCATGCACGCATTGATGGAGAAGAAATTAAAGGCTCCCTAGTATCCAAAAGAGTCTAGTTAAAGACGTTAAAAAAAAATCAAAAGGGAAGAAATTATATCATAATAAAAGGAATTATTTACATTGCCCTTTAAAATGAGAGCCATACAGGAAAAAAATCCTGATTTCTTTTTTTGTGTGTGCTGGGAAAGATTCACTCTGAGCTAACATCTGTTGTCAATCTTCCTTTTTTTTCTCCCCAAAGCCCCAGTACATAGTTGTATATCTTAGCTGTAAGTCCTTCTAGTTCTATGTGAGCCACCACCACAGCATGGCTCCTGAGAGACGAGTGGTGTGGTTCCAAGCCCAGGAACTGAACCCAGGCCACTGAAACAGAGTGTGCAGAACCTTAACTGCCAGGCCATCAGGGCTGGCCCCAAATCCTGATTTGTGATGTCTGTCTCTACTGAATTAAACCTGAGACCATGAGGGAGGGCAGTGGTGCCCCGGGGGTGACAAGGCCTGGCATGGCAGCACCTGGTGGGGAAGAGCAGGAACACAGGGTCTGTGCTGGACAGGATCTGAAGCAGCAGTATTTGGAGCCCTGAAGGCCAAACTACCAGTGTGGGGACACAGCACTGTGGGTTCTCCACCCTCAGGGAGGAAAAGCAAAGTGCTGTGCAGCTCTATCTGCCGCTCACTCTGTGTGCACAACAGCACTCCAACCCATGCTGTGTTGACCGCGGGGCCCTGAGCAGGGGGGACAGAGGGAACAGGGGGAGGCCTGTGCCCAAGTGTGCAGGCAAGGCCAGCCGACCCTCAGGACCAACAAGAACCAGCTCCCGTACCACTGAACCCCGGCGTCAGCTCTGCCAGGCGCTGTGAGTAAAAGCTGCTGGCCTGGGTCAGCTTCAGGCTCTTCAGGTGCTGCTCGAAAATCTCCCGCCTTTCCTGCCAGGAAGAAAGGACATGGGGGGGGCTCATGTTGACTGACATTCCAGGCCCCCAACACGCCTGCCCCGTAGACAAGAGCTGCTCAGGAGCCACTGGCTTTTAGATCAGTTGCTTCATCGTCAGTCACAACCCATGGTTTGTGAAACCAATTTAGAGCTGCACACAGCACTCCAAGAGTAAAAAGGAAGAAAGGGAAACAGAATGGACAAGGCGCATCACACACAGCAAGGGCCTCTCTTGTAGAACTTATGATTCATGTACATCCCATGTGCTCTGGACCCCGCTATCCATGTTGTTTGTATTGGAAAGACGGGAAGCCCTCCTCGAGAGTGGTGTCAGGGGAGTGCCTTCCTCCGCTTCTTAGGGAGGAGCAGTCGAGAATCACCCCAGAACGATCACTGGGGTGTGCCATGGGCCACAGCCCTGCTCCCCCCTCGGGACTCCACGGGACATTAACCAACTAGCTAATTGCCAGGGCGACCCTCCAAATCCTTTCCAACTCATGCTGGGTCCCTCCCACACACGTGATCCTCCTCACAGCACGCTGGGTCCCTGCTCCCTCAGGCGTCACCACGAAGCCCCAAACCCCCAGAGGCCTGAGACAGGGAGGCTGGCGGGCTGAGATGTTGCCAGGGCTTCCACCTGCTTCCACCAGCTCAGGGAAGCTGCACAGCTCATGCTCCAAAACCAGGGAGCACCTGAGTACTTGACTGCTCAGGATGGAGCTCTGAGGCTCTCCAAAGAACGCGCCACAGAACTCAACCCAGACCAGTCCATTCAACCCAGACGTTCGAGGATGAGGAGAAAAACATGAGTGACAGAAACAAGCTGCAAAACCAAGAGGAGAGCAGTGAGCCCACGTCTGGACAGACCAAAGGCACAGCAGTAGGCGACTAGGCCGAGGACAGCAGCCCCAGGCCACACTGACCTGCAGCGTGGGAAGGTCAATGAAGACGTGTCTGTCCAGCCGGCCTGGCCTCAGCAGAGCATTATCCAAAATGTCAGCTCGGTTGGTGGACGCCAGGACGATGACATGGTCAGTCGTGCCCATTCCTGGGGGGACAGACCGTGGCTGTTAAAGTAGGGGTCCCCAACACAATAGCATTCCCCACAGGGTCCTCTTCCAGGACACAGGACGGGAGAGATCTCCCACTGGGGTCCTGGGGAAAAGAACACACACATCGTCATTCTGAACTAGGAGCCATGAACTGACCCAGGATTGATGCTTCCCTGAGAACCTTCCACCAAAATCACCATAAGAGGCAGAATTCGCCTGTTTTATTTCCCCCAGCCCACCAGCCCAGAGGCAGAACCGCAGACCACACCTAGGCTCTGTCTAGGCCATCCTCTACATCCACACAGCATCCCCAGAGGGAACCTGCTTCTCACCAATGCTAACGGGGGACCTGGGGAGCAGGGGCCCTCTCCTCACGCTCCGTCACCGCACTTCCTCTACTTTACAATAACTCACTGGGCAGGAGGGCCGGAGAGAGAGGGTAGTGGACCAGGACAGGCCAGCTCCTGACAGGCACTGAGGCTGGCCTGGGACACAGGGCTCACCACACACCTCTCAGCTTTTGTGGATGTTTAAAAAGTTCCATAAAATAAAGATCCATGATCTACCCTTCGCTAACTTAAAAATTCCTAATAAACTGACATTGACAAATAAATTTTAAATCTCCATCAAGTCTTTTAACGAAAGTGAAATTTAGAAGAAATATTACAGAATTAAGCTCTTGGAGTGTGTCAGCCACTGTGACCTCACAGCAGGCTGTTCTTAACTGCACTGCACAATCCCATGACAGCGGCTCCCTCCCTCTCGGGCCAGGGGCTGCTCAGACGGACCACAGGGTGCAGACCTCCTGGGGCTGGGCCCTTGTTTTGTTTTTCAAACTGTGGATTTTGACATAGATACACAGCAAGTTGCAAAAACAGCAGAGAGAGTCCCCTCAACCCAGCTTCCCACAGTTGCATGTTAAGTAGCAAGGGTGCAGTGTCAAACCAGGAGAACATGCTACGCAGCCCACAGGCCTTAGTGGGCGCCGCCCCCGTCCTACGGGCACGCCCTCCTCTGTGCTGAGTCCTCTGCAATCTGATCACATGCAGACTCACGGAGCCTCCACCTCAATCGAGACCTATTCCACCACCACGAGACCTCCTCTACAGTCACAGCCCTTCCCCTCTGCCTTTCTAACCCTGGTAACAGGCATCTGTTCTCCATCTCTAGAATTTGGTCATTTCAACAAGCTCATACAAATCGAATCATACAATTATGTAGACTTTTGAGGTCAGCTTTCTTCACTGAGCATAATTCCTTGAGAGCCACCCAAGCAGCCGCGTGTGAGAACAGTTCGCTTCCTTACAGTGCTGCATGGGCCACCAAGGTGAGCGCACACCGCAGTTCACACACCTGCTCAAGGACATCTGGCCGTTTCCCATTTTCAGCTATTACAAATACATGAGCATTCCCACACAGGTGTTCTGTGTGAACACTTCTTTGGGATAAGCGCCCAGGAGTGTGAATACTGGGTCATGTGATAAGTGTACATTTAGTTTTTTCAGAAACTGACAAACTGTTTCCCAGAGAGGTCGCACCATTTCACATCCCCACTGCAACGTGTCAGGTCCACATCTCCCCGACAGCTTCATGGATGTATTTCTGCAGTTGCTTTATTCCAGTGAGGGCCCAGTCCAGATCCACCCACAGACTGGGGTCCTCCCCAGCACTTGGTGTGGCCACTGTTTGTTATTCTAGCTATCCTAGTAGGTGTGTGTTCCAATCAAAACCTCAGCAAGATTTTTTGGTGGATGTGGACAAGCCTAGTCTCAAAATTATATGAAAAGGCAAAGGAAGGAGCTATAACATTGCTGGTCAGGAAGGACAAAGCGGGAGGAATCACACAACCTTCTTCCAAGACTTACATGCCACTACATGACGGAGGCCGTGTGTTATGGTGGTCAGACAGACTCGCAGACCCCCAGCAGACCAAAGAGCCCAGAAACGGATTCTGCCAAATATGCCCAGCTAAGCTCTGACAAAGGAGCATGAGGCATCCAGAGGAAGCACAGTGTTTCCAAGACACGCTGCTGGAGCAGTTGGACATCCACAGGCAAGAAGGTGAAGGACAACCTAAACCTCACACCTACACAAAAACCAACTAAAAATGGGTCGCAGATTTAAAACAGAAGCAGCCACGTGAACCGTAGCTGGGGTTTCTAATGGCTCCCTGTGGAATGAGAGCTCATGTCTCCGATATTCTTTCTAACACAATAGCTCTGACGGAGACATTGAAGTGCAAAGCCCTTTCTGCCGATCAAACTGTAAAAAGGTGACTGTCAACAGGCAACTCGGCTAGGCCGAACCCAGAGCTCTCCGAGGCAGGTGCCCTCCCATGTGGTCTGGCGGTCCTGCAGGGCCGCCCCTGCCTGGCCTATGAGCCGGGGATTTCTCTTCCTCGGTAAGCTTTTCCCACGACGGGCACAGCATCTGCTCCATGCTCTGTACTTCAATGAATAGACACTGCTCTTCCCCAACGAGTGACAAAGACTCCTCAGACAAATCTGGAGGGCTGAGAATGCTCGGCTGTGTCTGCGCACAGAGGGACTTGTTAGCTGCTGGCCCAGCCCAACAAGAGGGCTTCAGTCAGGGATTCTTGGGCGAGAGCAAATCCTGGGGCGGAAGCAGCTCCTTTCACGGCAGTGTAGAGAGGACCAGCTCAGAGGAAGATGCCATTTGGTAAATGCTTCCTGGTGGGCTCAAGTCTGCCCAAAAAGGTGCTCTCTGTCTTCAAGTGCAGAAGGCAAGATAAGCAGAAAGAGATGTGCTACTTCTCATGGCCTCGAGTGCTCAGTTGAGAGAGCTATGTGGGAGCCTCCCCGTTGAGTCCCCTCACAAATAGGTCACAGAATCACAGATGAGGTCATGCACTTTAACCTCATTTTACACATCAGAAAACCCAGCTCAGAAAAGAAGGACCAGCGTGAACTCCACAGGGTCCTTCCACAAGTCCATGAGCATGCCTGAGGCCCAGCACATGGACGGGCATCTGCAGGAGCCAAAGGACAAATGTAAACATCGCCATACCTGCCAGAGCGGTGGAACTTGAGCAGGCATCTAGTCTGGACAGCCAACTAGTCATCTGATGACTTTCAAAAGATGTTCTCCCTTTGTACTCTCAACATCACAAAGGTTATTCTTTCTTTTAAAGAGATGACCAGAAGCTATCATCACAATGTGGCACTTCTGAGCAGAGACTCCTCAAATGCATGGCGCAGGGTCACAGCTGCCGGACAGAACGCAGCCGGCCCATCATGGCCGTCCACCTACCCAACCCTCAATGGTCACGAGACCCTGCGGCCAGAACCCAAGGGGAGTTCCAGATTTCTTTGAGACTCCAAAACGACCTCTGGAAGCAATGACCAAAGCCACAGTGAAGGCAACACGCCACTAAGAGATCATGTAAAGCCATTCAAAAGAGAAGCAATGCGATGTGGTTTCTTAGAAGTTGGAGACTTCAGAGGATAGCTTTTTCAACTATAAAATAGTACACAGCTTGAAAAGCAGATCCAGCTCATCACAGCCAGAGCACTCGGTGGAGGGAGCACACACGCCCCCAGAGGAGGGGTATAGAATCCCAGTGGGTCCCTGGGACCTGGCCTAGAGAGTGCACTTGGAGAGTCCCCACCTCTGAGGGTGTCTCTTGACAGCTACATGTCAGAATCTGAGCCCCACTCCATTCATGTGTCCAAAGGCACTGAGTTCTTCAGAAACGTCCTTGCCAGGAAAGTTTGCTCTTCATGTGGAAGGTGGCCCTTCAGACCCTGACTGTTGCTGCCATAAGTAGTCCCTGAGCAAATGTTGACGGCTGACTGGACGAGGGAGAGACGGGACGCAGGATCTGCAGGGGCAGCTCCAGATGTAACCACTCTTCTCATGATGCGAGTCAGCCCTTCCCTCAGCTCTGAGGAATGATGCTCCGATTTTAAAAAGCGAGCTTTCCGAGCCTACAGAAGCCTCCAGTGCAGCAGCCCACCTGACCTGCGTGAGAGCCTCGCCACGCGCCTGCAGCTCAGTCCATGTCCCGCACAGGGACAAGGTGCGTCAACGCCGTGTGTGGTGAGGGGCAGCGAGACTGCTGGGATCTTCCTGCCAAAAACGCACAGCTCTACCTGACTCTGAGGAACAGCACAGCCTCATGGTAGGGACATCCCTTCACAGAAGTATCAGAAAGACAAAGACGCAGGAACAGTGCCAGCTGGAGGACACCAAGGAGACAGGATAACTAAACGCAATGCGTGAGGCTGGACTGCATCCTGGACTAAAAAAGGCACGTCTGTGGGATGAGAGGCCACCCACGTGGACGCTCGCATCCTGGTCATGTCCATGTGGGCCTCTGGGAAGCTTGGAGGAAGATATAAAGGAATGCGCTGACTGCTTTTGCAACATTTTTGTAAGTCTGAAATTATTTTAAAACGAGAGGTTAAAAGAAAGTTTTGCCTTTAGTCTCACTCACAGTCAAACTCTACTATCCATATGCTGGCCAAACGGTACAAACACTTTAAAAAGGATAATAAATACACAAATTAAAAGCTCTCTTAGAACCAAAAATACTTTTGAGAAAAAAGTGTCTCCATCATCTACAATATCTAATATAGAAGTAGAATTCTGCTTAAAGAAAAGTTAAAAACAGATCTTACACAGCAGGGTCTCGAAGAGACATTTGTATGCCCATGTTCTCAGCAGCCTTATTCACAGTAGCCAAAAGTGTCCATCAACCGATGAATGGATAAACAACATGTGGTCCATCCACACAATGGAACATTATTCAGCCTTCAAAAGGAAGGAAGTTCCGACCCATGCTACAACATGGATGAACACTGAGGACATTATGCTGAGTGAGATAAAACAGATACAGCAGGACAAACACTGGATGACTCCACTTATATGAGAGACCAAGAGGAGTCAGATTCACAGAGACAGAAAGTAGGACGGTGGGCACCAGGGGCTGTGGAAGGGGATGGGGAGTCAGTGTTTAATGGGGACAGAGTTTCAGTTTGGGAAGATGACAAAGTTCTGGAGAGGGATGGTGGTGATGGTTGCACAACAATGTGAATGTACTTAATGCCACTGAACTGTATATTTAAAAATAGTCAAAATGGTAAATTTTATGTTATGTATATTTTACCACAATAAAAATAAACATACAGGGGCCGGCCCAGTAGTGCAGTAGTTAAGTTGGCACATTCTGCTTCTCGACGGCCCGGGGTTCACCGGTTCCGATCCCAGTGCAGACATGGCACCGCTTGGCAAAAGCCATGCTGTGGTAGGCGTCCCACGTATAAAGCAGAGGCAGATGGGCATGGATGTTAGCTCAGGGCCAGTCTTCCTCAGCAAAAAGAGGATTGGCAGTAGTTAGCTCAGGGCTAATCTTCCTCAAAAAATAAATAAACAAACAAACATACAGGGGCCAGCCCTGTGGCCAAGTGGTTAAGTTCACGCACTCCACTTCGGCGGCCCAAGGTTTTGCCAGTTCAGATCCTGGGCACAGACCTAGCATGGCTCATCAAGCCATGCTGAGGCAGCATCCTATACTGCACAGCCAGAAGGACCTACAACTATAATATACAACATGTACTGGGGGGCTTTGGGGAGAAGAAGAAAAAAACAAAAAAGATAGGCACAGACACTAGCGCAGGGCCAATCTTTAAATAAATAAATAGATAAATAAATAAATAACATACATTACATATCTACACCAAAAAAAAAAGAAGGAGCCAACCCAATGGCATAACGGTCAGGTTCACACCCTCTGCTTTGGCAACCCAGGGTTCGCAGGTTCAAATCCAGGGCGCAGACCTGCACACTGCTCATCGAACCAGGCTGCGGTGGCGTCCCACATGTAAAGTGGAAGAGGATGGGCAGGGGTGTTGGCTCAGGGACAATCTTCCTCACCAAAAAAAGAGGATCTTACAAAGGTTAACTCAGAAGAAACACAGTTCCATGTCACCTTTACTGGGTCATCTCCATTAAAAAGAAAAAGAAAGCAAGCCAGCCTGAGGTCATGTTCAAGGGCAGCAAACACAGCACCTCCTCAGGGCACCAGAGGCCTCAGCTGCGTTCCACGGATGTCCTGCTCCATCCAACCTCAGCCAACCAGGCGTCACAGAGACGCACAACAGCACAATCAGCTGGCTCCTCCAGGCTGGAACTTGCCATCACAACCTGACCTGCCACCTATATTCCCAGTTTTTTTCCTTTTTCTTTTTCACTATCATCTTGACTTTTTAAAATTAAAAGCTTTCTTGAAAGCAGCAAGATGCTGACTACTCCTTAAACTGGCCTTGTTTCTGGTTCTTACCTGCTACAGAACAGCTCTCTCTGTGCTGACATCACCCTCACCTCTGGCAGGTGGCGTGGTGGAGAAACAATATAGACCAGTGACTGGAGGAAAATAAAATGCCTATGAGCATTAGTGTAAGGTTCTGGAACAATAAACATAAGCAGCGTGACCCTAGAAAACGACTGTTCTGAAAGACGGAGGAAACCTTCCCGCACAAGAGCGGCTGGGGACGTGGGCACTCACCATCCATTTCCACCAGAAGCTGGTTGAGCGTCTGCTCCTCCTCCGTGTTGGAGAAGCCGGACATGGTGGTGGAGCGCTTCTTGCCCACGGCATCAATCTCATCAATATACACAATGCAGGGGGCCCGGGAGCGGGCTTCCTTAAAGAGGCTCCGCACGCGGGCAGCGCCGAGGCCTGATGGGACACAGAGGGCCAGGAAGCAGACAGGTGACGGGAGATGAACCCTATGTTTGTGCCAGGGGCCAGAGCTGCCCACTAAAGGTGACAAAATCTCAGCAAGTGTCCTCTCGTGCAAACAAAGCCAGGCACCCCATCCCAGAAGAGGTCACCCTGGTGGACGCTCAATCTCCCGGAGTCCCCAGGCCATAAGTGGAAGTGGCTTCAAAGAACATCACCACCCAATTCTCTACATAAATACGACATTTCCTGTAATACAGGTTTCATTCTTCCTTCTCTATTCCGCCCACTTCCTCGTCAGTTCAGCAACCTGAGGAAGGACGTGTGAAAGGAGAGCCATTCTGGACAAATGGTCAGGTGAGCCTGTCTGCAGCCCCCCAGGCAACACCTACCTCCAATGACCTCCACGAACTCCGGGCCGGCCATCGCCAAGAAGGGCACCTGGGCCTCTGTGGCCACCGCCTTGGCCAGCAGTGTCTTCCCACAGCCGGGGGGTCCGAGCAACAGCGCACCCTTTGGGACTTTGGCACCGAGCTGAAGGAAGCGCTCTGGGCTCTAGAAAAGCAGCAGATAATGTGACACTAACCACAGGTGTTTCCGAGAGAATTTTCAAGAAAGGCCTCACGTGAAGGTCAGCTCATGTATTGTCATGAATCAGCTACGGTTCAGGCGGTTCTGGGAGACGCAGAGGGCTCTGGCAGCGACCAGCTGGCTCAGGTGTGACCTCTCTTGCACTACCGCCCTTCGCTGGTTAACAACCACGCATTTCACCTGCTTGCTGTTCAACAGGCCCCAGCGTGTGCAGCATGCACCTGGCCCCCCCACCTGCGCTCGGGGAGCTCCTGCTCAGGACACAACGTCTGACTGTGTGGCTCTTCCCTCAGGAGAGCGTCCTGGCCACCTCCTGCTCAGCAGGTGCTCACCTTCAGATAATCCACAAACTCCTTGACTTCCAGTTTGGCTTCGTGCATCCCTGCGACGTCTTTAAAGCTGACTCCCTTCCCCGTCTTGCCGTCCACAATCGTGAAACGAGCCATTTTAAGCTGATTCTGGGCAGAAGGAACATAAGGGCAGGGCACTGTGCACCCCGAGCAGAGCAGCGAAGTGGAGCAGCTTGGTGCTGGCTCTGCCTGTGCATCCCCGAGCAGAGCAGGGAAGTGGAGCAGCTTGGTGCTGGCTCTGCCTGTGCATCCCCGTGTCCTTGCCCTCCCTCTGCCCGGAAATGCCAGCCCACACCCTCGCCACTCATTCAGACAGACGGAGATTAAGGTAACATTTCAGACATTTAAGGAGAAATGTTTATTTTACATCATTAGCAGTAAGAAAGCAGTGTAGCGTCTAGCAATTTGCCTTAAAAAAAAAACTCTCCCCTACAAGCTAGGTAATTTAATGTTTTTTGCATAGACAATCTTATTTTCCTATATGATTTTTCCCACTATCGTGTAATTTGTTCTTCTGATTATGAAAGAATATAACAGAGAATGGCCCGGTGGCATAGTGGTTAAGTTCACACACTCCACTTCAGCAGCCCAGGCATGAATCTACACACTGCTCATCAAGCCATGCTGTGGCAGCATCCCACGTACAAAATAGAGGAAGATTGGCATAGATGTTAGCTCAGGGATGATCTTCCTCAGCAAAAAAAAAGAGAGAAAGAAAGTAACATAATAACACTCAGTTCTAAGGAGTTTTGGTAGAAATGTTAGTTGGTAAATTTCTGGAGAGCAATCAGGCCAGAGAGATGCAGCTCTTTGTGAGGTGTGTGAGCTACAGCTAGGCTCTACTTTAGGGGGACACGCCAGGCAAGTAATTAGGCACTCAGAAGACATGTGCACGGAATCCACTGTAATATTATTTAAATACAACAACAATAAAAATAAACAGCCCGGGGCTGGCCCCGTGGCCGAGTGGTTAAGTTCGCGCGCTCCGCTGCAGGCGGCCCAGTGTTTCGTTGGTTCGAATCCTGGGCGCGGACATGGCACTGCTCATCAGACCACACTGAGGCAGCGTCCCACATGCCACAACTAGAAGAACCCACAACGAAGAATACACAACTATGTACCGGGGGGCGTTGGGGAGAAAAAGGAAAAAAAAAAAATAAATAAAATAAAATCTTTAAAAAAAATAAATAAAAAATAAACAGCCCAAAACATGCAAGAATTATCAAAGTGATTGAGTAAAACATGATGCAGCCTCACAATGAGACCCAGGGTGCCATTAAAGTAAGGCGTGAGCCTTTAGCTAGACACAGGAAGATGCTCCTAGTCTAAGTGGAGGCAAGCAGGCGACACTCTGTGCCCCTGCCCTGTGACAGTTCCCAGAGAGGGGACCGGGAGGGGACCAGGAGGTGACTGGGCCACGGGCCTACCTCCTCAGCCCCTCTGCTGACATGGCTGATTGGCCACAGACAACCTGATGGGGAAGGAACGTGTACATTATAACGAATGCCACAACAACAGGAGAAGATTTTCAAAGTGTATCAAAGTTGTCCTTTTAAAGACAATCTTTAAAATTTCTCAGCATGTCAGCTAACAGGGGAGACCAAAAAGAAGCGATGCCCAGCTGACACTGAAAACTGCAGAACAAGCTGTCCTAGAGATGCCCCGGCTCAGCCCCCATGTCAGGGAGAGAGGGGCCTCAGGTAAGGCTGGCTCCCGGACACCCTCCGGCCAGCCAAGCAGAAGGAAAGGGGAGCCCACCGATGGCTCCAGGCCGGCCTGTGCGACAGGTCCCTCTTCCTCATGTGTGTGTGCTGCAGTGTGGGGGACGTGTTCGGCAAGCACATACACAAACCCTCAGACAGCAAGTACAGGGAGATACGATCTGTACAACTTACGAAAGCACTGAATCCTCCTTCTCTTCCCGTCATTCCAGCCAAACGGAAAACATACCACAGGATGGCCAGGCCCACTGCTGTCATCCCCAAGGCGTAGAGGGCACTAGCGAGAAAGAGGGAGAGGGAGGCAGTTATCACTGGGAAGCGGTAGCTGAGGGCACGCCTCACAGACTCAGCGGACCACGGAGGTCACGGAGGTCTCAAAGACAAGAAGAGCAACCCCTCCCGCCAAAACCAACGTGGAGAACAAACGACCATGAAAGTGGGTTTCCTCGTCCGTCTCACCAATCATCCTCTTTTACATTTTTCCCAGCCCTCAGATGGAGCGTGGAGATGCTGGGGACACAGAGCCTAACCTTGGCATGAAGCCAGGAGGGCCGACGCTACACACACACCCCGCCCTCTAGAGCCTTGTGACAATTAATGCCCGACCAGAGCAGGTTTTCATGTTTAATGTGTTTCGTTTTCAAAAGTAGTCCATCAGCTCTGGTTAGTAGGGAAGTAAGCACAGCAGCAAGGAGTGAACCTAGGGCGTGGGCTCGCAGCGGGAGAGGACCCTCCCTGCCATGAACCAGACCCTCAGGGGACTCAGAGCCTCAGGGGCCAGTGGCTGCAGAGTTTAGAGACAGACCATTTCAGAGGAGCGCTTGCCAGTCACTGGCACCCTGTGTCTCATCAGAACTTCAGTGCGCACCCATGAACCAACGTAAACCCCTCCGCATACAGGTCTCAGCCATTGTTGGCTCCAGCGTGTGGCTGAAACAACCCCCGTGACCATGCTGATCAACTTGATCCCTTAAGCAGTCTGCAGGGCCCATCCATCTCTTTTTCTCTCTGTGACGTGGAACCAAGAGCTCCTACCGGATGTCCCTGCTTCTCCCCACCTCTTCCATTTTCCTATTGGTAGAAAATGGCAACCCTACAATGCACGGAACTAAGAGATGCCACAGGCAATGAAAGAAAGTGACTACAGGAAGCTCCAGCAGGCTCACAGATTTCCAAATCTCCCAGCACTGCGTCATCCACTCATGTTTATTTCCCCTCCCACTAGGGGGGTCTAGTCAACAGCAGGCAAGGCCAGTATGAGATCTATGTTTGAGGTTTGTTTCTCACATCACAAAGCCAACCTGGTTTAGTTCAAGAGCCAACAAAAATGACCAACATACTTTCCAAAGAATCCCGTCCGCTTATAGGAAACCGGGATCCTGTCCTTGCCTTCAATATTCAGCTCATCTTCAGCAGCTCGAAGCTTCTCTTCAAATTTGTCAATATTTGCCACCTGCATTCGGTACATCAAGGCCAGCCGCTGGGGGCAGAAAGCAGAGCACACCGTGAGAGTGATGAACAGGACAGACTGCCGACCCCACCTACAAGAGGACAGTCGCTCAACATCCTGTGCCGACAACGCAGGGAAACTAGACTGGGTCACATCCTGATGCTCTGGGTCACAGAGGTGATGCTTTCCTGCTGCCCCGGAAACTGCTTCCAGGTCTAAAAACTTTCAGTTTTCTCAAACACAATTACAACAAAATTTCAGTAGATACTCTTTCTCTATTTGCAGCAATAGGCACATTTTAAGAAAATGAAGGGTGGTATTTGCATTTTAAACTGGGCCCCTGCCTCACACCCAGCCCTGCGTGCTCACAGAGACACAGAAACAAGCCTGTGGTACTGGACTGGGGACGTGCGGTCAGCATACTAAGGCAAGAAAGACAGGTTTTCTGTTTAACCGCTGGCCGAATCTGAACTCAGCTACATGGGTTTCTTTTTTCCTCAGTAAACCTTTCCAAGTGAGAAGAGACTGAGGAACAGCGAGCAGGTGGAGTCTTCTGAAGTGGAAGTGCTGCCTCCTGCGGGACGTAGGCCTCACCAAGGAGGCTCAAGAGCAGGCCAGGAGCCCACACGGGGTCCGAAATCCCTTCTCAGCCAGCCGACCTGCTCACGGGGTAACCTGAAGCCCCCTCAGAAGAAACGTCTGAGCAGCCCACGAAGGGCAGGGGCCTCGGTGGGGAGGCCTGACTGTCTCTGCCATCATGGCCCATGTCACACCACTCCTGCAACAGTTTCCTGATAGCTGGGGCCACGCTTTCCAGAGCAAAACTGCTCTAAGCTCAGATTCCAAACAAACTCTTGGAATCTGGATTGAGCAGCCAGATTTCCCTCTGGCTCTTAGGAGTCTCAGAAGATTTCTTGTGGAATGACTGTCATTACGAGAGTGGCCAACCAGGCTCTACTTCATGGGGTAACAAGGCCAGATGCAGAGGTGGCCTCAGTTGCTGGGTGAACCTAATGGACCCCAAATGTTTGGCCTGGACTTCATCAATGCCTCGATCACTTAAAGATCTGGCCTGGCCACGTAAACAGGGTCACCCATTTGCACAGAAGGGGAAAATGTAGAAATGACTCTCTTTCTATGCCCAGATCCAAGAGCAAAATGTATGATTCCAGAAGCCAACTCATCTTGCACTCCTTCTGTAAAGCTTTCTCTCATCACCTGGGCCCAAATCATCCCTTGCTTGGGCCAGGCCCCATAGTGCCACCAAGGTCACTCAGCACTCAGGCCCAGGCAGCGTCTGCCTCACCCCTCACTTCTGAAGTGTGCTGGAGTTCAGCTTGGACTGGTTAACAGTGTATGTATTGATCCTATCACCCAACCACACTACAAGCTCTTGCAAACTGACACCCAGCTGCAAACACCATGCTCGAGATCGTATCTGAAAGAGAAGCTTGGCAGCTGTGGTGCACCCACAGCCGAGCATGCCCAGCAGGACCAGCACTCTGCTGACCACTCCACCCTACCCAGGAACCAGAGCAAAGGCTGCGGTGCACACAGGGCATGCTCTGGGGTGCCACAGAATTCTGCTGTAAGGGAGAGAATACTTCACCGAAAAGAGTAAAGCCATGTCCCCAGTGAGCAGACTGAGTCAAAACCAGAACGCCGATGTGTCTCCCAGCGTGGAGAAAGGTACAGGATGTGACCCAGTCTAGTTTCCCAGTGTCCAAACTTCTAACAAAAAGTGGGAAGGAGACTCAAGAAACACGACAATTAAATATCATTCATGATCCTTGGTTGGACCCTTAAGGCTGAGGGAGAGGCAGCTGAGAGATGTCAACAGGGACAGGGTTTTTAGAAAACACTGTGTCAGAGTGGCCTTTCCTGGGCCCAACAATGGTGTCGTGGTTACTAGGGGATCTGGAGGGGTAAGAGGGACAGGAGGGGAGACTAGAGAGAGTGGTTCATTTCACATGGTCAAGCTTTTGGGGCCCAGTCTCCATGAGCCCCCTCATTTTCCAGCAGTGCCAGACAACTCGGCCCCTGTCACTAGGGCAAGTCTCTCCCCCTCTGTGATACCCAGCCCTCCACCTGTGATGGAGTCCCACCCTCCCAACCCCTCTGCAATACCTGCAACCTCACCTCTCACTGCCGCACACTCTGCAGTCTTGCCCACACTGGGCTTCCCTCCTGGGGGTGGGGGTGCCTGAGGTGGGAGATCAGCAGGGTCCCTCCCGTCCCTCTCTTCCTGCTGCTCTCCAAGGGCCAGCCCTCACCTGACTCCCAACTCTCAGCCACCTCTCAGAGCGCTGTTTCCTGCCCCTGACCGAGAGATTCCCACTTGGCCAATCCCCCATGCCCTCAACTCACCTGCATCTGCCAAAGCTACCCTGTCTGCTGAGCTCCAGCCAGCACCCCACCACACGCCCAGACTGACAGAGGGAAACCTCAGGGCCACAGCTGGCCCGCCTCCTTGATCCCTAGTATCAGCGGTCACCACTGTGGCCACTCTGTCACTACTTCCACCTCCTCCTCTATCCACAGCAGCTGCAGACCCCAGCTCCTGTCTGGAGACGACCCTGCCTCCCCTGTTTCAACCTCCATCTTAGAAGGCCACCATTCAAAGGCCTTCAATGAGTCCTCCTTTGAATGGAGATACTCACATCTTGTTTCAAGAAAACCGAAAACATGACAGTCAAACAAATGGGGCGAGCAGGGGCTGCCTGGAAAGGGGTGTGCACCCGAGCCCCCAGGTCCCTCCGAGTGGCTGCACCACAGAGCCCACACCCTCACCCTCACTCACAGGCCGCCCGAACACCACGGCTCCAGGGTGCAGGTACACCTCCACCACCTCGCTCTCGGGCACCACCTGGACCCGCTGCACCTCACCCTTGGCCAGCATCTCGTGCACAAAGTCGTTCCAGGAAATGTTGCCCCCGCTGGTGCTGAGCGCATTCAGAAGGCTCATGACAACGGCGATGACGAACAAGGTGCGCAGCCGCTCACGGTACATCTGGTCCTCCCTCTCCCTGCGCCTCCGCTCCTCTGTGAGACAGCAAGCAGAGGGAGTGTTAGACATGGGCCGCAGGCCGGAGCCCGCCCTCTGCACCATACCTCCTTTCGTCGGGAAAGCTCAGCACTGAGACAGTGGCGTCTCATCTCCTATAGGATCCTGCATTTGGGCCAATTTTTCAACAAAGTGGTTCAAGACAAATACTATTCACAGCTGATCGAGGTCAGCAAGATACCAAGTACTAAGGTCCCACCTGCTTAGATAACATGAAACCATTTTTAAAGTCAAAAACTCCCCAGGACCAGCACACGATGCGGCTCGACAGTCAAGCCTTCCCTGAAAGCACAGCAGACCCAAGGCTGGTGTGAAGTCAGGCTCTCCAGGTGTGACCAGACACCACGTGGCGGCAGCAGAGCATTTGTGGCACATGTGTAAGTTATCAATAACAAAGAAATAGCTTTCACCAACACCTGCCCTCCCCCAACCCACAACCACCTATCCTGAACTTGTTATTCATCAGAATGAGTAACATTCAAATAAGTTGTATGTCGTTCATCACAATAACATTTGAAAATAGTACATTTAAAAGACGTAAGATATTGTTTAGTCTATAGAAACATACTGGGGACCACTTAATTCTAGAATGTTCCCAGAATCAGTTCTTTATCAGAACCATCAGATAAATTCCCCTCAACCACCTTACTCAGTTATCAATACCCTACTTAGGATATAGACAGCTTCATGCTCAGTTCTTAGGGGATGAAAAAAAGACACAAGACTCAACCCCTGATCTTGAGACAGAAGGACACGGCCCCTGGGGGAGGTAAGTGGGCTTCAGCAGGCAGTAGACAGAGGCTGCAGTGGGGGATTAGTGCAGCAGGGATGTGCAGGAATCCCAAGAGGAACACTCAGCATGGGCACCACAAGCAGACTCCAGGAAGGAGGGAAGTCAGGGAGAAGCGCTTGGGGAAGGGACGAGGAGCACGTGCGCCCACAGCACAGATGGAAAACAGCATCCTGAAGCTGCGCTGGGATTTAGGGACCCACCAAGGTCAGGCCACAGTCTTCCTCCCAAACCCACCTATCAGATAAGCCCCTCCTCCACTAGGGATGGAGGGCAGGTGAATTTGATTTACGTGGTGCTTTTGGCCCAGCACTTTACATGGTCTCACTAGCCCACCTCCCCTAGCAGCCCACCTCCCCCCAGCCCTTACACCCACCTGGGTGCCTCCATTTACACACCAGGAGGCCCTGGAACTACATGTGTTGCTTGCCTGTGCAGTGTGGGCCCGTCCTTCCCAACACTCCATCTAGATTTTACCAGAGCTGTTGTTAATGACGCCTCTTGAGAAAGGCACGCACAGTCCTTCACCTTTTCTGCCCAGGATGGGCCCAGACCTATCGGAGCAACCAGACCTTTAACCATTTACTCATCCTCCCCACAATCGTGTGATCCTTCGTGCACAAACACACTCGTGGTGTGCTCGGGGGAAGGGCGAAACACACTCACAGGAGCACAGAGGGCCCGGGACCGAGGCAGAGGCAGCCCAAAGCCTGGGGTGGGAGGTCCACACCACGCTGCCCGTGTGGTCGCTTCTCCAAGGACAAGCGTGCAGCTGGACCTCACTGTCCTTTCTGTACGGCCTGGAGATATAGTCCCCACAAACACACCACCCTCCTCTCCAACAATCACTTTAGAAGAATTCAAAAGCATTTTAAACCAGCTTAAAAACACAAAATGAAAGGAAAAAAAGGAAAACATGAGACAAAAAAATAAAGAACTAAAAAACATCTCAAAATGAAACCTACTGAGAAAGCTGTCTCAGCAATCGTTTTGAAAACATGAAGGCACATTTTAGAAAGCATGGTATCTTTTAATAGACTATAATAACATATCTAATATTTAAAACTCATATTCACAAAAGGCAATAAAGGCTACCACTTATTTTGGAAAGCAAACATGGTCGCAGGTGAGTAGCTAATTTAGAGACCATCTGTTCCAAATATTTAATTTCCAATCTTGCTAATTAACAATGTTGACAGTCACCATACCTTCCAACAGCCACAACACGCTGCCCAGAGTGAGGCTCAGTGAGCAAGACAAACATCTCCTTTCAGAGCTTTCAGTGATCACAATACCTGACTCTCAACATAAGCAGGGATACATTTCAGACACTGAATGTGAGCAAGTCCCTGTGATCCTGGCTGGGTGGCCACAATTCAAGAGAAGTAGTTATAAATTCACGCCCAGGCGATGTGACAGCTGTGCCCTTCCTCACCACTCTGCCCATGTGCCCATCATACTCCCGCGTAAAAAAGGTTTTGAAACAATTCTATGACTCACAAGCATCTGTTCGTAGAACAAGAAGCAGGCCTATGATTTTTAAAAGATACAGCTTGGTTTTAAATAAAAGACAGCTTTGTGCTTATAACAAAAATTTTTAAAAACAATAAAATGACAGCTTGGATTTGGGCTTCAATAAACACCTGTTCTGCTCTCTTCACAAAATCCATCTCTTTTCGAATAAACACCAGCCAGGCGTTCTAACACACACAGAGCTGCCGCCTTACAGGCCGCCCCCATCACCCACTGGGGCCACACACCCCATTCTGTACTGGACTCTGCAGGCTGAGGAGAAACAAGTTCCACCTAGAGTGGTCACTGCCCTGAAGCTCCGGGAGAGCTCACTGGAGTCTTAGGGTAAAATAGTTTCTGTTTTTCAATAAATCCTCCTCTGGCTTCTCAGCCAAAAATCACCCTGAGTCCTCTTCCCCAGGCACAAAGGAGACCAACAAAGCACCCCTGAGGACAGGGCCGCAGAAAGAGGAGTCTGTCCCCGCAATGGACACCCAGGTACAAAGGTGTGCAAACACGCGCTTCGACAGTGCACACACACGACAAAGTGCAAATGTTAAATGAGGGCCAGGCGTGGAAGAATCCAGACACCCAGGCCTGGGAGGTACAGTGAGCTGGCCCCACACTCATTCTCAGGGGGTACAAACTGGAAATCCTTTCTGAAAGCTAATTGGCCAGGTGTATCAAGAGCAAAGAAAACATTTAGTTTCCATAACTCACTAATTCTACTTCCGAAACTTTAACCCATGGAAACCAGAGCTAAACAAACACATCTGTAGTAGTGATCATGAAATTATAAGCCCAGCCCAAAAAACAAAAAAGATAACAGTGAGGGAAGACATGGATGCACTCTTACAGGATTGGTTAAGACAAGGAACATTTCTGAGACGTAAGAGATGAAACAAAATCTGACCCTGAGATTCTAAACAGAACACGGCATTTGAGCACTCCGGATAGAAAAGACGCTTCCTCTACCTGGAAGACCCTCTTCCTTCCCAGAAGTCCCGTGAGCATCCCTTGGGGACACCAGCGCTACTGAGCTGCCGAAACGGCCTTCCTTCTGTCCGCTGGATCGCCTGCATTTCTCCATCCAACACCAGGTGTTTTTCCTCCTGCGCACTTCTCAGACACTTATTTAGTCTCCCTACAGGAACTACAAGCTCAGAGACAGCTGAGGGTAGAAACAATTTCTACTGCCCGAGTCCCCAACACCATGCTGTCCCCAGAGGTGCCAGGAAATGCTGCTGCCTCCTAAGCTGTCAGACTGTCCACCCACTGGACAGCAGCCTGCAGGACCACTGGGGAATTTTGGTGCCAAAATTCCCTTTTTTGGGGGGAGGGAGGGATGTCAATTGCTGCAGTTGATCAGCCACCTAAAGACAAATAAATTACTGATGCTGATGAATCTCAAGGAAACAGCTGTGGGAGCTGTCCCAGGTTTTCACTCCCAGAAATCCTTCTTGAAGAAATTAACCCCACTGACTCCAAGTGTGAGCACGGCGAAGAAGAACTTATGAGAAATGCAGTGGTAATCCAGTTCTTTCTAACAATCCCTGTGGAGCTGAGCCTGATCCTGAGCGTGATCGCCTGCAGAGTAACTCTGAAGAGGGAGATGAGGATACTCCCTCTCAGAAAGTATTCCCACTTCTCAAGGACAAAGGAGGCACTGAACACAAAGGGCTGTTTGGAAACTCCAGCAATTGCTCCGGTGTGCCAGGAGCTGTAAGAAGGAAGTGGCTGTTCCTTCCAGAAATCACCGAGTGCAGGCCTGAGTGATTGGAGCCTGATACTCAAGGCACACGGCAACACAGCTTCGGCCACCCACCTCTTTACAGGGAGCCCTTCCTCCTCCACTTCTTTTTAATTCAGAAAGGCCTTTCCCATTTCAAAATAAGGAATATTCCCCTATGTTTTCTCCTAATTCTTTTTTTTTTTTTGAGGAAGATTAGCTCTGAGCTAACATCTGCTGCCAATCCTCCTCTTCTTGCTGAGGAGGACTGGCCCTGAGCTAACATCCGTGCCCATCTTCCTCTACTTTATTTGTGGGACGCCTCCCACAGCATGGCTTGCCAAGCAGTGCCATGTCCGCACCTGGGATCCGAACCGGCGAACGCCAGGCTGCTGAAGTGGAACATGCACGCTTAACCACTGCGCCACCAGGCCAGCCCCTCTGCTAATATTTTCTAATGAATCAAGCACTCATCCTATTCCTCTAAGCCCCAAAAACCTCCCAACTCAGAGTATTTCTGAAATGAATGACACACTTGAAAACATACCACATATTTTAGAATATGAAGATATAAATGTTCAAAAACTCGGCTTTAAGTGAAAACTAAGATCACAGTCATAAGCTACAAGTTACTATTATTCAGCAGAGCACTACTTGTCAGATGCTGGGTTTGGAGTTTTACTTTAACACCTGAGCAGACACAAGTGAGCCAGAACAAGCTCAGAGGACCCTTAACTGGGCTTTCCTTCAACAACCGAAAACTCCTCCTCTGAACCTGGTTATGGCACCTTCCAGTCAGCACAAGGCCTAGAAGCCTACGTGAAAACGGGGATTGCCAACCCTACACCCCCTAGACAACAGAGGAAGTATAATTTGCAAAGTAAATCTACATGAAAACATGTATTAAGTATGAGACCTATAACCAGTGACAAAACCATTGAAATCGTAGGCAAAATAAAGAAAAATACCTACAGTCAAAGGCCATGCAGTGAAACGGTTAAGAACACATGGAGAAAGTTCAGAAATTAGGTCAAGACAGTGACACATTAAGATTCAGAAGTCTTTTAAAGAACAGCTGGGTCCCTGGGGAGCTCTCATGGTGGTGACGACAACTGACTGACTGCCAGCACCAATGCTCCCTGTGACAGCCACGATGGAGTCACACTGAGCCTGAAACCAGAAATGTCTATGCTGAACCAACCAATGGCCATGTCATTTCCGGGAGTTAAGACCTGTCCTTAAAGAGCTTTAAGATGGAAACTTACTGACCCTCTCAACCTCAAAGTGAAGGTGCCAAGAGTGGAAAACATAAGCTTCCGGGAAATGTAGCACCTCTCGAAAACCAGTGAGCTCTGGGGCTGAAGCTCCACGTTCACAATGGAGCCAAGCACAGTCGCCATGTCCTGAAAACATGTCTGAACTGTGACCTGGGAAAAAAGTCCTCCTACCAGTTACCCAAAGCCTGTCCCCACTCAGCTTCCGAGTGGAAGCATCCTCCAGAAAGACAGGCTGGCGAGTGGGAGTCAGTCCACGTGCTGATTTCTGGTGAGAGGCGGGCCCAGGGGCCCGGTCGACAGAGCACTTCTGAGGCTGCCTTCACCCTTACGCATCTGGGGCTCCCAGGAACTGTGCTTCTAAGCACGGTTGGCCTTTGAGCCCTCCTCCGGGCCCCCTACTCAGGTTTCCTCGAACAATACACAGCAGCCACGTCAAAATCAGGACCCAAGTACAAGGGAGCTCCTTGACAAAACAACCATTCCTCCACGCATGTCCCTCCCGAGACCAAGCACACAGCAGGCATCCCATGTCCTCGGGCATGAGAAGGGAACAGTAGCTGGGTAATTCTGAGGAAAGAATTAATTGAGAAGATATATAAATCCCTTAGTAGGGTGCTGTGCACATTGCAATCATTTATAAAGGTTAGCAATTTCCATGATTAGCTCTAAGCAGCCAGCTTTTATCTCTAAGGTCAATTCCATTCAAACTTACCTTTCTATTTCCCTCACCCTTCACACCATCATCTAATCCTAATTCCAGAGCAGAGATGAGACGCAAGATTTACAAGTGAGGTCACTGTGAACTGGGGCTGGAGGCTGGGGCAGGAATTAACTGGCACACGGTGGTCGCGTGTACAACCAGTGATCTGTCCCGCTCCTTCTTCAAGGCCACACATTGTACCACCCTCGCCTTGGGGTGCGGCTTCTCAACTGCATGGGGATGGGTTCAGCCAAGGAGTCCTGGTGCCTTCCTCTCCACCCAGAACTCAGAGTTCAGGGAAGATCCGAGATTCACCCTCTCAATGCAGAGGACAGAAACTCCACCTGCCTTCAGACATTCTAACAGACAGGGGACACAGGTGCTGATGGAAGCGTCTCCAAAATGACAGGCAGGAAGGATCCAGCAATCACACGAGAGCCTGGGGGCAGGTGTGCCCAGGGTGAGGGAGACACAAGAGCCTGGGCTTGCCCTCCCTTTGAGATGGGTCTCCTGTTGCTTAGACTAGAAGACACACATGAAGACCACCAGGGTGGCCAACATTAAAAACATCATAGACATACCTTCATCATCTTCAGGGGTCCTCCCCTTGGATTTTCCCTTGTCCTTCATCTTCTGCCTCATCCTTGAGGTGTTAAAATAATAAGTGCCACCTACAAGGAATAGGGAAAATGTTTCACAACCAAAATCTGCAACCAGGGGACGTGAAGGAGAAGAGCAGGTTCTCAAATGACCAAAGCAAACTGAAACCTACATGCAGAAGATTTAGAAGTTTGAGATAATCATTCTCAGTATGGTATTTACTAATTATAGAATAATAAACTACTTCAACTTATGAAGTTAAGCATGTTTGTAATTTAAATTAGCCAACATGAGGGAATAAAAATTAGTTATGAACATAAATCTGAGAAAGTGTCACAAGTTTGTTGGAGAATAACCCTTCAATATATACAGGCACTTGAATTTAAACAAATGAACAACACAAGTGGCTTTGGCACATGCAGCAATGGCAGTGACCCACTGCCACCATTACCAAGACAGGCCCACATTAACACTCCTCACAAAAGATTGTCTTGTCTAAGAACTGACCAAATCAGTCTAAAATGGGGTGAGGGGGCTGGCCCCGTGGCCGAGTGGTCAAGTTCGCACACTCGGCTGCAGGCGGCCCAGTGTTTCATTGGTTCGAATCCTGGGCGTGGACATGGCACTGCTCATCAAAGCACTGAGGCGGCGCCCCACATGCCACAGCTAGAAGGACCCACAATGAAGAATATACAACTATGTACTGGGGGGCTTTGGGGAGAAAAAGGAAAAACATAAAATCTTTAAAATAAATAAATAAATTAAATAAAATGGGGGGAAACGTCTCACAACCATGACGGCACCACACCTTTCTACACAGACACTAACAGAACCACACATGAGACTACCTGGACAGCCACCACACAGGATCAGGCTGTCTGGAGGGTGGAGTGTGTGCCACTGGGCGCACGTGTAGATTTAAACGAGAAAACATAGCAGATGTGCACGCTGCCACCAAGTCAGAGCTGTCTCTGACCACATGTGGGCACCAGGCTGCGGAATGCACATTAGGAGTCGGAAGATTTTATTTTTTCCGTGTTCCAACTGAATAAAGGAGGGAGTAAAATTACAGGCGTCAATCCTCAAGGTGCTTTGACCTCAGGTCAAGAGACAGCAGGATGTCAGTGTCTCATTAGATGGTGCAACTCTACTGCGCGCACAAATTCTGTGTAGGCCGTTGTTGATCACCTTCTGGATGTAAAACACACAGAGCCACTTTGTGGATCTCTACTGAGCATTCTTGGAGACAGCTAGAGAACATGAAAAATCTTCAAGCAACCCAATTACTGCTATACACCGGAATTAAAAAAAAAGATGACTCAAAAATAAGCAAAAATGGCCTGTTCAGACCTCAGATGATCTTCCTTTTCATGAACTTCCTTCAGAGCTTCTAACGGCTCACAATAAACAGAGGCCAAATGTCCTCACAGCGATTTTTGGTATCTTGTCAATGTCAAACCAGCGACGTTATCCTCATTTATTCACAAATGCCACAGGCTCTGTCACTTCTGTCTTTCCAAAGATACACACCTAACAGTTTCCAGAGTCTGACTGGATTCTGGACTAGATGCTGTTTCAACAGAAATCCACTGATCCCTTCAAAGGTGGGGGTGAGCAGTCGCAACCGCAAACTCTGAAAAAAAGGAGAGCGAGGCTCAGTCACGCCAACACTGCAGCACACAAACGATGTGCACTAGTTCCCCACTGCAAATGCTTTTCTCAAAGTCCAGAGATATTTATTTGTAATGTTTACGTTGCCCTGAAATGTGAAGTTATAGTCTCAGCATTTACTTCAAAGTTTTAACATAACATCAAAAAAAAAAAGAAAAAAAAATCAAAACGTCAAAAGTGAGCAAGTCAAAGAAACGCTGAACTAAAGGCACAGAGCACTGGCTGTCATTCTGTGCCCTGGAGCTCACAACTCTCCTGCAGGACACAAGGAGCAGACCAGCTAGCAGAGGCTGCAGTGACTCCTAGACCCTTTGCTCCTTCTAGAACATTTCAGGTACTATAGCAGATTACTAGTCTATATTTCTAAAGTTCTATTTTCAGGGGCCAGCCCAGCGGTTCAGGGGTTAAGTTCGCACGTTCCACTTCAGTGGCCCGGGGTTTGCTGGTTTAGATCCTGGGTACGAACCTACGCACCTCTTATCAAGCCACGCTGTGGGAGGCATCCCACACATAATATAGAGGAAGATGGGCACAGACGTTGGCTCAGTGACAGTCTTCCTCGGCAAAAAGAGGAGGATTAGCGGTGGATGTTAGCTCAGGGCCAATCTTCCTCAAGATGAGCATTTTCTCACTTGAATGTGTTTAAGATCAACAGTCTAATTTTTTCTATCTCTGTGTCGGTAGTTTCTTCATCCGTTTTATTTATTTACTTATTCTTAATTTTGTCCTTAACTCACCCCTGCTGGGCTCCTGCTATGGAGAAATCCAACAGCTTGCACAATGCTATTTGGTAAGGAGCACGTCACGTGCAATTTCCCGTTAGCAACAGGGTGAAAATTCCTGGTCTCTACAATCATTGTCCCATTTAATTAATACTACTATTCTTGGCTCAGCAACTACCAGCAGTCACATAAGGAGGGGCCACAGAGTGTGGACTGGGCCCAATAAACGAGTAACATCAGCGTCAGATACAGCAAAAAGAAAAATGTCATTCTCAAAGTCAGCCCCAAACACGGTTTAAACCAGGTTACTTTAGTTTATTACTGTTATAGCCATTGATGAAGTAATCTGCTTAGATTTCCAAAGAATGTGTGAACTGCCTACTGCAGCCCTTACGTTCACAGGATACGCCTAAAATCCGACTAAAGATTATAAACTATAATTTTCCTTCTCAAGAGAACTAAAAAGCCAAAAGAAAAGTAATATACCGACAGTCGCCCTCAGGTTCAGAGTGCCCAGTAACCCAGAACACGATTATAATTCAAACTGTTTCTCAAGTTACGGTAAAATAGAACAACAATAATGGACGACGACCGAAAACGTGCAGGATGAGCTCTAAGAGAGGGCTGAAAGGAAGCAACCGAAAAGCCCAGGACGCCGGGTCTGCGCTCAGGGCGGGCGTGGACCCGGGCCGCGCTGCACGGCCCTGAGCCGGCCGCTCGCCAGGCCAGGAGGCAGCCTGACGAGCCTGCCCGGACGAGCCGGGCCCAACAGTTCTCCGCCGGAACCGGGCGGCACTCGCGAGGCTCGACGTGAAACGCCAGGAAGACAGGTCGAAACACCACCACACGAAATCGGGCCGGAAACCAGGCTGCGCCTGGGCGGGAGCTCGCCCGGCTTACACCTGCGGCCGCCGAGGCCCACCGACCGCGAGTCGGGCGGGGCGCGCGGCCCGGGCCCCGGCCCGGGCCAGGCCCGGGGGTTACCTGCAGGGCTCGGCCTCCAGCCCCGGCGAGGCCCATCGGAGGCCTGTGGACGAAGTACGCCCACCTCCTCCCAGCCCCGGCGGAGAGGCCTGGGCTCCAGCCCGACCAGGGGCCCCGCAGGGCACCCGGGCCCGGACCCTGACGGAGGGCCCGCCGCAGCAGCAACACAGCCGCCATGTTGGCCGGGAGGCGGCGCCTACGCGGCCGGGCCTCCCCACGCGCCTGCGTGTTCCGGGCCTCCTCAAGCGCCTGCGCTGCTGGGGCTCTTGCGTCATCCGGGCCTCCTCAGCGCCTGCGCGATCGGCCCCGCCCAGGCTCTGGTCCCTGCGACCGGCTTCCGGAGCCGCGCAGCCAATTCGCTCCCCTAGTCCTGCTGGGGTTCCCAGCGGCTTAGGAAGGTGCCGTCCCGTGCTGCGCGCCGCGACTAGAGCTGCAACCTTGCGGGCCCGGGAGGGAGGGTGTCGGGACCCCGCGCCGGGCTGCCCTCCAGCTCTGGGGAGGACTCGGCCGGAGGCGGGGTCACGGGGCAGAGCCGGGAGCTCGAGGGGAGCGGGCGCCAGACCCCGGCCTGGACCCCCGACCCGGCCCTAACGCCGACTCCGACCACGCACCACAACCCCGGCCCGGCCTGGTCTTGGCGGCGGTGAGGCCGCAGGCCTGTCCGCGTGCCCGCGGTCGGTGGTCCGTGCACGGGGTCGGACGGTCGGAGGGCCGAGGGCCGGAGCGGCACCGAGCTCAGGGGCCGCCGAGGGCTGGAAGGGCGGGCCGGGTGGACGTGTGACAGACGCTTATTTCTGTGCTTTTCTGTTTTCCCCGAATCCCCAGCGGCGAGTGACCGTAACAGTGAGCAGTCCTGCCGAGAGCGCCCCGGTGCCCGGCTCCGTCCGAACACTCATGTCATATTCACTCTGCGAAGTAAACGTCTTTAAAAACTGCGTTACCGGCAACGAAACAGACTCGGGAAAGGGAGACTCGCCTGTCCAAAGTCGCGGCTAAGGAGCGAGGACCGCGTTTCAGGGCCGGTCTGACTGGTTCCCGGCCCGCGCCCCCGCCATGCGCTGCTGCAACAGTCACCTGGTGACGCTGCAGCCCTCCCCGCCCTCCCCTGAAACCAGAGAGGGCTGGGGACACTTTTTAAACGAAGTGTCCTGATTACTGGTCCTCAGCTCTCAGGCAGCGGTGCCTTTGTGAGGTCCTTATTTGTGGATGGTTCGTGGAGGGAGCAGCCCTAAGCCGGGGCCAGGCGAACTACACGGCTGAACTGCCTTGTCGTCCTGCAGTCTTCCTTCACAGTCATTTCGTCCTCCCCAGCTCCTCCTCCAGGATTTTTTCTGTCGCTGGTTAGATTGTCCCGCCCACTTTCTGCCTTCGGGCTGGCTGTGTCCTGCCCTCACTCTCCCCAGACCGGTCCCGTGACTGTGACTGTAGGCAAACTTCCCTGTGGTTTCTTGCACCCTCTAGAAGCTTGTGCAACACCACCCTGACAGGAAGGGACCAGGCCCCTCGCCCTCACCCCTGTTCCCTCATCACTCTGCTCAGAGGGTTTGTGACTCAAAGCCTCTAGCATACTTGCATGTTTTGGAGAAGAGTACAAGATGCAATCCTCTAACTATTGTTTGAGATAAAATTGTTACTGTGGTCGAACCTCTTTGCCCGGCCATTCAGTTGGAAACAGTGCAGGGTGAATGACAAGCCTCTGGGGAAGGAACCCTGGCTTCTGTCCTTCTCAGCCTATGACCTTGAGCAAGTCATGACCTTCTCCCAGCCTCAACTTTCTCATCAGCAAAATGGGGATAACAATTATCTGCAAAATGAGGCTAATGTCAGCTTTGGCTTTCCCATAGGGTTGTTGTAAAGATAAAATGCAATAAAAGTATGTGAGAGCAACTTGTCAACTGGGAAGCCAGCCCTTCATATCTGTGAGTTATTCCTAGGATGTTGTGGGAAATGAGGTTTTGGGAAAACAGACTATTGATCCATTTATTGAAACATTTATTTAACAAGTGTGCTTTGAAGGCTGGCTGTGTTCCAGGCCTCAGGTGAGAGGTGAGCTTGAATGAACCCACCCTGCTCCAGTTCCCCTCTGCAGTGGCCCAGAGGGAGGCTCCTGTGCTCTTGGCAATAGGGGTTAGTTTAAGGATTCAGATGCCCCATGACCTGGCCCCTAGAAGGGATGGTCTGTAGGACAACTGGCTCCCCAGGCCTCCCTTGGCTCTCAGGCCCCACTTCAGAGGCATCATCTCCTGCCAGGATGTCAGCTTCACTTTCAGCCATTTCTGTCACCTGCTCTCTCTGTTCTTTCTGTACTTCCTAACTTCTGTTTACTCATTTGTACTTCCTCCACTCTCTGAACTCTGCACGTCAGGACATTTCAGCGGGGCTTCCCTTAACTGACTCAGAGACAATCTCACAGTGAACTCCTGGTTTGAGTCAGGGTGTGTCCTAGGTGTCTGCACTGCCACCAGTCAGGGTGTGTCCTTGGTGTCTGCACTGACACTAGGTGCCAAGATCCATGAGCAAAGTGAAGCCTCAGGAGGTATGGAAGGGCTGCCCTTTTAGCCTGGGTTGTGGGAAGGGGACAGGAGCAGAGGGCGTCTGTCCCTTGAACTCCTCCCTTTGTTCCTGAGCACGGAGGAGGCGTTGGCTCTTGTTCCTGCTCACTGTCAGCCGAGGGGCTTCAGGCCAGCTGCTCTTGGAAAGTCCATCAGTCACCCCGTCTGTAAAACAGGAATAGTACTTTAGCAGTCTGGAGACAAGTTGGTCTTTTGGGCCATTTTTTATTTTAAGATCTAGGCTTTTTTATTTATATCAGAGCAAATAATTATTTGCTTCTTCCAAAATTAGGCAGCTTTGCAGCAACTAAACATAAAATTTTTGTTTAAAAGCATAATTGCTTCCACGCTTCCCTGGCCTTTGAAGCCTTTGGACCTAGTCTATAGATATTTGGCTAATATTAGGATGTCTTCTATAAAATATACTCCTTTGTGGAATGTTTGAATAAACTCGTTCATCTCCTTGAATTTTGGTAAATTTTATTTCTAAACTAAAGATCTTTCTTTTTTCTTTTTTTCTTTTTTTGAGGAAGATTAGCCCTGAGCTAACATCTGCTGCCAATCCTCCTCTTTTTGCTGAGGAAGATTGACCCTGAGTTAACATCTGTACCCATCTTCCTCTAACTTTGTATGTGGGATGCCTGCCACAGCATGGCTTGCCAAGCGGTGCTTAGGTTCACACGCGGGATCTGAACCCGTGGACCCCAGGCCACTGAAGCAGAACGTGTGAACTTAACTGCTGCACCACCCGGCCAGGCCCTAAAGATCTCTCTGGGAAACAATTTCATCTCATATCGCTCGCTAACTGGATTTTACTCATTACATGTAGAAGATTCATGATCACAGATCTTATCCTTGAAGGGATGAAAAGTCCATTTCTACTAGCAAAAACCTGTACAGGAATTTGTGCGTGACCGAAGAGCTGTGTTTCCCTTGCTGTTTCTTGAGACTGTTGGAGGTGGGATTTTGAATAGATATTTAGGAGGGACCTCGAAAGGGCAGGGTCTGTATCCTCTCCACATAATGTTAACTCCCTAAGCTCTGGACAGCACATACCAAATTCATTTATTTAACCACTCCTGTTGACTGTATCAGCTATCCGTTGCTAGGTAACAAATTATCCTAAAACTTAGCAAGTTAAAACAATGTTTATCTCACCCAGTTTCTGAGGGTCAGGAGTCCCGGAGTAGATGACAGGCTAGTTCTGGCTCTGGGGCTCTCACAAGAGTGCAGTCAAGGTGACAGCCAGGGCTGTGGTCATTCGGAGCTTGTGTGGTGCTAGGATGGGCGTCCAAGGAGACGCCCTCACCTGGCTGCGGACTTGAGGCCTCAGCTCATCGTGTGGACTCTGCAAGGGGCTGCTCACATGACATGGTCCCATGCGGCAGGGACATCCAAAGATGTGAACACAAGGGGCAGGGGTCAGTGAGGGCCAGCTTGGAGGCTGCTGATCACAGTGATGATTGTAGAAGATATCTGCTGTTCAGGTCTGCTCAGCAAAACCCATCTCCTCAGTTCCTCGTTCCCCTGATCATGTGGTCCCAGCCCTGACAGTGTCGCATTAATCACACTGATTGTTCAGGAACGAGAAGGTCAACCCCAGTAAGTCCTTCCTTAGGACTTTTATTTGAAGATGGAGGAAGGACCTTGCCTTTGGGGTCATGGAGTAGAAGGATGAACTGAGGGTACTGCTGGAACCTTCCCCACCTGGTGGGGGAAGCCAGCTGTGGTTGGAGAGGACAAGGCCACACCAAGAGTGAAGAAGCAAAGGTACCGATGGGACTCGAGACATCCCAGTGTGCGTCCCTAGGTCCAGTCACTGAAGTGGGACCCCTTATTTCTGCATCATGAGCCAACCCCTTTCTTATGATGCAAATTTACATTGGACTTGTGTCCATCCTAGCTGGGGTTGCCTATCCAGGTCCTTTAGCTACTGGGGAGTCATCACTCCAGAGGCCTGGGTTCCTCCTCAACTCCCAAGGCAGGTTCAGAACCTCATCTGGGTTTAGCTACCAGGAAAGATGGACCATGTCTGGATGTCCACTTTACAGCCTGTTCCTGAAAGTCACTAGCTTGGTATCTCTGGTCCCAGGGTTCCTTGTGAGGGAGCGATAGATATTTGAAGCAAGAAAGGGTTCACTTGTCTGCATAGGGTCCCCCAGAAAGTTGAATGCGCCATGAAGCTCACAGGATCCTCTATTTGCTCATCTCAGGATGTCGCCAGTGGTGGGATTGGCTGTACCCCACTCCACAATCCATAGCCAGCAACCGTCGGCAGGCGGCTCGACTTCGCTGGGCTGGATGGAGCGTGCTGTGTCCCTGAAGGAGGACAACCTGGGCCTTTGGCCTCCATTAAGGCACAGAGTGTTCACTGGCTGGCTGGTCCTGGACCCTAGAGGTCTGTGGCCATTATGGTTTTTCAGCAAATCAGTGGTGGAGAAGTTCCCAGGAACCACATTGAATTCAGACCACCACAGTCTAATGAGGAAAAGAGACAGTGACAGCAAGCGTTCTCAGACATTCTGGCCCTTTCTATCTGCCTGCTAAAGAAAACCTTGCCTTCCTCCGCTCAGAACTTCCAACTCCCTGTCCTCAGAGGTTGCTAGCCCATCCCGGATATTTTGTAATGAAGAACAAAAAGAGAAAGGACAAAAATAGGTCAAAAGAAAGGGGGAGAGATGCAGACGACGGGAAAGACACACCAGAGCTGTCCCTGACCCCAAAGTAAAGAGGATGGAAAGAGGAAGAAGGAGGGGTGAGAGGGGCAGGTGGGTGGAGTTTCTGGGGGCCAGTTTTTGGGGGCATTGGTGAGAGGCCCCCAAACAGTTGCAAAGAATGAAGGAACCGGAGAGAGAAGGAGATTTTTGGGGGATAAGAGGGAATTGCCTTAAACAGATATTTACTGTGTGGCCATCTCCGAGGTGCTGGGGACCCAGCAGTGAGCAAAGTGACACCTGTCCCCAGTGGTCTTCTGTTCTAGCAATGGGAGAGAAACAAGGAGAGGGGACTTTTTTGGGGGGGGAGGAAGATTGGCTCTGAGCTAACATCTGTGCCAGTCTTCCTCTATTCTGTATGTGGGACGCCACCACAGCATGGCTTGATGAGCAGTGTGTAGGTCTGCACCTGGGATCTGAACCCACGAACCCTGGGCCACCAAAGCAGTGTGTGTGAACTTAACCAGTACACTACCCAGCCAGCCCTAGAGGGAACTTTCTTTTTTATTTTTTTCTGCTTTTTCTCCCCAAAGCTCCCTGGTACATAGTTGTATATATTTTTTTAGTTGTGGATCCTTCCAGTTGCAGCATGTGGGACACCGCCTCAGCATGGCCTGATGAGTGGTACCATGTCCTCGCTCAGGATCCGAATCAGCGAAACCCTGGGCTGCCAAAGTGGAGCGCACAGACTTAACCACTAGGTCATGGAGCCAGCCCCTAGAGGGGACTTTTTAAAAATTGTGGTGGGGCCAGCCTGGTGGCATAGCAGTTAAGTGCACATATTCTGCTTCGGCGGCCTGGGGTTCACTGGTTTGGATCCTGGGTGTGGACATAGCACTGCTTGCCAAGCTATGCTGTGGTAGGCGTCCCATATAAAAAGTAGAGGAAGAAGGGCACAGATGTTAGCTCAGGGCCAGTCCTCCTCAGCAAAAAGAGGAGGATTGGCAGCAGTTAGCTCAGGGCTAATCTTCCTCAGAAAAAAAAATTGTGGCTAAATGTACACAACATAAAATTTGCTATTTTGAAACAGAACTTTGGAGCAGGAGTGAAGGGAGGCCTGTGCAGGGCCAAAGATCCAGCCGGCTGGTGGGAGGGAGCAGCGGGCAGGCTGGGTCAGGGCTGGAGGCAGGCTGGGCTGGAGCCCCAGACTGGTGGGCTCTGGCTTTGAGCTCCAGGTGGATGTCAGGGAAGATTCTGAGCCGAGGATTGATTGCTCTGTTTTAAAAGCATCGTTTTGGCTGCTTTGTGGAGAATAGGCCAGACGTGGGGAAGGGGAGAGCAGGAGGAGGCTGCGATGCGACAAGGCCAGCAGGAAAGATGTGGCCTGGCCTGGATGGAGGGGAGGTGGAGTGGGACGGGACGAGCTGGTGTCCAGGAGGCACAGAGAGTCCCCTGGCTTCATGTTTACCCTGGGAGCAGGCTGCTTTGCTCTACCAGCAGCCCCATGGAGTCAAGGCTGGCTGAGATCCGTGTCAGTAGCACATGACTGCCCCGCCCAGCCACCACGGGAGGTGGGGGGCGGGATTGCTGAGCCCAGGGGCAGCGGCCACAAGGCTCAGGTCTAGGAGGAACGAGTGCAGGTTCCAGACTCCGCCTCCTTCCGCTGTGATTTACAGGGTTGACTGAGGGAGGAAGAGGTGGCCACTTCCACACAGAATTGGAACCCTGCTCGCTTAAGCCCCCTGCCCCGTGGATCCTTGGAAGAACAGATACACAACAGCAGATGGCTGCTTGATGGCAGGACTGCTCTGCCGTGCCCTCAGCGGTTTCCCCAGGGGATCCTGTGTCTCTGGCATTCCCAGGCGCTCTGGTTGGAGAAGGCTGCAGAGCTGATTGGGTGAAGCTGGAGATTACTTGGAGACAGAAGGATACGTTGGCATTTTTTTTTTTTTTTGCCTCAAATCAAAGCATGCACCCTGGGTTTGCCATCTCCATCCCTGTTGTTTTCTGTTTTATTTTGCTTGACAGTATATTTCTTACTGGGGCCCTAAAACCATCCTATATGAGGTTACAATTTCAAAAACAGAATAAACAAAATAAAGTAAATCCCGTAGACTGTGTTTACAGTCTGTTTCTACTGGGAGAAGGGAAGAACCAAAGCCCTGGTCCGGGAGGTCTGGGCTGAGAACGCAGTTGTTCCACAAAGGCCGGAGCAGCTGGCCTGGCTGGACAGCACGGGTGCTGCTGAGGGTCACTGAGAGATAATTCACAGTATTCAACAGTAAAATGGAGCAGCCCCATAGCATTTCTATAGTTAAGTCATATGAAATGCATCTTTTTATTTTCTGAATACTTTTTATTTCTTTTTTTTTTGCTGAGGAAGATTTGCCCTGAGCTAACATCTGTTGCCAGTCTTCCTCTTTTTTATGTGAGCCACCACCACAGCATGGCCACTGACAGATGAGTGGTGTAGGTCTGCACCCAGGAACCAAACCCACACCGCCGAAGTGGAGCACACTGAACTTAACCACTAGGCCAATGGGGATGGCCCATTATTTGCTGAATACTTTTTAAAGTTGCAAACTAAAGCTGGGTTTCAGGGACAAAATGTATGAATTCCTATAATCCTGAGCACCTGCAATGTCCCCAGAATTACCCTGTGCATGCATAGAGCACCACCTCCTGCCGGCCAGGGACCTGATGAAGCAGGCAGGGGTGAGCCGTTCTCAGGCTGCTGGCTCAGGGAAAGTGCCAAATGACTGACATCAGGGCAGTTCCTGCAGCCTGGGCCTGGGCCAGAACAGTCTCCTGCAGCAAACTCTCACCAGGAGTCTTCACTTATCAGCACTGGCAGATGCTTAAGTGACATGCAGGACAGCTCTGGGCGTCTGCCAGCTCAGGAGCTGGCTGAGGCCTCGCCATGCTCTCTGCACATTCCTTTACCATGTTCCCCAAACTCCCCACACTCGTACTAAATCAAGCCACCTCTCTCTCTCCCTCGCTGAGTGGTCCTGCATCCACCTCTCAGCCTAGTGACTCCATCTTCCAGACTCCAGGGCTCTGTACGGCCTTCTTGAGAACACTCGCCCTGGCCAGCAGCCAGCAGTCATGCCCCCCAAATTGCCAGAGCACCGCATTCCCCCTGCCAGTGCTCAGCCACACGGCAACCCTCACAAGGCTCAGACCCCCTGGGTATTCAACACATGAGGTACGGGGAATAACTACTGGGATACAATGTGAAATGACACTCGCAGCACTAATGTAGTTATGTCTTTAGTTTTACAACAACAGTTAACATTTAGGTTTACTACACGTTCCAGACACTGTTCTAACCATGCTGGATGTGTTGATCTTCCAGAATCCCACCAGGTAGGTGCTCTCATTAGCCCACTGCAGGTGGGGAGACCAAGCCCCTGAGTGGTGTGCCCCCTGTCCAAGATCACAGTTAGTGCAGGGCAGAGCTGGAGTCTGATCAGTCCTTCTGGTCCTGGAGTGTAAGCTCTGAAGGACTGTATTATCTTGGGAGAGTGGCCCACCAGGCTTTGTCTGCAGAAGACTGAGGTCGGATCCTCAGTCGTGATCGTATGCATAATACAGATTATGCATAATTTTCAAAATGCGTTTCCATTCGCTGGGGCTTGATCTCTTCCACTGGTGCCTGGTGGACGCCGTGCTGCCAACTCACAGCTGCTCAGGAGGTAAGTGAGCCTGAGCCTCAGCTTGGAGCCTTTGGTCTCAGGACCTCTTTAGGCTCCTAAATACATAAATACTACTAGGAGCCCAGAGAGCTTTTGTTTATGTGGGTGGTGTCTCCTGATATTTACCGTGCTAATATCCAAACACAAATGTTTAAGACGCAAGAATACACATTCCTCAGCTGTCAGAGTGATGGCATCATTCCACGTGGTGGATCCGCTGGAGAACTCCACGGTCGAGAGAGGAGACGAAGGGGAAACAGACAAAACTCTTAGTATCATCAGGAAGGTAGTCTGACCTTGGACCACAAAGGGTCTTGGGGACCCCCAGGGGTCCCTGGATCACACTTTGTGAACTGGTAGTCCAAGTCAATCACGGCAATTAAAATGCAATTAGCATTCTTTTTTATCAAAGATATCTGTGAGTTTTACACATTTAAAAAGGGAACTGGGGATGGCTGGGTGTCGTAGTGGTTAAGTTCGGATGCTCCACTTCAGCGGCCCAGGGTTCATGGGTCCAGATCCCGGGTGTGGACCTACATGCCATTCACCAAACCACACTGTGGTGGCATCCCACATATAAAAAATACAGGAAGATTAGCATGAATGTTAGCTCAGGGACAATCTTCCTCAAGCAAAAAGAGAAATTGGCGACAGATCAATCAAGGTCAATCTTCCTCACCAAAAAAATAAAAAAAATAAAAAGGGAACTTGGCGTAACAAATTCAAGGTGATCCTTGTGAGCCCCTCTTCAGCTAAGCCAGCTTGAAGTACCCAGGGACAATTTGGGGACTTTGTTTGTAAATCTTCACCGAATTCAACATTAGTAAAAGGTTCTGAATTTACCATCCTGGAAAAGAAGTTACTTGCACAACTGGCACCAGCCGTAGGGCTGCTGTTCCAATGACTGTTATCAGCAGAACTCAACTGTGTTCCCAAGGGCTGGTTTCAGGGATGGAGAAGGGCAGGCCTCTGTGGTGACAAATCTGTGGCTCCTTCACAAATCCAAGGAGGGGGTTGCAGATGCGGGTCATGTCGCTTATGGAATGTGACCACCCCCCAGAGCTTCTGGCCTGTTATATGCCAGTTATATAATCACAAGATGGTGTTTCAGGTCCTGACTGTCCGGATTGTGGAGGTGTTGAAGAGGTTTTTGTGTTTTGTCCCTGGTGTAACACTGTCCGGCACACAGTGGGCACTCAGACATCTGTTGAATGAGTACATGACCCATCTTGCACTGTGGAAGCCTCCTGCTTTCTGCACGCTGAAATTCTTTGCATGAAACACATTATGCAATATTGTGACAGCCTTACTAGCAAAAAAGTCTTAGGAAGACATTTTTACTCTCAATCTTTCTAGTTGGATTTGTGATGAATTGATTAAAGAAAAGAATACATCATATATTTAGACTTTAAAATAACATCAAAACTATTAGGGCTACAGGAAGAGTACTGGGTGTAGAGTTTTAAAAATTGAGGGTGGTTTTCGTGGTCCTAAGGTCAGGGGCCCCAGGAATATCAGAAACTTGCTTCCTGCCACAGTTCCTCCTTCCCTTCAGGTTTGTGAGGGTGACACACCACAGAGCTATGGTGACTGGAAAGCAACAGACATAATAATTTACTGTGAAATGAGCATGGGTTCCAAATTCTAATGCTAAGAATGCTGGTGAGCTGGTGTTGACTACAGGGCTGAGACTGGGCTGGCTGGGCCCAAACCCAGGTGTCACTTCTTAATACATGGCCACAGGGGAGGAGACAGGGGGGTGTGCCAGGACGTGGGTCTGCTCTGGCCACTTCTGCCACTTGTGTACAAGAGGAAGTAGGAAGAAGGAAGGTGGCTGGGCTGCCTCCATTTCAGCAGTGACCTCTGGCCATTCGACGAGGGAGCGAGGAGCCCACCCATGCGCGCACTCTCAGCGAGCCCCCAACTCTCCCAGTCTACAGCAGAGGAGTGGTTTGATGGGAGGAGGTGGGGGTGCTCCGAGTACCTTCACTTCGGGGCAAAATGAAGTAGGACACGTCGTTCCTTCTCTGGGCGGGCATCGAGCATCACCGGCACTGACTTTTCTGGAGCCACATGTGGCTAAAGCTTAGTCAACAATTAGCTTTTGGTTCCAGGGAACACAGATATGCTGGAACGTAAGTGCCTTTGGCAGGAACTTGGTTTTGTTCATGGTTCAGTCCACAGCTTTTAGATCAGTGTGTGGCAAATAGTAGGCCCTGAATCAATGTTTGCAGGATGAATCCAAGAGCTTTGAGTGGGGAGGGGGTGGGCTGTAACAAACACAGTCACTGAGCAGTATCGGAGAAGGCATCTGAGCAGAGGTACTGCCAGGGCCACACCTTACTGACTGGGCTGGGGGACGCTCGGGAGAAGGGAGATGGCCCTTGGACCACGTGGGTGCACGCTCTGGGTCTCAGTGCAGCGTTATGGAGTCAGAATGCTGGGTGGCCCAGGTGACTGCATTAAGGAAACCAGGCTTTGCGGGAAGGTGTCAGAGAACTACTCTTCAGGGCTGGAGCTCAGTAATCTGTAGATATGATGTGTTTTGTTTGGCCCACACAGTGTTTGACAAATTAATTGCTTTTATTGAAATGTCCAATAAAAATTTAATTTCCAGTTTCTATGGAAAAACTGGAAGATGTGGCAATGCTAGCTCTCTAGCAGCTCCCTTCAGTCCCCCTGGGCCCAGCAGGTGCCTTCACTTCCATGTAATCTTCCTGTTCCTCTTTTCTCTGGAGCGACTGCGACGGCTTCCAACTTGGCCTCGCATCATGTTCTTGCCCTTCACACAGTTTCAAGAGCAGCATTTTATAAGAGGACTCTGTGTCTGTGCCTCTCGACTAAAGTCCTCACTGGCAGGTCCTGCTCACATGCTAAGGATCACTCATGTGCCCTGAGGCCTCGCCTCACCCTGGCCACCCCCCTACTGCCGTGTCCACCTAGCACCCATATGGAGGCCCAAGCATCTTGGGCTTACCTGTACAAAACTAAACTCCCGGTTTTTCAACCCAAACCTGTTCCTCCTCCTGGTCCTTTTAGCCAATGTCGACTTCATCCCAGACCCTTCTCTTTCTGTTACAGCCCAAACTCTTGCCAACTCTATCCTGAAAAACATCCCAGGTTCGACTGTCTCGTGAGTCCAGATGTCACTGCCGCCTCACTCCACCTTTTCTGTGCTCTCATCGTCTCCAGAGCAGTCCTTTCAACAGTCAGTTGCCTTGTTCCCCACCTCCCTGCGACCTTCCGTGGTTTACCTTTTCATGCAGGGTGAAATCCCAACTGTGAATTGGAACCCTCACCAGTCACCTCCTTCCTCTGTGTCTCCCAGGTTGCTCTGTGCTGGTGGCGCTCCTCCCGCCCCTCCTGGTGCGCCCTTCCCCAAGTTGGCTGCCTTGCTTCCTCAGTGGGCATCTTATCTGAGTCCTTCCTCGCCCCCATTACCCTGTATTTAAACAGGCCTTAGAACCGTGTGGGCACATAGTAGACACTTAGAAGCCTTAAATATGTGTTGAATGGAAGAGTGGCTGCTGCCCCTCCAGCCACAGGCCTCTCTCCATGTCACCGACACCAGTGATGTTGCCCCTTTGCCCAGAGTTGTCCAACAGAAACTAAATGCAGCCAGGGTGTCACTTAAAATTTCCTATTAGTCACAATTAAAACAAAATGAGGGCAGCCCAATGGCGTAGCAGTTAAGTTCGAGCGCTCTGCTTTGGCGGCTTGGGGTTCACAGGTTTGGATCCCAGTCACGGACCTACACACTGCCCATCAAGCCATGCTGTGGCAGCATCCCACATACAGAATAGAGGAAGATTGGCAACAGCTGTTAGCTCAGGGCCAATCTTCCTCACCAAAAAAGACATAAAAATACCCCAAAATGGGTAAAATTAATTTCAACACTATATTTAACGCAATTGTCCAAAATACCATCATTTCCACATGTAATAAACACAAAAAATTTACTTGTGAGATATTTTACATTCTTTTCTTCTTTGTACTAAGTTTTTGAAAACAGGTGTGTAGTTTATATGCACAGCACATGTCAGTTTGGACTCACATTTCCAGTGCTTACTAGTCATCTGTGGCTAGAGGCCACTTAGTGGACCAGACCTAGAATGCTCTCCCCACTTCTTACTCAGGTAGTTCTTCCTCGACCTTCTGACAGCAGCTCCAGGGTCAGGCCTTGGGGAAGGCTTCTGTGGGCCTCACCCAGACGAGACCTGATTGCCACTCAGTGTTCTCCGATAACTCCCCACCTGGTCTTTCAAAGCACTGAGCATGGCTTGTAATTAGGGACCTCTTCAGCTATTTGACGAACACATGTTGTCCCCGCCTGAGGAGAGGCCACACGTGGGAGAGACTGGACCTGCCATGCTCCTGTTGAATCCCCAGTGCCTGATCTAGGGCCTGCCCACAGCAGACACTCCATAAATATTTTGACTTAATGCATTAAATGGCTTGATTCTTCCTTTGCTCTGCTTTACTTTTCTCTCTAGTTTTGACTTACAGGTTCTGCTTTGGTGGAACTTTGCTTTTCCTTACTATGTTTTCAGATTGTTTCCGAGGGAAATTGCCTTATTTATATTTCCTACTTTAAATTCCCTAGAGAGAGTATTGGATTGGCTAAGGTCAGTGTTTTTCAAATTTTCTCATGGATGAGTATTGTCAGGAACCCAAAATAAAAAACGCTAATTCCGGGGCTGGCCCCGTGGCTGAGTGGTTAATTTCGCATGCTCCGCTGCAGGCGGCCCAGTGTTTCGCTGGTTCGAATCCCGGGCGCGGACATGGCACTGCTCATCAAACCACGCTGAGGCGGCGTCCCACATGCCACAACTAGAAGGACCCACAACGAAGAATATACAACTATGTACTGGGGGGCTTTGAGGAGGAAAAAAATAAAACAAACAAACAAAAAACCGCTAATTCCTAGTTCCCTCTCCTCTAGATTGACACAATAGATGAATGTGGGGTCTGGAGTCTGAATTTTATCAATTTTACCAGGTAGTTCTTACAATGAGGCAACTCTGGGAACCCTTGGGTCTTCTTGGATGCTCGTCAGCCCCTGGGTTGGCTGTTATCGTCAGGTGTCCCCATCCAGGGAAGTTACTGGGTAAGAGTGGGGAGAGCACAATCTAGCTGCCCAGAGGAGTCTGAAGTTCTCCACGGTTTCCCACAGGACGAGCACTGTTCTCAGGGTTGTGCACACCCCTGGTGGAACCTTCCGGGCGGCCCTTTGAGAGCAGGGCTGTCCATGGTTCCCGCTCCGCCAATGAGACTGAGGGTCTGAGAGGTGATGAGGCTGCCCGGGCTCCGGCTGGTGGGTGGCCTGGCGGCGGAGCGTCCTCCACTCCTCGAGCACGGGGACGGGGTCGCAGGCTCTCCTCCAGCCCCAGTGAGTCCCCCCAGATGAGGGGTCGCGGGCTCCCCTCCGCGGCTGAGTCCCCTGGACGAGCGGCGGGCGCACGGAAGGAAGCGGAACTCGAGCGAACCCAAAGCCCCCCAGCGTCCCGCGTCGGGAGCCACGGTGTAGGTCACCGCCGACCGCCGTCCTCCCGCCGGGGCGCGCGGCCTGCCCCCGCCCGGCCAGCTCGACGCCTCGCGCACGTTTCACGACGAGAGGCCTCGGGCCTCGGGCCTCGGGCTGCACGTAGCTCGCGCCGCGGCCGCACGGCTGACGTCCGGTCGGCCAGCGCCTTCCACGCCAGACCCAGGTTCTCGAGCGTGCCCTCGCCGCTTCCGGCACTCGGAGAGACCAACCGTCACGTCCGAGGACGAAAGACCCACCGCCTGCGCGACGCAGGCAGCCAACCCAGCTGCGCGCTACCCTAGCGTCCCGTGCGCCTGGACGCACTACCTTGGCCAATCCGTCCAGGGACGTCCTCCTGGTCCCGCCCCGGCCTGTCACAGCAGCTGTCAATCTCGCCGCCGCCCCTCCCGCGTCGCGCACTTCCTCCCCGACGCCATGACGTGCGCAGCCCTGTGCCCGGCGCGGCGAGCCAATGGCGGTGGCGGATACGGCGGGCCAATGGGCGGCGGCGTCTCATGCGGCCGGCGCCCGCCGCAGCCGCCGCCGGGCCCCGGAGCCAGAGGCCGCTCGAGCCGGAGCGCGATGGAGCGAGGGCCCCAGGCGGGGAGGCGCCGCCGCCGAGCGCGCGGCCCGACGCCCCCTCAGTGAGCCCGAGCCCGGCCGTGCCTCCTGCCGGCCTCGCTGCCTCGCGGGCGCTTGGAGCCGCCGCCACCGCCTTCCCGCTCGGGCCGCGGGCCGGGAGACGGGCCGGGGCTGCATGGCCTCGCCCGCGCCCCGCCGCTGAGCCCCGGAGCCGCAGCCCGGAGCCGGGTGAGAGCCGTTGCCGGCCGGGTCGTGGGTCGGGCGGGCGCCGGGGCGTAGGGGCGGCCTCGCGGCCTGCAGGCCTTCCGCACGGGCGGAGCGGCGCGACGGCTCGGACGGGCCTGGGGGCCCGGGGGGTCCGGGCGGGCCTGAGGGGCCGACGCGGGGCTCCCGGGCGGGCCGCGGGGTTCTGGGGGCTGTGAAGGGCCGACGCGGGGCTCCGGGGCAGGTCTGGGGCATTCAGGGGGGCGTGAGGGGCCGACGAGGGGCTCGGGGCGGGCCTGCGGGCACCGGGGGTACACGAGGGCCCACGGTGGGCTTTAACGGGTCTTAGGGAGCCTGGGCAGCCGTGAGGGGCCGACGGGTGGATCTGGGGGGTTCGGGGGACCGACGGTTGGCTCGGCGCAGGCCTGGGGGGACTAGGGCAGTCGTGAGGGGCTTAGGGGGGGCCTTAGTGGGGGTTGGGGGCCTAGGATAGCAGTGAGGGGCCGACGGGTGGATCTGGGGTTCCGGGGGCCGACGGAGGGCTCGGCGCAGGCCGGGGGGGGGGTCCAGGGTGGCCTTGAGGGGCCGACGGGACCTTTGGGGAGGTCTGGGCAGCCGTCAGGGGCCGGCGGGGGACTCTAGGAGGCCCCAGGGCACCTGGGGAGCTGGGCCGCCGACCTCTGACCCGCGGGAGAGGCGCCTTCACGGTGTCGGTTGTAGTTGTTATTCCCAGCGTCCCTATTATTATCGCTGTTTTGAAATGGGAGCAGGCGGCTCTCGGGCTTCCAGCCGGAGGGGGCTGGTGAGCCGGGCCCTGGAGGTAGAGTGGGGGCGCCGAGGTTTGCAGGGGGCGCGCGTGGGCTCGCAGAGGGGCAGGAATGCGGGGCCGCGGCGCGGGGTGTGTTGTTTCGGGGGGAGGGTAGGCGGGACTGGGGGGCGGTGGGAGGGAGGCGGTGGCGGTGGCGGCTGCAACAGCAGCCCTTGGCCTCAAGGAACAATGTGAGACGTTGCCTGAAATGTTAATTTCCGTTCCTCATTTCATCATCCCCTGGCAGGGCGGTAGCTGTGAGTGTGTCTGTGGAGGGTTGGCCCTGCCACATGGATTCCATCCCCTCTCAGAGATCAGTCTTGTGTCTCTGCCGTTTGGGGGGAACCTTAATTTTTCTTGAGGTCTGCTCTTTTCCTGGTGCCTCGTCCAGGTTTTCTGCTTCTGTTGTGTTTTGTCCTGTACACCAGCTGCCAAGGAGTTGTGGAAGAGGCTTTGGAAGATTCAGCTGGCTTGAGATGGCCTGTGCTTTCAAAACCGTTTTCTTTCTAACAGTTAAGATGGAGCATGCTTAGGTGTCATGGTTTCTACGGGTAATGAGAAGTTTTATATCCCTTTGCAAGAACAGGGTTGTTTTGCAAATTTCTTGGTAGAGAAATCTCAAATTTTGGACTTTTTTTATATGGTGAGAGTTTTCTAAATTGATTTGAGCAGTATCTTTAACGTTCCTTTTCAACTGAGGAGTAAAAGTGAGCCGTTGTTGAATTGAAAAATTTAGAATGTTTTGGTTCTTGTGGAGGGATGACGGGACACATTCAGCAGAACTCTGTAAGATGATATTCTTGTGGAAAAACTGCCATTGAAACAGTTACTATTTTTGGTTTGTGCAAACCCAGTCAATGGCATAACTTGGATAGTTCTAAGTCAGAGACCCTGAGGCTGTTTATTTGTTGCTTTTAGGACCTTGATTTCTCTTACTAAGTTGCTGTCCTGGGAGACCCAGAGTTCTTTGTGTCTTTTGAGAATGATTGCGCAAGTATTCTGATATTACTTTGAAACTGTAGTTAGAAATAAAAGAGAAAGGAAAAACATCTTGCTTCAGTTGATTGTGACCCTTGAATTGGATCCGTGGGGTTGGTGCTGCCTTCCCCCTCCATTCAGCTGTTGTTCTCTCTGTCGTTCACGCTTAAAAGCAGGATCTCATTTGATAGGCTGGCCCTCCTGAATGGAACGGGATGGGAGGAAACAAAGAGCAAGTTGCTATGACATTTTTTTGTGTTCTTTGTGCATGCCTCTTGAGTTAGTTAAAAAGCTATCCAAAGATAGTGCTAAATTTGACCCAAATTTGAAACTTTCAGAAGTTTTTTTTCCTAAATATTGTTTTATTGTGGTAACAACATACATAAGATTTACCTGAAGTTTGTTTTTAAAGGTGTCACATAGTCATGAATTCCTCATTTGCAGTTGTAACTTGCTGTCAGCTTTCTGACTTGCATTGCCACTGCTGGATGTTTTCTCTGGACCCTCTGTGGACCAGCCGTGTTAATCATACTGCACCAGCAGTGCCTTCCATCTCTCTGAGCCAGATGGGCTGCTTAAGACTAGTGGCTGTCATGGTAGCTATAATTATAGTGTTGATACAGTGACAAGTAGAACTTTCTACAAATAGAGTTAAAGAAACTATGCTGTTTATATGTGAGAATATTTTTCAAGCAGCTTTGTGTGCCTTGGGTTTTTAAGTATGTTTGACATAGGTTATTTTTCCTCAAATATTAGAGGAGAGTTATTTTGCATATGGGCAATGAGCCCATCATCAATTAAATAACATAATTAGAGTGTCAGTAAGTGCTGGTTCAGAGCGTAATCTGCATTTGTTGCCAAAATAAGTGTTTTGATCTGTCCATTACCCGGTATAAGTCCCTTCATCCCTCAAATGGTAAGTGTAATGGATGAGCTTCCTTTAATAGCAGGATCTTTGCTGGTTAATAGGTGAAAATGATGATGCATTGCTCGTCTGACTGCACACTTTGGCAGTTTATTAGTGCTGTGTAGTCAGTGCTCTGGGGATGGAACTTGACCCGTTTCATAACTTTATACAAAAATTGAATGAACTCAAATAACTAAAAGTTATTGTCTTAAAATGTTTTCAGTATATGTTCTCTTAATTTGAATTTCTAATGGAATTTCTGTGCAATTCAACTTTTCCAGTTTTATCTTAAAGCTATATGAAAGAGGGTGTCGATCCTCAGCTCCCGGAACTCAGGCAGTGGGAGATAATCAGCACAGAAAGCCTTTTTAGGCTGAGGAAATGACCCACTTTAACAACTACTTTGTTAATTCTGATAAAGATGTTTCTATTCCTAAGTGACTCTTTTTTGTTTGTTTGATGGATCTTATTCATGGTGTCTTTTAAGCCAGAGTCAGACTCAGCTGTGTATTTAAATGTCTGTTTTGTTATCTTCTGTGCTTTTCTTAACTCATAATGTTCCCCCTCCATATTTAAAATTTTCCTTAAATTCATCTTTGGACCAAATAGTGTTTTACATATATGGTAGAACTACAAATGTTATTTTTATGATAATGTCCCATGCGATTATTAACAGTCTAACCCTGATTGTATGACCCCTCTTTCCCAGGTCCCCACTTGGATCCTTGGTCACTCTCCCTCTTAACTCCTGATGCTCTAGCTGCGTTGGCCTTTCGTTTCCTAGATTGGGCTGTGTGCCTTAATCTAGGGTCTCAGTACGTGCTGATCCTCTGTCTGGACCACGGTCCTGCTGAGTGTCCATCATTACCTCCCTTCCAAATCCCCCCTCACCCCCGCCCCCGCACACCAACCAGGAAATCTCCAAGTTAACTCCTACTCAGCCATTGGGTCTTAGTTAAATATTGTTTTCTGGATCCAGCCTGGTGGCACAGCGGTTAAGTGCGCACGTTCCGCTTCTCAGTGGCCCGGGGTTTGCTGGTTCGGATCCCAGGTGTGGACATGGCACCTCTTGGCATGCCATGCTGTGGCAGGCGTCCCACATATAACAGTAGAGGAAGATGGGCACGGATGTTAGCTCAGGGCCAGGCTTCCTCAGCAAAAAGAGGAGGACTGGCAGTAGTTAGCTCAGGGCTAGTCTTCCTCAAAAAAAAAAAAAAAAATTGTTTTATCGTAGGGATCCTTCTTAATCATCACTGCCAAGGAAAGTGGCTACCCCACCTTGTTACAGCCAGAAAGAACTTAACACAATTGATGAAATATGTCATGATTGGTTAATGTCTGTCCCCGTGATAGAAGGGGTGTAACGTTACTGATGATAGGTTGTGTCTCTTTGGTCACCTGGGGCCCAGCCTAAGGCATGACAGTAGTCGTAGAATTCGCTCAAGAAATATTTGTTGAATGATTTTTTTTTTTTTTTTTGAGGAAGATTAGCTCTGAGCTAACTGCTGCCAATCCTCCTCTTTTTGCTGAGGAGGACTGACCCTGAGGTAACATCCGTGTCCATCTTCCTCTACTTTATATGTGGGACGCCTACCACAACATGGCTTGCCAGGCAGTGCTATGTCCGCACCTGGGATCCGAACCGGCGAACCCCGGCTGCCTCAGGGGAACGTGTGCCCTTAACCGCTGTGCCTCTGGGCCGGCCCCAGTTGAACGATTTAAAGCCTGTATATGGAAGTAGTTGAGTAATTTTGAAAAGAGAAACTTAGGATCATGAGCTTTGATTTACTGGATTGACTAGGAATCATGTGTGCATTTCAGTCATGTTCCTATTTGTTTTCATTATAAGTTTCCTTTATGATTTAGATAAAGGTGAGGGACAGGGCTTTTAAAATTGGTGCAGAACAAGAGACAAAGGAAAATAATTAAAGGGAAGATTGTCTTCATGGGAAGAAAAAAATGCTTTCTGTGAAAGCGGTTTTATTAGGACTGCTGCCTTTGGGGCCAAATCGAAAGCTGCTGAGTGTAGTGTGTTGTTGCTGTTGCTGCTTATGGTCCTTAGGTACTCCATATAGGACTTTGAGCACTGCTGGCCCCTGTAACAGAAACAGTCGTTTAGCATCATAGTGGAGTCCTTTGAAAGCTTTAGCATTCTATTTTTAATTCTGTTGCTTCCTAAGTGATTGTAATAACGTTCCTGGGCGTTGAGGCCAAAGCCTCAGTTCAAACATAAATTCCCCAGAATGCTGGTGGCCCTCTTAACATCCCTCCCAGTTTTAGCATTTTAATGAAGAAAAAAATAATCTCTTTGGAGGGAAATACACCAAAATGGAGTTGTGTATTATTTTTTCCAAATTTTTAAAGATGAACCTGTTCTGTAATTGGCAAAAAGGTTGTTTTTGAAAAGACTAATTGTGGATATAATTTGGGTGATAGAGACTTGAGTTCTTGGTTTGGATAACAGTGAACTGGATTCGTGTGGTTTTAATTTTTTAAATAGTAAGGGGTGAGGGTAATTGGTTGTGGTTGAAAACAGGTAAAGAAACTATCCTAGAACTTAAGAAATGCCACAGGGCTAAAGCTGGTTCTGTGACTAAAGAGTTAAGTGGGTTTTCAGTGTGAAAATAAAAGAAGTCTGTCCTATTACTATAGCAGAGATTTTTTCAAGGGCTAAAAGGGCTGAAGATCCTGTTGCTGGGTGGAGGCTTCTGTGATGCCCCCACCAGGCCAAGGTTGAGTTGGCTGTCAGGGGAGTGATGCTGTCTGAGTTACGGTGTCTTTACCGGCTGGCTGAGGGCAGGACCCAAGTTTCCAGTTCTGCCTTTGGCATCTGTGCAGTGAATTATTTATTATCCTGAAAATCTGTAGACACTCTTTTTCCACTTGTAAAGAAACCAGTGTGCACCTGTTCACTACATAAAATGTTAGCCTTTTCTCAACATAAAACATTTTTGATCACTTAGATAAAAATATTTTTGTCAAGGTTAAATAAAATTCATAAAGTCTCCCTTTCTCCAGTACTTGTTTAACTAAAAAATGTACCTTTAAGAATTGAAATTTAACTTTTAAATGCTTAATATTTTTGTGATATCAAAGGTTATTTTTCATCTAAAATGTAGCAAATAGATTTCTTTTCTCAGGTCAATAGTACTAAATGCCCCTTCCTTCCCTCCTCCCAATGTTTATTTTCAGACCCAGAATGCTAATATCTTAGAAAAATGAATATTTCTAAATAATGAGAAGATTGCATAGGGTGCTTAGTTCATAAGGTTTTGGCTAAAGTTCTGATTAGTTTTTTTTCCACTGCATTGATATCTAGCAAAATAAACAAAGAAAACTGATTTAATTCTGGGTGATAATGTAAATTTGATATCATTATGGCTATACTGTGTAAACTTATCTAAAATAGCATGAGAGAAGCAGTGAGGAACCTTATTACTCTGAAGAAATTAAGCCTTGCTGGTACACGCCATGTTTCTAAATGTGGTTTTACATCCTGTAAAACAGGAAGTAAAAATAAAAAACCAAAAAAACCCCAAAGCAACACTCTTGAAGGAATAAACTTTTTTTTTCTTAATTACTAAAATGCTGGGTTAATTAAAGGATATGCAGAACACTTTAAAACAATCTTGCCTTTTTGGATGATTATAAAGACGAAAACCCAGCTTTTAGGGGTCTGAACTGTGCTGCGAACTTGCACTGTTGGTCAGTATTCCACAGCCCCTTGAGTGATTCTGATTTCAAAGTGTTTCTAGACTTTGTGAGTTTTTTCTTTGCTAGAGGTGTATGACTTGCTCCTGATGTATTTAGATTACCTACAGAGGTATTTTCATTGCTTTGAGAATAGTCCATCTCAAATTTGAAGTGTTTTAGTTTAGAGCTTAATATATTAAATATGGTAAAACTCAAAATGTTTTCTTATAGGACATTTTTTCCCCTAACACTTGAGAAAGGTAATCTTTGATTGTGTCCTTTATCTTTTAGTAGGAAACTTAGAAAATAATGTGCTTTCACTCTTAGCTTGAATAATTTTCAGTAAATGTAACCTTAGTGAGATTTACATGCAAATTTTGTTTTTCTTTGGGGAAATGCTTAGATCTGATTCTGTTAAACCTGGGTTCTCATCAGATGACTGACTTTTTAAGACTTTTGAGGCAATAACTTTTTTTCTTTTTCTTTCTTTTTTCTTTTTTGAGGAAGATTGGCCCTGAGCTAACGTCTGTTGCCAGTCTTCCTCTTTTTTTGCTTGAGGAAGACCAGCCCTGAGCTAACATCTGTGCCAGTCTTCCTCTATCTTATATGTGGGTTGCCGCCACAGCATGGCTGATGAGTGGTGTTGGTCTGTGCTTGGGATCTGAACCTGCGAACCTGGGCTGCTGAAGTGGAGCATGCAGAAGTTAACCAGTACACCACACGGCTGGCCCTGAAATGATAACTTTAATTTTTTCTTTTTTTTTGAGATTTTATTTTTCCTTTTTCTCCCCAAAGCCCCCTGGTACATAGTTGTGTATTTTTGGTTGTGGGTCCTTCTAGTTGTGGCATGTGGGACGCCGCCTCAACATGACCTGATGAGCGGTGCCGTGTCCACGCCCAGGATTCGAACTGGCGAAACCCTAGGCCGCTGAAGCAGAGCTGGTGAACTTAACCATTCGGCCACTGGGCCGACCCCCGCGATAGCTTTAATTTTTTAAAAAAAGGATATTTAAGTAAAGACTAATGGCTTGAAAGGATCTTTAAGTAAAGACTAATGGCGCGATGAAGTTTTAGAAAGTTGACGAGAAAAATCTCTGTCCTAGAATTTAACCTATAGCCTCCCCTTTTCTTTTTTCTTGATAGTTTTCTTCCAAGACCCCAAATACATTGGCTCAAGAGGGATGGGGAACAGATGGTAGAAGGAGGGTATGTTAGAAGAGGTAACACAGGAGGTTGTGAAGGCTGGAAGGAAAACATATGCTCTCAGAATTTTGAGAAACACTTGTGTTTTTTCATGTTTCAGGGCTGTCATTATTCGTTTTCTACTGTTGCTGTAACAGATTACCACAAATTTAGCGGCTTAAAACAGTACAGGTTTAGGGGCTGGCCCCGGGACTGAGTGGTTAAGTTCGTGCGCTTGCTTCGGTGGCCCAGGGTTTCGCCGTTTCGAATCCTGGGTGTGGACGCAGCACCGCTCATCAGGCCATGCTGAGGTGGTGTCCCACATGCCACAACTAGAAGGGCCCACAACTACAAATATACAACTATGTACTGGGGGGGCTTTGGGGAGAAAAAGGAAAAAATAAAATCTTTAAAAAAACCCCAAAAAACAACAGTACAGGTTTATCATCTCACAGGTTTATCATCTCACAGGTTTATCATCTCTTGAAAGCCTGACATGGGTCTCACTGGGCTGAAATCAGGTGTCGGCAGGGTTGGTTCCTTCTGGAGGCTCCAGGGGAGGATCTCTTTCCTTGCCTCTTCCCTCTTTTAGAGGCTGCTCACATTCCTAGGTCTGTGGCCATTTCCTTTATCTTTAAGGCCAGCAATGTTCCATCTCTCTAACCTTCTTCCAAAGTCACATCTTCTTCTGACTATCTTTTCTGCCTCCCTCTCCCACTTTTTTTGTCTTTTTGCTCAGAAAGGTTCACCCTGTGGTAATATCTGTTGCCAATCTTCCTCTTTTTTTTTGCTTGAGAAAGAGTAGCCCTGAGCTAACATCTGTGCCAGTCTTCCTCTATTTTGTATGTGGGCCACCAGCACAGCCTGGCTGCTCACAGAGCAGTGTAGGTCTGCACTCAGCAACTGGACCTGGGCTGCCGAAGCAGAGCATGCTGAACTTAACCATTAGGCTGCTGGGGCTGGTCCCTCCCTCACCCACTTTTAAGGACCCATGTGATTACAGTGGACCCACCTAGATAATCCAGGATAATCTCCCTATCTGCTGATTAGTAACCTTAATTCCCCTTTGCCATGTAACCTAAAATAGCCACAGATTCCAGGGTTAGGATGTGGACCTCTTTGGGGTGTTACTCTGCCAACCATACTAGTGTTCCATGGATGCCGTATTAACACATGAGGTTGGGTCAGGTTGTTGTGCAACTGGCTCTGGTGCCTTGCCTCGGTTCACAGGAACCACCTTGGCTCTTGGAAAGACTTGGGGTCATTGGTCAACCAGTGTAGTCTGGCATTGATGGAGGATTACTGAGTGTGGTGCAAATACGCATCCTGGAAAAAGTTTTGTTTTAAATAAAATTTTATTTTGGAATAATTTTAGATAGAAAAGTTGCAAAAGTAGTAGAGAGTTCCACTATATTCTTTATCCAGGTCCTCTAGTGTTAACATCTTACATAACAGTGGTAAGGTTGTCAAAGCTAAGGCATTAATGTTAGTGCATTACTGTTAGTTAAACCCTGGACTTTGTTCAGATTTCATCCATTTTTACGCTAATGTCCTTTACTGTTCCAGGATCCCCCACTGCATTGAGTTGTCATGTCTCCTCCGTCTCCTCCTGTCTGTAACAGTTTTTCAGTCTTGTTTTTCATGATCTTGGCAGTTTTGAAGAGTACAGTCTTTCTTTTTTATGACTTTGTAACCATTCACCCATTTGGCACAGATGTACAGCACTGATAGCTGGCTTCTCGTTTATCTAACTCCTTTCCCAGTGTGGACTGCTGTATAGGGAAGAACAGTTTTGTGTCTTTTTGCAACTGGAATCAGTTACATGTTTTATGGAGGGGGCTTCTCAGACTAGACAAACTTAGCTTTTTCCCACCTTATACTGATTTAGTGAAATGTTTATTGGTTCCTTGCTGTGTGTAAGGCTGTGTTGTAGAAACTTAGAGATGAAAGAGACATGCCCCTGCTCTGAGATCCGGGAGAAAGAGATGCACCCAGGAAAAGAGAGAGGAGTTCAGGGGAGAGAAAGCATTTCTGGCTCTGCAGTCTGGGAGATGTATTGGAGGAAGTGCTATTTAAGGATTGGTGGAATGTCAGTGTGTAGAGAGCAGGGGAAGGCTGTCATACACTGTGGGAAGGCTCTGGACCAAGGCTGGAAGGGTGAGATGTAGCAAGAGAATGTCAGCTAGACTTGTTTGACAGGGAGCCCATGAAAGAAAATGGTAGCATGAAAAGCTAGGAAAAGGGAATGGAGTCACATTGTGTAGGATTTGGAATGATGAAGCCTGCACGTGGCCTGCTGAGGAGGAGGCATTGCATTGCCTGAGGCAGGAGATGGTTTTGCAAGGCTGATGGTAGTGGATGGGCTGACAGTAGAGGAAAGTCAGAGGGACTCTGAGCAGAAGGCTTTGCAGTGCTCCTGTTTCTAGACTTGGCATGCCAAGATTGACCTTTCAAGCAAATATTGATTAGGTATGTATTGATATGTGCACAGAACTATGGGGGATACAAAACAAACCTGAGTCCGAGACAAGCCTGACAGGGTATTTGGGCAAATGACGAGATCACTGTTCTCCCTTCCATGCTGGCTACTTCTCCAGCACCTTCAATTGGCTTCTAGGAGTTTGGTGGAGAGAATCAACTCAGTTTGACCACTGCTTGTGAAAGAAGGTGAATGCAAGGTCACTGTTTTGTCTTCTAGCTTTCACCCCTAACGTTCTCTGCTTTTGGGCAAATACCAGGTTTAAAAAGATGTCTTACTAGAAACACTGTTATAGAAAATAGGAACACCATTTTCTAGGGAAAAATGTAAAACAACCTGTTAGAAATGGATAATGGGGTTTAAAATTTGTTGTAGGAATAATCCTTAAATTCACACGAATGGCAGAAATTGAGGAGTGGAGTGTATATACTAGAACCTGGATGGAGGCCTGTCAGTGAGAGACGGACCTCTCAGGTGAAGGGGATCTCCTGGTGGGAAGAGCAGTGTGGTTAAGATGTTCTTAAGAGGATCTACGGAATCTTGAAATGGGGAGGGGACTCTTAAAGTGGGCTACGTGTACAAGTTGTGAAGACTTAATTGTGTTTGCCAACAAGTATTTACATAAAAATGTTTGGAAATGAGAGAGTAAGTTGATTGACAGTGGATGGAATGGGGCAAACAAGTGCTGAGCAGTTTATAAAAGGACAGGGAAAGAGGGCAGGAAGGGAGAGTTGGGCAGCATGCTGACAGTCTGTCTTGTGCTGACTACGTGCCACACTCCACCTCTGCCCGTGGGCTGTGATAAACCCAACGCCTCTGGTCTTGTGGTGCTTACATTCTGGAGGGAGAGATGGGCAAGCCTGGTCAGGAGAAGAAATGCCATCTAGGGAAGTCTGACGGACAGAGGCTGGGAGCCTGGCATTGTCGACAGTTCAGCTCAGCAGACGTTTAGTTTGAACACATCTTATGACCCAGACAGAGTCTGGTCCTTGCCATCAAGGAGTTTTCTTTCAAGACACTATAAACTGCAGGCCAAAGATAGTAGTTTTGGGCCCATATAGGAGGAGCTAGAGATGTTGGGGTCTGGAGAGGTAGCCACCGTGGAAGGGAGAACAGCGATCTTGTCAGGCTTATGTTGGACTCGTGTTTGCTCTGTATTCCTCATAGTTCTGTGCACATATCAGTAGATACCTAATCAATATTTGCTTGAAAGATCAATCTTAAAAGTTATGATTTTAAAAAAGGGCTTGAGGCTTGAGAAAGGAATAAATACCTGGCAGGAAATACACAATACTCTGTGTAAGAAACATGTAATAAGGAAAACGTGTGCCAAACATATTAACTAGTGTGAGAGTGTTTGTGCTTTGCTTCAGGTCGGCAGAGTGAGACCTGTCTCCAGTTCTGTCGTGGCACTGTTTCCCAGCTGCCCTGAGGGAGGAACTTTGTCCTTTGGTGCGTCTTTGGGCGGGGCAGTAGTGAAACTCGGGCGTCTGGCTTTGGGAGCCCTTGGCTGGGTGACTGTGTCTGTTGGCTCTACTGTTTCTCTCAGGGCTCTACACCACATGTAGCTTAATTGCAGATGCAGAAATAAATGCTGAGCAGGAGTCAGTGTTTTGGACAGCCTGACTGTGGCAGGTGCCCTGGGTGAGGTGCACTTGAAGGCAGTCACCTCAGGGCCAAGGCGGGCCCTGTATGGTGTATTAACTTCTTTGTGTTTGTTTTAATTAAGCTCTCCACAGTTCTGCTAAATCTCTTTATTACTAATTCCTCTGTAACATTAGGGCATCTTATTTTTTCTTTTAAGATTTTATTTTTCCTTTTTCTCCCCAAAGCCCCCCAGTACATAGTTGTGTATTTTTAGTTGTGGGTCCTTCTAGTTGTGGCATGTGGGACACCACCTCAGCATGGCCTGATGAGTAGTGCCATGTTTGCGCCCAGGATCCAAACCGGCGAAACCCTGGGCTGCTGAAGTGGAGCCCGAACTTAACCACTCAGCCACGAGGCTGGCCCCAAGAGCATCTTATCTTTTAACTGGTGGACCACTGCTGTTTGTTTGACGGGAACTTGTTTCTACAGTTGTTGTGCTGTTGCAGTGCTAACCCGGCCACTGGTCCTTTCTTGATGAGCAGACTGCATTTAGAAGCTGCAGAGCAGTGCCATCTAGACCCGTCAGTGATTGGTGCCCCTCACTGCAGAGTTGGAGGACTGTGCCTATCACCGTGGGGTGGGGATGGGTGGGGGTGGGGCGGAGGGCTCACCCAAGTGTCACAGCAGGAAAGCATCACAGCAGTCGCAGCAAAGCTCCTCACCTGACCTGAGGCTGGCGAGTTCTTGTTTCTTTGTTGGTCCCGTGATACTTTTGAGGGCTATGCCTTCAGTGAATTGGGTGACATAAAAATAATTTCAGGGGCTGGCCTCGTGGCTGAGTGGTTAAGTTTGCACACTCTGCTTCATTGGCCTGGGGTTTGCTGGTTTGGATCCAGGGCGTGGACCTACGCACTGCTGTCAAGCCATGCTGTGGCAGGCATCCCACACATAAAGTGGAGGAAGATGGGCACAGATGGCAGCTCAGGGCCAATCTTCGTCAGCAAAAAGAGGAAAATTGGTGGCACATGTTAGCCCAGGGCTAATCTTCCTCAAAAACAAAACACAAAACAAAACAAAACAAAATTTCAGATCATTGGGCCTATCAAGGCTATTTGGTTTTGAAGTCTTTGCAACTGGGGCTGAAGTCATTCAGTCCTGGGCGATTGGGTGTAACGTGTGGAGAAATAGTCTACTCTCATCCTCAGACTCTGCTCTTTCTATTGAGTCGTTTGCAGGCTTAAGTCATGTGAGACTTTAAAACACAGCAGAGCAGTAAATAATAGGTACCAGATACCTACCACTGCGGTTCCAAGCGTCACCTCGTTTTGAAAACGACAGCGTTAGCCCTCCGAGGGGAGGCTAGAAGTTGGTTGTGGGCATGTGAAGGGAGGAGGAGGGAATTGCGGCAGACTGAGCCCTGTTAACAAGCCTTGACTCTTGTGCTTGTCCTGGCTGTGGGTGTTAATTCAGCCTACACCTCCTTTTACTAGGCAATGACTTCAGAGTTGGAATGAGAAACTGTGTCCTCACCAACAACTTACGGTGCTTTTAAACTTACATGTAAATATTTGTCATTGGTGGCTAAATTTCCTAGACTGTAGCTTTTACTGCTGAAAATATAATTGCTTTTGTCATCTAGTAAGACTTAGAGCTGACAATCCCACAAATGAGACTCAATTCACACAGTTTTTTTTTCTGAATTAAATAAATTCACTTTTTTCTTTTTTGTTGGGAAGGAAGATTGGCCCTGAGCTAACACCTTTTGCCAATCTTCCTCTTTTTGCTTGAGGAAGAGTGGCCCTGACATAACACCTGTGCCAGTCTTCCTCTGTTTTGTATGTGGGACACCACCACAGCATGGCTTGATGAGTGGTATATTTCCGTGCCCAGGATCTGAACCTGTAAACCTGGGCCACCTAAGTGGAGTGCACTGAACTTAACCACCATGCCACCGGGCCAGCCCCTAACTTCACAATTTGGCTTGGAAGCCTAGCATGTAATTCAGAGAAGTAGACCCTCATTATTAATAGTTGATACTGCCTGATGATGTTGACTTCCATGAAGAGATGCTTCTGGTGTTGCTCACTGCATCCCAGGGGACGGACGGTCCCCCTCAGCCAGTGGCTCTGGCTGGCTCTGCTCAGGGGAGAGCACCCCAGTTTCCTTGCTCGAAGGCCCCGGTGCCGTTGTTGGCCCAGCTCAGGTGGGCAAGTCGAGCATGGTGTGGGTGAGGAAGGGGTTTTAGATTTCATCCTTCCATGGGCCTATTTTTCAGGTGTTACGAGCTGATTAAGTAAAAAAAATTACTCTTTGGAATGTAAAATGTAAAGGTCAGGTTCATTCTGGGTGTTTATGTTAATGATGCATTATTAACATTACGTTATCATCTGCGTTCTCTCTTCTTGTGGAGCTTTCTTTAATAATGACGTTCACAACAACATCGAACTGATGCTCACTTGGTGGTAGGAGTACCATTTGGAAACCTCTTGAACAGGGGGAGGCCAGTGGGTTTCCCCGGCACCCTGCGGCGCTCCAGTGCCTCCTGTGGAAGTCCACACTGGCACCCCCTTTGACCACTGTACTCCTTCCCTGTCATTGTCACTGGGGTATTAGTACACCCCTACGTGCTTTGCTTTAAAGGATAATTTAAAAGGTAAACACATATAGTCTATAAACAATGTAAATAAAAGCAAATATCAAGTGCTGATTAATCTAGGGAAGTAGTTTTTTCAGGCTGCTTTAAATAGCCCTCAGTGTTATTAAAAGTCATTTCTGAGTAGTGAGATATTTTTTGTATCAAGTCGCATTTGTTTTCTACAAGAGGCAGACCTGTCTTAAAGTTCTTCTAGGACAGACACTTTCCTGAGGTCACTTATCTCACACCCGAAACGCTTCAGGACCGTAATTCCAAGAGACTGAGTGTTGAGTGGGGGATACATTGTCTATGCACTTATCAAAGGTGGGATGTTTACCTGCTGTGGGGTCATTTAATGTGAGGGCCAAGTGTGTCACTGTAGGACAGATCAGTTCAGGCATGTTTAGCTTTCCAGACTACCTCATCCTGGAAAACTTAGGAATCAGCAAGGTTTCATTCTGTTGAGGTGTGCTTCTTTGATGTTAGAGTTATGGGAATAAGAGGTTTTCATGAAGCACCAAGCATTGTTTATGAGAAGTCCTAATGAGAAATGTCGTGGGGAGAAGCTGCCAGTTGTTGCTAGATGATGGAAGGAATGGCTGTGCCTGAGAAGTGCTCTCCACCAGCCAACAGGTGGAAGGAAAGAGTGTGGCCTAAAGGGAGGCAGCCTCCAGCTGATGGGTGACTTGAGTACACATAGGATGAAAGAGACATGTGTGGACGCTTTTGGCTGCTTCTCTGAGTAGGACATCCAGGTGGCTTCTAGGGGGCAGTCTGTCCTTGAGACTGGACACATGATCTCTTTGGGACATTGTGTACTCACTAGGTGGGCTGGGGGAACATTCACATGTGAGACGGAGACATCAGGTTGGTTTAGCAATCAGGGGTCTTTCTTTTTACTGAGATGTTTGGAATAGGATGTCTTATTTTTATATAGATTTGAGGGATTTGAAAAGAAAAATCAACTCCAACAATTTGGCTTTACTTATCTTCCAGTTTGTGTCTATCCCTCTTTTCATTGTTACAGTCTGTCCATTAGCGTGATTGTCCTGTGTGCACTCTTGTTTGTTGGACCCTGGCCGTAAAAGGAGTGTCCTTGAGTCACTAGTCACAGGGGTGTTTCTTGGTGTGTGCCTACCACCCCGAGGGCCCTGCATGTGTGCTGCTGCCTGAGGTCCAAGTCCAGGCTGTGGAGGAGCCCCTGCTACCTGCTGTGTGCTGGCCCCGCGTGCCGTCACACAGGCTGTGGTTGGGACCCATTCCTGAAATGCAAAACCAACTGAGGAAGCACTACTCACTTAAACCAGTCTTTTCCTTTTTAAATTTTTTTGGGTGTCTTTTGAAGCCATAATAAATTGGAAATAGAAGAACACATACCAAGAAAAAAGTGAGGTCTAATTTTTAACATTTAGGATTTATCAGTCATATTTAATGTTTCCAGATCTGTTTTACCGTGACCTGTTTTCCTGTGAAGCACAGGTGGTCCCATCCAGAGATGTGCTGTCAGCATGGCTCTGACAACTTGGTGAAGAGAGAAAGAAAAAAAGGCTGGCCGGCCACACTCCCCATGACTGCTCTAAGGCTCACATCCAGGGAGGGCAGGCTACAGGGTGTTGTTAAACTCTTTAAAAAGAAAACACAAAACTTTTCTCATCCTTTTTCTGTATTTTTTTATTGAGAACAACATAAAAGTTTACCATTGTAGCCATTTTTTTTTTTTAAAGATTTTATTTTTCCTTTTTCTGCCCAAAGCTCCCCGGTACATAGTTGTGTATTTTTGGTTGTGGGTCCTTCCAGTTGTGGCATGTGGGACCCAACCTCAGCATGGCTTGATGAGCGGTGCCGTGTCTGCGCCCAGGATCCAAACCGGCGAAACCCTGGGCCGTTGAAGCGGAGTGCGCGCGAACTTAACCACTCGGCCATGGGGCTGGCCCCTGTAACCACTTTTAAGTGTTCAATTCAGTGGAATTAAGTACATTCACGTTGTTGTATCACCTTCGCCACTGTCTATTTCCAGAACTTTTTCAACCCTCCAAACAGAAACTCTGTCCCCATTAAGCATCCATTCCCCATTTTCCCCTCCCCAGCCCCCGGCACCCACCATCCTACTTTCTGTCTCTGAATTTGATTCCTAGGGACTTCATATAAGTGGAATCATTCAGTATTTGTGCTTTTTATGTCTAGCTTATTTGACTTATAGCATAATGTCCTCAAGGTTCATCCATGTTGTAGCATGGGTCAGAATTTCCTTCCTCTTTAAGGCTGAATAATACGCCATTATATGTGTATACCAATTTCGTTTATCCATTTATCCACTAGTGGACACTTGGGTTGTTTCCATGTCTTGGCTGTTATGGGTAATGCTGTGTACAGATATCTGTTCAAGTTCCTGCTTTCAGTTCTTTTGGGTGTGTCCTCAGAAGTGGGATTGCTGGATCATATGGTAATTCTATGTTTAACTTTTTGAGGAACCGCCTTACTGTTTTCCACAGCACCTGTACCCGTAACACATTTTTTTTAAAGGAGCATTTGTTTTTGACTTTTTACTATAAAATGCAGAAAAATAGACAGAATGATAAAATGGACATCCTATATGTATTATTTAGATTTAATAATTAACATCTTACCATATTTGCTTTATTATTATTTTGTTGAAGTATTTTAAAACAAACTACAGATCCACAAAAACTTCAGGCCAGTTTCTTACAGTCACATTACCTTTGTCATACTTAACAGAATAAACAGTAATTCTCTATCATCTCATACCTAATTTAAGGAGTATTTAAAAAAATTTTTTTCTTTTTTAAAGATTGGCACCTGTGCTAACATCTGTTGCCATTTTTTTTCCCCCTTTTTCGTCCCCCCAAAGCACCCCAGTACATAGTTGCATATTCTAGTTGTGAGTGCCTCTGGTTGTGCTATGTGGGACGCCGCCCCAGCATGGCCTGATGAGTGGTGCCATGTCTGCGCCCAGGATCCAAACCAGTGAAACCCTCGGCCACCAAAGTGGAGCCTGCAAACTTAACCACTTGGCCACAGGGCTGGCCCCAGGAGTACTTTTTTTTTTTAAAGATTTTATTTTTCCTTTTTCTCCCCAAAGCCCCTTGGTACATAGTTGTGTATTTTTAGTTGTGGGTCCTTCTAGTTGTGGCATGTGGGATGGCGCCTCAGCATGGCTTGATGAGCGGTGCCATGTCTGCACCCAGGATTCGAACTGGCGAAACCTTGGGCCGCTGAAGCGGAGCGTGCGAACTTAACCACTCGGCCCTGGGGCTGGCCCCAGGAGTACTTCTAAAAATTGATTTTGTAAGCACTTACTAGTCCAGTAAACTTGAGCAAAAAAATCAGTGTTTTCTTTTTTTCTCCCAATCTTTTAGTATGGAAAATTTCATAAATGTGGAGAGGCAGGAAGAAGAGTATAGTGAGCATCCCTGCACTGTGAATTGTCGTTCTGTTAACATGTTGCCATGTTTGTTCTGTCTGTGTGTGTGCACGTCTGGGCTGCCTGACAATTTGGAAGTAAGATGCAGAGCTCATGACAGTCCCCTCATAGACGTCTCTGTGCGTGCTGCAGCGCCACACCTCACCTGGAGGAGCATCTTCTGCAGGATCCTTTTGGGTCCATAACCAAGCCCTGGCAGGCCTGATCATGTGTTCCTACTTTCACTTGGTTGTCTCTAGTGTCTTGTAGTGTCAGGCAAGCCTCCTCACTTTGTTTTTCCTTCCTGAGTCCAAACCAGTCACCTGTAGCTGAGAGTGCATTCTTGAATTGTCTGGCTTTGTTCTTGTTGTGTGATTTAATTTGTTTGTTCTGTGTTTCCTGTAAACTGGAAGTTAGATTGAAAGACTTGATTAGAGTTAGATTAAACATTTTTACCTTCATGGATAAAATTTTTGGTTCAGAGCATTCTTGTAGTGACAAAGGATCACCTCATAAATGACTTCTTGGTTGCAGTGTGTCTTTATAGTTAGAAGACCTGGGAGTCCCCACCTTAACCAGGTGAGCAAACTCAGCGTCGCTGATACTGATTCACAGCTTCATCTCTGAAATATTCCTACCTGATGTTCAACCTGAGTCTGTATTAGTGACCATACGCAATGAGGAAACCTTGTCTGGATCCTGGTTTGGAGGGAGGGAACAAAAAGGCTTTTAAAAAAATGTTTTGATTTATATGTCAGTTGTACCTCAATTAAAAAAAGTGTTTTGGGGACATTTGGACATTTAAATATGAACCAAATATCAGATGATTTAGTGAGTAATTGTTACTTTGCTTAGGTGTGGTTATGATTTTGTGGTTTTGTGGGAGGCTGTTCTTTGTTCCAGCAACATACAGACAGAGAGGAGGTGCAGTGTGAGCCCTGGAGTCTGGGTGCTGGGCTGATATGTGTGCCTGTGTACACTGTGCTGGAGTCTCACCTTTTCTGCATTCCACATTTTAATATAAAAATACTGGAAAAGTACTTTGTAGGTGATGCTTATATACTTCCTATCCCATCCATGTCCTGAGATACACAGGTAGCATGCTTACCTCCCTCCCTCTAGTGATAGGTGAGACCAAGGAACACGAAAGGAGCACTTTTGTCTCACCTCGTTTCTTCAGTTGTTTTCATGAATAGATACTCATGGCATGAATTTCCACCCATTTTCCCCCTTGATTGGCTCCAAGCTTAATGAGCTCCTCGTTTTACAGATTGCCGGGTAGATGGCATGTGCTCATCTGTGCACATATGTAAGTGTGTGTTGTTTGTTCTCTGATGCAGTGAGATGGGTCTGCCCAAAGAGACTCTGAAGTCAGGACCATGTCTGGTCTACACCCAGCTCTTCTGACCCGGAGAGAGCCAGATTCATAGGGAAGTGAAGAGAGGACGTGGTTTGGGGAGAAGGGAGGCAATGTACTGTGTCTACTTTACAGTGAATGTTAGAGTTGTGGTTCCAAAGACACTTAGAAATGTATGGTTAGGTGACTTAGGTCTGGCCCACTCTTCCTACAGAGAAGATATAAGGAACTTGAATAGTAAAAATCTGAAGGTTTGACACACACAGGTTGGCTAGCACTTTCAGATCTCATAGGAAAAAACAGAAATTTTCCTACTGAGGGTGTTTAAGACTACAAGGTGATGTGGTAGATTGATTCTGTTGTGATGATTGAAATTTTACATTCTCTCATCTTCACACAGTTTGATTTTGTTTTGCTTTTGTCTTTATGCTTACATTTTCCACTTAAAATAGTGATTTTCTCTGTGTTGGCTGGGAGGGTAAGTCTTTGCTCCTGGTCCCCAGTCTTCTGGCACTGCACTAGAGGCAGCTTCCTTTCCATACCTGGGCTGTCCTTGAGGAGTCGTCCCCGTATGTACAGCATGTGAGTGTGTGTGAAGTGTTTTATACGAGTGGTAGACACATGTTATTCTGTACTTGGCTTTTTTTTTTTTTACTTGGAATTTATTCTGTATTAATAGGTACGGAGCTGCTTCATGTTTTTCCATTGTCATATTATGAATGTGCCATGACATGTTTAACTTGACTGTTATTGATGGACAGTTCCTTGTTTCCAGTGTTTTACTGTGCCAGAATAATGTTGTGTGTACTTTTGCATGTGTGTAAGTATTACGTTCCTAGAATTGCTAGGTCAGGGGTTATGGATATTTAAAATTTTGATTTTGCCAGATTGCTTTCAGTTGAGATTTTGCTGGCTCACACCGATGATGGGTGAGTGCTTTTGACTTATTTTTAAAGACCATTTGCATCTGCTCTATGTTTTGAAGTGGCTTTGGGTCAAAAGCAGTAAAATTCTGACCTTTGAGAAAAGTATCAAATTGGTCAGCCTTTCTGAATAGGTTGAAAGGTTTCACACATTGAGTGACTGGTGTTTAGTAGGTGTTTGTATTTTATAGAGATTTCTTTATTTCTGTCTAGAAAAGGCTGAAAAAATTACTGGTTAAGCAGTTAATGTTATTAAGATCTGTCACGATTTTCGTCTGTCATTATGCGTAGTGGCACTGCACGTCTGTCTGATCACAAGAGCCTGTTGGGACTACTTTACAAAGAACATGCGGCCGTGGTGAGTATGTGAGCCCTCTCTTTGAGTCGCCTTCAAAGCCATATATAGTTCTTGACCGAAGGTCGTTTGTGGATCTGGAAGAAGGGGCAGGCATCTCTTGGGCTGTCCTTTCTGTGAGGTAAAGGAGTTTCAGAAGCACAGGTGGATTTGAGGAAGGAATGCCAGGTCAGCACCCTGGTGGGCCTTTCGTTGGGGAAAGAAGGGGCTGCTGGCGGCCCTGGCCTCTTCTCCTGCCCGTGCGTGGACTGGCAGTGGTCATAGTGGTGTTGGCAGGAATGAGGTGCTAGAGCCTCTGGAAGGGCCAGTCACCTGCAGCCTGGCGTGAGATCAGGGAGAAGTGTCTTTTCGGGCAGCCCCAGTCCCTGCGGCTTGAGGTCTCAGCGTCTGTAGCTGCTGTTTGGAGAGCCGCACCCGACTGAGTCTGGACCTGCCCACTTGCCTGGGCTGGTCAGAGGCAGGCATAGGCCGGCAGGGTCCAGACACCTCTTCTGGTTTGGCCAGGCTTTGGTTTGTATTTCTTCCTCCTGTTGACGTTAAATCGTTACAAAGCAGATCACTTTGCTATTCTATAAACAACCTAAGAACAGAGGACAATAGGAAATAGTAACATTCTTCCAATTGAGAGTTCTGATTCTTTCTACCTCTTAAGGGCAGCATGGCCATCCTGATTGTGGCAGGTTATTAAGGTTTGTGACTGGTAAGAATTAGCTTTAGGGACGTTGAAAACAAGGTGTTTTGAATTTGATTCCAGGTTTTGAGACTGGGTTGAGGTGCCGGAATTGGGTTGTAGTTTGTTGTTGATGTGAGAAGTCTTTGGTTAAAATTGTTTTGTTCTCATAATTTGCATATTTCTATCTTTTCATCTTTGTTTTGCTCAGCTCTGTTTGTGTTCCTCATCTCCAGACTTCTGAGGGCATTTCTTGCTCCATGTACATATTAGAGCAAGGATCAGAACTTGGGTTTGGTTATGGTTATAATTTTTGCACTTGTTGACTTGCTCTTGTGGTATCTTTGCCACTGCCTCCTAATTTAAAAATGGAGGACCTAGTGTACTTTATTTTTTTATTTTTTATTTTTAAAAGATTTTATTTTTCCTTTTTGTCCCCAAAGCCCCCTTGGTACATAGTTGTGTATTTTTAGTTGTGGGTCCTTCTAGTTGTGGCATGTGGGACGCTGCTTCAGCATGGCATGATGATTGGTGCCATGTCCGCGCCCAGGATCCAAACCAGGGAAATCCTGGGCCGCCTAGTGGAGTGCGCAAACCTGACCATTTGGCCTTGGGGCCGGCCCCTCAGTCTACTTTATTGGTAGTAATGTTTAGTGCCTATAAAATAGCTTTCAGACTTGTGATGTGAACAATATAAAATAATTTTAGAATTTAGAGAAAAATTGTTGTTTGTATGGATGGTGAATGAATAATTAGCATTAATGTTATTGATGTTGTTTACCTACTTCTTTATCAAAATGCTTTTCCTGACTGCAACATTTCCTTGTAATGGAGAATAATCTTCATGCTTGCTTTATATTTTCTTTCTGGTTGCTATAGAAACAATCCAGAGTGGTAGTGAGTGCTAATCAAGTGCCAGGTTACTTGGCTTTACAATGGAGCTCTCTGTTAATCAGGGCAACTCTTGCCAGCAGCAGCACGGCCTTGGGGGGGCCCTGAATTGTCTTCTTTCCTTATCCCATTGGGTCACGAGAGCATCAGGATCTGGATGATTAGAATGCTGTGATTTTCTTTCCCTTGAGCTGAAGCACTGGGGGCTTTTGTTCTTCTGTTAAGCGGTCTAGCTTTCCTTCCTACCTGTGAGTCTGCCTGTGCAACCCCACTGGCCTCTCTGCCGGTCCTGCACAATCACCTCCCAGGGAGAAATCAGGAGGGTCTATTGGAAAACTACTGCTTGAACAAGAACTATTAAAATTTGTCCTGAATTGTGGAAATCCCCTCTGCCAACCCCTTAACTGAGGTCTTCAGCTCACTGTACCTGCAGGGCAGGAGGAGAGAGAGAGCAGGGATGGCCTGCACACCGCTGAGGGGAGGCAAAATCCAGTCACTTTGTTTCTGGACCACCAGCATGATTACATTTGAAGATTTAAATTAGATTTTTTTGTGAATCATAAATCAGTGAATTGTGGTCTGCTGTGTGTTCTGGGATTAGAGTTGGTGACAGATTTCAACCTGGAAAGCAGCATTCTGATAAATTATAAAAGAACTTGCAGTATGGTAGTTGTTGGAAGCTACGAGGTCATTTGTAAAGAACTTGGTCTCAGCTTGGTTGGCAGTCTGAGTCACGGGTTTTAAAGAACACTTAGAGTTCTGACATTCTCTGGAGCCTGGTGTCGGAGAGGCTATGCCCGCTTCTTGGCAGCTGGTATCCAGTCATTTGTGCATGTGAGGAGGTGGCATGGAAGAGTGCAGATAGGATGTGTATACTGCTGTGTAACAAATGACCACAAATGCAGCTTAACACAACACGTTTGTTACCTCACAGTTTCTGTGGATTAGGAGTCTGGGTGGGCCTTTGCTGGGTTCTCTGCTCTGGGCCTCACTTGGTTATAGTCCAGGTGTTGGGTGGAACTGTGGTCTCACTGGAGGCTGGCATGGGGAGTAGGTCCTTCTCCAAGCCCTCTCTGGTTGTTGTCAGAATGTACTCTTTCTGGTTGTGAAGTCCATGTTTTCATGCTGGCTGCCACCTGGAGACTGCACTTGGCTCCTAGAGGCCTCCTGCACTTCCTTGCCATAGAGCTGTCTCACAAGCCAGCAATGAGTCTTGTGCTCCAGTCCGCTCAGACTGGATCTCCTAACAGCACAATCCTGGGAGTGCCATCACACCAACTTTGCCACCTAATGCAGCCTAGTCAAGCCTATCCCCTTTGCCACATTCTGTTGGTTAGAAGCGAGTCCCAGGTCCTGCTTGCTCTGCCCCCCAGGGGGAGGAGGTTACTTGAAGGCGTGGTCACTCGGAGGCGGGGCTCACTAAGGGGATCACCTTAGGGTCTGTCTGCCATCTGGGGTGTCCTCTGGAAGGGAGACTTCTTAGAACTCTCACTCCCTGGATTCTGACTTGGCAGTCATAGGGTGGCATCTCTTTCTTTGTTGTCTCCCCCACTGCCCATTCCATTCTCAGTGCACTAGTGGGCTTCTTTGCATAGGTGGGAGTAGAACCAAGACTGATAGCCACAGGTTGAGTAAAAAGAGCGCTTGGATTGAACAGTACACTTGCCCTGCTACCTTATGATGTTTACCCCATGCCTCTGTTGTCAGCTGTCCTGCGTGCCGCTCAGGCTTATGGTGAAGACGGATGAGATCATGGGTGTGGTGAGTGGACCAGCTGGGCAGGGCTGTGGAATGCTATACTCTGAGCCAAGTGAACTAAACCGCCTCTTGTCCATTCTCCAGGCAGCCGATTGGTTCTTTTCAGTTGTAGGTGTAGGACTGTCAATTTCCTGTAGCCTCTCAGACCTCCTGCTCCTGCAGCCTGGGCTCTGTCGAGTGCATTGGACCTTTGGAGGGGAGCGTTCTCTGAGGCCTTTTGGACGGCACTGGCCACTCTTCATTCTTCTCTTAAATGTCTTCCAGTCTGTCCCCATTGTCACTCCCTTCTACTGGTCATCCTCCTTTCCCTTTACTACTGCAGCAGCCTCTAACTGGTCCCTGACACTTCCTTTTGTTTTTTAGATTGGCACCTGAGCTAACATCTGTTGCCAATCTTTTTTTTTTTTCTTTTTCCCCAAAGCCCCCAGTGTATAGCTGTATATTCTAGTTGTGAGTGCCTCTGGTTGTGCCATGTGGGACGCCACCTCAGCATGGCCTGACCAGTGGTGCCGTGTCTGCGCCTGGGATCCAAACTGGTGAAACCCAGGGCAGCCGAAGCAGCACGTGAACTTAACCACTTAACAATGAACTTAACAAGCCGTGGGGCCAGCTCCCAGCTCCCCTGACACTTCTGTACAGTTACCAAAGAGATTTTTTTTTTGCTGGGAAAGATTCGCCCTGAGCTAATATCTGTTGCAGTCTTCCTCTCTCTCTCTTTTTTCCCCTCCTCACAGCCCCAGTAACATAGTTGTATATCCTAGTTGTAAGTCCTAGTTCTCTGCGAGCTGCCGCCACAGCATGGCTGTTGACGAGTGGTGTGGTTCTGCACCTGGGAGCTGAATCCAGGCCACCGAAGTGGAATGCACCAAACTTAACCACTAGGTATCAGGGCTGGCTCCAAAGAGTTTTTTTTTTTAAAGATTGGCACCTGAGCTAACATCTGTTGCCAGTCTTATTTTTTTCTTCTTCTTCTCCCCGAAGTTCCCCAGTACATAGTTGTATACTGTAGTTGTGGTCCTTCTGGTTGTGCTGTGTGGGATGCCACCTCAGCATGGCCTGCTGGGTGGTGCCATGTCTGCGCCCTGGATCTGAACTGGCAAAAACCTGGGCTGCCTAAGCGGAGCGCATGAACTTAACCACTCAGGCACGGGCCGGCCCCTCCAAAGATATTTTTTAAAGTGAAGATCTGAACCTGTTACTCCCTTCCTTAGAGGAGACTGCCGTCTTACAGGTCTAAAATGGTATGCTTTCTGCCTGGGATGCCCTTCTCCCCTCTACCCCTGGCAGTGCCTACTCATCCTTAGGCCTCAGGTTCCCAATGAGCCTTCTTGATCTCAATGGCCTAGCTCCTTTGTTGCGTCACTTTTGTCCCCAGTGGCTAGATTCTCATTCTCTGTCTCCTGGTGCCCTCTGCTCCCCTCTCTGGTAATAATTTATTGTTTTGTGTTATAATCATCCTTTCCTTGGCTGTCTTCCCATGAAGCTCGATATATCCGCAAACACCACACAGGGCTTGGTACATTTCTGGTGGATACCTAATAAAACAGTGTCACAGCACAGCCTTTGGAATGGAACAGAGAGGACTGTGGTGTGTTCGTGGCTCCTGGTCACTCTCTAGTCACTGCATCCCTCACCTTTGACTGTCTCCACCCACCTTGCTTCTCATTTGCTTCGAGTGTCAATAAGTCTACTTATTTCCTTTGCTGGCTTTGTTGTGTGTCTGAAGTGATTTCCTTCTTTCCTTTAGTAGTTGCCCAGATCTCCTAAGTATTGTACCCAACATAGAGATATTGGGACACTCTCCCCATTTTCGTGCACGAGTAAAAGCATAGGCAGTGCCCAGATTTGGAACATGGAGAAGCAAGCTCACGTCCTTGCTTGCCTCCTGTTCTTCTGGCTTCCTCCTTAGCTCTTGCTTCTTTGCCCTGGGAGTGTTCATTTGGCACCTCTGACAGTCACGTCTACAGCAGCTTCAGCCTCAAAAAGGATGGTAACCCTGCTCTCGGATTTAGAACCCTGAAACGTGGTGCCATTTTACGTTTCTGTCCCTGATCCCAACACTCTCCTCCTTGGTTGGGAGCACCTTTATGAGAAGTCACCGGATGTCAGGGCTGGAGGCGGCCTTAGACTAGGCACTCTGGCCTCTTGTTTCACGGAGGTTTGTCTGTCACTGTGAGTGATGATTTATGCCTGGTAAGTGGGAGGCAGCAATAACTATACTAAGTTTACTGCTCAGGTACCCTTTGGCAGAAGTGAATAATGTAGTTTTTAAAAAGTTAAGGTAAAATCAGTGTTGTAGTGCTTGGCAAGGCTGCGTTCACTGGTGGTGGCTGCCAGCTGCCCTGTGTGTGGTGGATAGGGCCTGATAGGGAGGTAAGGACTGGAAATACATGGGTAGAGGAGTGTTTTCCTTTTACCTCTTTGCTGTGTGGTGTTGCATGCGAATTGAGGGCCTGGCGTGGGTAGTAAGTTGGACCATAAACATCTCTGTATCCTGTTAGGCTCCTCAGGACTGTGGGCAACCTGGTGGGTTCTTGCTGTCCTGTGAGACTGAGTGCAGAGCTCTTCCGACTTGCCGTAACCAGCTGTATAGATGTGTGTTCCCGAGGCTGAGGTGCAGGCATTCAGGTTGGCAGTCTTTTAAGTTTTGTGTTCAACTGCCCAAAGGCTATAATATGGAAGTTGTTGAATTTCCAAGTGATGTCTAGTTTGGGGCTCAGCAGTGCTTATAAATTGAGAGTCTAGAGGGAAGGGATTGGTTCCTCTGCTTTCCTGCGATTCCTTGGAGGCTGATACTCTCCTTTTCTCCTTCTGTGTCTGTCACATCAACCAGTTTCCCTGCCTGCATTTAGTCTGGACACTAGATGTCCATGGCATTGTGGCCACTCGCACACCCTCTCCTCAGACTCATGTGTACTGACCTTGACGGTAATTGAGGTGCACACTTTCACTGTGCTGTGTGTGCCCTTTTCTCTAGGGTGGGAATTGTAGACAGGGTTATAAGCCATGACCATAGGTAAATTATTTAATTTCTGTTCTGTTTTTCTTATAAGAATTGGGATTATATCTGCCTCTCAGGGATTTTTTTTTTTTTCTGGCTGAATAAGCTACTGACTATTACAGCTAGCACAGTGAGGAGCACAGAAGCCCTAAATCGTAATTTTATTTATTTTTCCCCCTGTTTTGCTTGGGCAAGGTGATATTCGATGCCTGGTAACTGCTGTTGTTTTACCAGCTTTATTCAGGTATTATTGACATACAATAAACTGTACCTATTAAAATGTAAAATTTGATAAATTGTGTCATGTGTATATACCACAATCAAGATAATGAATATATCTATCACCCCCAAAGTTTCCTAGGCCCCTTCGTAATTCCGCCTCCCACCCTGCCCTCCCTTGCCCCCAGTCTGTCACTAGAGTACTTTGCATTTCCTAGAATTTTATGTAAGTGGAATCCTTTCTCTCTCCGTTGCCTTTGCATCTTTGTCCGAAATCAGTTGTCCGTATGTGAGTGGGTCTGTTGCTGGACACTCTCTTCTGTCCTGTTGGTCTCTGTATCTGTCCTTGGGTCATAGCACACCATCCCGATTACTGTAGCTTTGTAATAAGCCCTGTAGTCTGATGGGGTTGGTCCTTCAAGCTTGGTTCTTCTTTTTCAAAGTTGTTTTGGTTATTTTAGGTCTTTCATAGTTCCATATGAATTTTAGAATCAACACGTCATGTTGCACAAAAAAGCCTGCTGGGGCTTTGATTGGGATTTTGTTGGCTCAGTGACTAACTGGGAGAGAGTTGACGTCGTAACCTTACTGAGCCTTCTGTCCCGTGAACATGGGGTGTCTTTCCGTTGACTGGGGTGGACTGCAGCCTCCCTCAGCAGTGCTTCAGTTTTCTTTTCTTTTTTGTTTTTTTAAAGGTTTTATTTTTCCTTTTTCTCCCCGAAGTGCCCCCGGTACCTAGTTGTATATTTTTAGTTGTGGGTCCTTCTAGTTGTGGCATGTGGGATGCCGCCTCAGCATGGCCTGATGAGCGGTGCCATGTCTGCGCCCAGGATCCGAACCAGCGAAACCCTGGGCAGCCGAAGCAGAGCATAAGAATTTAACCACTCGGCCACAGGGCCAGCCCCTTCTTTTCTTTTTTTTTGAGGAATATTAGCCCTGAGTTAAGACCTACTGCCAATCCTCTTTTTGCTGAGGAAGACTGGCCCTGAGCTCACATCCGTGCCCATCTTCCTCTACTTTATATGTGGGATGCCTACCACAGCATGGCTTGCCAAGCGGTGCCATGTCTGCGCCCAGGATCTGAACTGGTGAACCTCAGGCTGCCAAAGCAGAACGTGTGCACTTAACTGCTGTGCCACTGGGCTGGCCCCTAGTGCTTCAGTTTTCAGTATTGGAATCTTGCACATCTTTTGTCAGATTTATCCCGAAAGTATTTCATATTTTGATGCTGTTGTAAATGGCATTTAAAATTTTTTTTGATTATTTTTTACTAGTGTAGATGTCAGTGTTTTTCTTTCTTAACAATTCCTTTTTTTTTCTATTTTACTTTTTATTGAGGTTATGATAGTTTACAACCTTGTGAAATTTCAGTTGTACATTATTGTCAGTCATATTGTAGGTGCACCACCTCACCCTTTGTAACCACCCCCCCCAACCCCCTTTCCCATGTTAACCACTAATCTGTTCTCTTTGTCCACGTGTTTAACTTCCACATAAGTGGAGTCATACAGAGATTGTCTTTCTCTATCTGGCTTATTTCACTTAACATAATACCCTCAAGGTCCATCCATGTTGTTGTGAATGGGATGATTTTATCCTTTTTTATGGCTGAGTAGTATTCCATTGTATATATACACCATATCTTTATCCAGTCATCAGCTGATTGATCTTGGATCCCACAACCATACTAAACTCACTTATTAGTTCTAGTGGCTTTTTTATAGATTCTTTTGGATTTTCTACGTAGATGATGATGCTTTGCACAAATGAAGTCAGTTTTACTTCTTCCTTTCTAATCTGGATGCCTTTTCTTTCTTTCTTCTTGATCTGAGTGCCCTGACCAGAACCTCTGGGACAGTGCTGAAAAGAAGTGGGTGGAGCCGATGTCTGTTGGAGGCCTACTCCTGACTATGGAGAAGCATTTGCTTTTCACAGTGGACTGTGATGTTAGCTGTAGGCTTTTCACAGATGCACTGCATCTGGTGAGGACATTCCTTTTTATTCCAGGTTTTCTCAGTTTTTATCTGGAGTGGACTTTGGATTTTATCAAACGCTTTGCATCTATTGAGTTGACCCTATGGTATTGCTCTTTTTGGTTTGTAAAGATTGTGAATTATATTGATTATTTTTCAAATGTTAAACGAGTCTTTTATTCTGGGATTCAAGCCCACTTTGTTCTTTTTGTGGCGCGGCTGTCTTGACGGCCAGCTGGTTGGTTGATGGGGGTGCTAGGGCCGTGTGCTCTCATTGTCCAGCAGGTGGCTCGGCTTCCCCATGGCGGTGGTGGCTGCTGTGTTCTGAGAGCAGCAGAGGAGCTGGATGAGCACCACAGCTTCTCTTCTGCCTCATTTGCCAGTCAGAGCAAGTCTCAAGGCCAGCCCAGATTTGAGGGATGAGAGAGAGATTCTCCCATTCCACCTCTTGATGGAGGTAAAGTGTTAAAGAGCATGGGAAAGCCAGCAACTCTGTCGTTTTATCTGATTTTTATAAAAGCACAGTATTGTCCTACGCTATCTTGATGGATTCTGTATATATATGCACCTGTGTATGTGTATATATGCATGCATGTATACGGGGCCTTATGGGCTGTGTACATACAGACCAGTGTGAACAGGTACTGTTTGTGGCCCTGTGCAAGTGTGGGCACTGTTAACCGCTCATCTGGTCACTGCTGGTTTTTTTTTTTTTTTTTGCTGAGGAAGATTTGCCCTGAGCTAATATCTGCTGCTTCCTCTTTTTTTTTTTTTTTTTTTGGGTACATGAGCCATCACCACAGCATGGCCACTAACAGATGAGTGGTGTAGGTCCATGGCTGGGAACTGCACCAGGTCTGCTGAAGTGGACCATGCCAAACTCAACCACTAGGCCACTGGGGCTGGCCCTGGTCAATGCTTTTTGAATGCTGAATTTACCACTATCAGAATGTTCAGGAGCCCACCCGGTGGTGTAGTGGTTAAGTTTGTGTGTTCTACGTCAGTGGCCTGGGGTTTGCAGATTCAGATCCCGGGTGCAGACCTACATGCTGCTCATCAAGCCAGGCTGTGGTGGTGTCCCACATACCAAATAGAGGAAGATTGGCACAGATGTTAGCTCAGCAACAGTCTTCCTCAAGCAAAAAGAGGAAGATTGTTAACAGATGTTAGCTCAGGGTCAGTCTTCTTTGCCACTCTCCCCCAAAAGGAAAAAAAAGTGTTCAGAACTCCTTCTGGTTCTCCTAAGCTTAGGGAGCAGTTAAGCTTTTTTTCCCCTTTGATATCAGTGTGATTTTCTTTCAAAATTTATTTGTTTTTTTTTTTTTTTTTTTTTTGAGGAGGAGGATTCACCTTGAGCGAACTACTGCCAATCCTCCTCTTTTTGCTGAGGAAGCCTGGCCTTGAGCTAACATCCATGCCCATCTTCCTCTCCTTTATACGTGGGATGCCTACCACAGCATGGCTTTTGCCAAACAGTGCCATGTCCGCTCCTGGGATCCAAATCGGCGAACCCCAGGCTGCCGAGAAGCAGAACGTGCACACTTAACCGCTGCGCCACCAGCTGGCTCCCAAAATTTATTTAGTTTTTAGACAACACATAATGCTAAAAGTCTGTTGGGTACTTAATTGTGTGCCAGGCACCATCCAAGCACTGTGTACCCCTCATGATCTCGTGTGATTGGCGGGATGGTTTCTGTTTTACAGATGACCAAACTGAGGCTCAGCAAGCAGGTTAAGAAATAAGGCTTTCAGGTTTTAGATAAATGAGAGAACCATTTCTTCAGAGAAGCAAACTCTCAGCAAAATTGGGCTAGTTACAGAAAGGAGCGTGAGTGTGTTCTTCGTTTGTTAGCGTGATGGAGCTGCCCCACAGCCAGTGGAGCAGGTTCTGCCAGCGTCTTTTTCTAGGCAGTGTTGCCTTCGTGCCCATTGAACCTCCTCCTGGTCCCTGTTGTCATCAGCATCCTGACAGTTTTGAAAGTGTGATTGGTGACTGTGGAGCTGAGTAGGGACTTCTTTCTCTAGATGTGACGCCTTGGGAGTAAGCAAGAATCATGTGGTTGTTGCTGGACACTGCAGAGGGATTTTCCTTCGTCTCATGGTGCAGTAGTGGAGGAGGAGCTAGGCTCACCCCCTGCTGGAACAGCTGTTCTCTGTGCAAGTTTTCCACTGATGTGTGTGGGCCGGAAGTGGGGCTGAGCAAAGAAACACACACAGTTACTCTCTTGCCCTTTGCATTAAAAGTTTGCCGAGTCCTGTTCTGTGTCATGTGGCGTCTGGTGTTGAGATGAGAGAAGTCTGACGCCCATCTGATTCATGATCCTGTAGGTAATTTTATAGGATTTTTATGGAAACTTGTATGGCTTTCTGTCTATCTGTGGGAGTCTGAAATTTCACTATTTGTTAGGGTTTGGATTTGACTTTTTCATACTGGTCAGTATTTAGTAGCTCTTTCAATATGCAGACTTGTCTTTTTTTACTCGTCTCTCAAAAGTTTTCTGTAAGGGGCAGATAGTAAATATTCTAGACTTTTGGGCTGCACGTTCTCTGTTGCACCTGCTCAGCTCTCCCATTGTCTCATGAAAGGAACCATAGACCATAAGTAAGCAAATGTGCCTGCCTGTGTTCTGAAAAATTGTTTGACACTGAAATTTCAATTTCATATAATTTTCACTTGTCACAAAATATTTTTTTCTTTTTCAATCAGATACAAATGTGAAACCATTTTTAGATAGTGGACTGTGTAAAAAACTGAGAGTGGGCCAGATTTGGTTGCGTGGCCACAATGTCCTGATCCCTGTCGTATTAGATGAATTTGAAACTGCTTGAATTCATCAATTTTTTTTTTGGCTCTTGTATTGTTTTTCAACTTTGCAGCAGTCTTGACTTTGCTCCTTTCTTCTGTATAGTTTAATATCTGGTTTCTCTAGACTTGGGTTATTTGTCCCTCTGATCTGGTCAGTTGCTGGTATATATTGTATATATTGGAAAATAGTTCTGTTTTTTAATGCTTTATGGATTTATTCTTTCCAAAATGGTTGTCACTTTAAGACATTTTAGATGGAAGCGATAGACTCCACCATTGTGATCTGAAAGTATTGATGTTTTTGTAGACAAAATTGCACTCTGAACAGAAAACACTTTCACCACACGTGTTGTGACTTGTATAGAAGAGCTTTTCCCTCAAGTAGAAAGCTGTGGGAGCATTAAACTTAATAACAACCGTAATGCATGTATACTAGCTTAAGGAATTAATTCTGAATTCAGTATGAACTAAACACTTTGCTATGGAATAACACACTGAAATGAAGCATTTGTGATGATTGAGCGAGTGCTGATGAGGCTGCTTATACAGTGAGGCACGTGACATGCGGAGGTGTGCCGTTGATTGAAAATACACTGAGATGGACATTTTGCAGAATATACTGTATGATACCTCACAGGTGGGTGGAAGAGGAGGGAGAGGAGGATGATTTTGTCTTCTGACTAGTCCAAGAGCTGGGTTAGTACTTAGTAAACATGGCTTAAAAGAGAACCCTAGTTTTTAAAATTTAGTGTTTAAATGAAAATGACTATAATAATTAGTGTTAGAGGAGGCATTTATCCTTATTTCCTAGATTAGGAGAAAAAGTTTGGAGAATTTAGGCAACTGAAATACGATGATACAGTTAATGGTTTTATGAATTTTCCCCTGTTTATAGTAAAATTGCATTAAAACTGAATTATTGCCAACTTGAGTTTTCTTTTCATTGTGGTAAAACATATATAACATAAAATATGCCATTTAGCTATTTTTTTAAGATTTTATTTTTCCTTTTTCTCCCCAAAGCCCCCCAGTACATAGTTGTATATATATATTTTTTCCTTTTTATTAAGATAACAATAGTTTACAACCTTGTGAAATTTCAGTTGTACATTATTGTCAGTCATGTTGTAGGTGGACCCTTTCGCCCTTTGTGCCCACCCTCCACCACCTCTTTCCCGTGGTAGTCCCTAATCTGTTCTCTTTGTCTATGTATTTAACTTTCACATGAGTGGAGTTATACAGAGATCGTCTTTCTCTATCTGGCATATTTCACTTAATATAATACCCTCAAGGTCCATCCATGTTGTTGTGAATGGGACGATTTTATCCTTTTTTATGGCCGAGTAGTATTCCATTGTATATATATACACACCATATCTTCTTTATCCATTCATCAGTTTATAGGTACTTAGGTTGCTTCCACGTCTTGGCTATTGTAAATAATGCTGCAGTGAACATATGGGTGCATGGGACTTTTTGAATTGCTGATTTCAAGTTCTTTGGATAGATACCCAGTAGTGGAATGGCTGGGTCATACGGTATTTCTATTTTTAATTTTTTATTGAGTTAATGATAGGTTACAATCTTGTGGAATTTCAGTTGTATATTATTGTCTGTCAGTTGTGTTGTAGTTGCAACCCTTCACCCTTTGTACCTCCCCCCCACCCCCCCGTCCCCTGGTAGCCACTAATCTGTTCTCTTTGTCCACAGGTTTAAATTCCTCATATGAGTGGAGTCATACAGAGATTGTCCTTTTCTATCTGACTTATTTCACTTAACATAATTCCCTCAAGGTCCATCCATGTTGTTGCAAATGGGACGATTTTGTTCTTTTTTACGGCTGAGTAGTATTCCACTGTATATATATGCCACATCTTCTTTATCCAATCATCTGTTGATGGGTGCTTAGGTTGCTTCCACATCTTGGCGATTGTAAATAATGCTGCAGTAAACATTGGGGTGCATAGGACTTTTGGAATTGCTGACTTCAAGCTCTCTGGATAGATACCCAGTAGTGGAATAGCTGGATCATATGGTAGTTCTATTTTTAATTTTTTGAGGAATCTCCATACTGTTTTCCATAGTGGCTGCACGAGTTTGCATTCCCACCAGCAGTGTATGAAGGTTCCTTTTTCTCTACAACCTCTCTAACATTTGTCACTTTTTGTTTTGGTTATTTTTGCCATTCTAATGGGTGTAAGGTGATATCTTAGTGTAGTTTTGATTTGCATTTCCCTGATGATTGGTGATGATGAGCATCTTTTCATGTGTCTATTGGCTGTCTGTATATCTTCTTTAGAGAAATGTCTGTTCATGTCCCCTGCCCATTTTTTGATCGGGTTGTTTGATTTTTTGTTGTTGAGTTGTGTGAGTTCTTTACATAGTATAGAGATTAACCCTTTGTTGGATATATGACTTGCAAATATTTTTTCCCAGTTAGTGGGTTGTTTTTTTGTTTCAATCCTGTTTTCCTTTGCCTTGAAGAAGCTCTTTAGTCTGACAAAGTCCCGTTTGTTTATTCTTTCTGTTGTTTCCCTTGTCTGAGAAGACATGGTGTCTGAAAAGATCCGTTTGATACTAATGTCAAAGAGTGTACTGCCTATATTTTCTTCTAGAAGCCTTATGGTTTCAGGTCTTATCTTTAGGTCTTCGATCCATTTTGAGTTTATTTTTGCAAATGGTGAAAAAGAATGGTCAATTTTCATTCTTCTACATGTGGCTGTCCAGTTTTCCCAGCACCATTTGTTGAAGAGACTTTCTTTTCTCCATTGTATTCTCAGCTCCTTTGTTGAAGATTAGCTGTCCATAGATGTGTGGTTTTATTTCTGGGCTTTCAATTCTGTTCCCTTGATATGTGCACCTGTTTTTGTACCAGTACCATGCTGTTTTGATTACTGTAGCTTTGTCGTATGTTTTGAAGTCAGGGGTTGTGATGCCTCCAGCTGTGTTCTTTTTTCTCAGGATTGCTTTAGCCATTTGGGGTCTTTTGTTGCCCCATATGAGTTTTAGGATTCTTTGTTCTATTTCTGTAAAGAATGTCATTGGGATTCTGATTGGGATAGCGTTGAATCTGTAGATTGCTTTGGGTAGTATGGACATTTAAACTATGTTTATTCTTCCAATCCATGTGCATGGAATGTCTTTCCATCTCTTTATAGCGTCATCAGTTTCTTTCAGGAAAGTCTTGTAGTTTTCATTGTATAGGTCTTTCACTTACTTGGTTAAATTTACCCCAAGGTATTTTATTCTTTTTGTTGCAATTGTGAATGGTATTGTGTTCTTGAGTTCTTTTTCTGTTAGTTCGTTGTTAGAGTATAGAAACGCTACTGATTTGTGTATGTTGATTTTATATCCTCCAACTTTGCTGTAGCTGTTGATTATTTCTCATAGTTTTCCAATGGATTCTTTGGGGTTTTCTATATGTAAGATCATGTCATCTGCAAACAGCGAGAGTTTCACTTCTTCATTGCCTGTTTGGATTCCTTTTATTTCTTTTTGCTCCCGAATTGCTCTGGCCAAAACCTCCAGTACTGTGTTGAATAAGAGTGGTGACAGTGGACACCCTTGTCTTGTTCCTGTTCTCAGAGGGATGGCTTTCAGTTTTTGCTCATTGAGTATGATGTTGGCTGTGGGTTTGTCATATATGGCCTTAATTATGTTGAGGTACTTTCCTTCTATACCCATTTTATTGAGTTTTTATCATAAATGGATGTTGGATCTTGTCGAAAGCTTCCTCTGCATCTATTGAGATCATCATGTGGTTTTTGTTTCTCATTTAGTTAATGTAGTGTATCATGTTGATTGACTTGCGGATGTTGAACCATCCCTGTGTCCCTGGTATAAATCCCACTTGATCATGGTGTATGATCTTTTTAATGTATTGCTGTATTTGGTTTGCCAGAATTTTGTTGAGGATTTTTGCATTTATGTTCATCAGTGATATTGGCCTCTGGTTTTCCTTCGTTGTGTTGTCCTTGTCTGGTTTGGCATCAGGGTGATGTTGGCTTCATAGAATGTGTTAGGAAGTGCTCCATTTTCCTCAATTTTCTGGAATAGTTTGAGAAGGATAGATATTAGGTCTTCTTTGAATGTTTGGTAGAATTCTCCAGAGAAGACATCTGATCCTGGACTTTTATTTTTGGGGAGGTTTTTGATTACTGTTTCAATTTGTTTACTTGTGATTGGTCTATTCAGATTCTTTGTTTCTTCCTGCTTCAGTTTTGGGAGGTTGTAAGATTCTAAGAATTTATCCGTTTCTTCTAGGTTGTCCACTTTGTTGGCATGTAGTTTTTCATAGTATTCTCTTATAATCTTTTGTGTTGCTGTGGTATCTGTTGTGATTTCTCCTCTTTCATTTCTAATTTTATTTATTTGAGTCTTCTCTCTTTTTTTCGTAGTGAGCCTGGCTAAGGGTTTGTCAGTTTTGTTTATTTTCTCAAAGAACCAACTCTTTGTTTCATTGATCTTTTCTACTGTCTTTTTTGTTTCAATTTCATTTATTTCTGCTCTAATTTTTTTAATTTCCCTCCTTATGCTGACTCTGGGCTTTGTTTGTTCTTCTTTTTCTAATTCTGTTAGGTGTCATTTGAGATTGCTTATCTGAGATTTTTCTTGTTTATTGAGGTCAGCCTATATTACAATGAATTTCCCTCTTATGACTGCTTTTGCTGCGTCCCAAATGAGTTGGTATTGCGTGTTTTCATTTTCATTTGGCTCCAGATAATATTTAATTTCTTCTTTAGTGTCTTCAGTGATCCATTGGTTGTTCAGTGGCATGTTGTTTAATCTCCACATTTTTGTCCCTTTCCCAGCTTTATTCTTGTAGTTGATTTCTAGTTTCATAGCATTATGGTTGGAAAATATGCTTGATATTATTTCAACCCTCTTGAATTTGTTGAGGCTTGCTTTGTTTCCCAAGATATGGTCTATCCTTGAGAATGTTCCATGTGCACTTGAGAAGAATGTGTAACCTGGTGTTTTTGGATGGAGTGTTCTATATATATCTATAAAGTCCATCTGGTCTAGTTTTTCATTTAATTCTATAATTTCCTTGTTGACTTTCTGTCTGGATGATCTATCCATTGGTGTTAGTGGGGCATTGAGGTCCCCTACTATTATTGTATTGTTGTTGATATCTCCTTTTAGTTTTGTTAATAGTTGCTTTACATACTTTGGTGCTCCTGTGTTGGGTGCATACATATTTATAAGTCTTATGTCTTCTTGCTGGAGTGTCCCTTTTATCATTATAAACTGCCCCTCTTTGTCTCTCTTTATCTCTTTTGCTTTGAAGTCTACTTTGTCTGATATAAGTATGGTGCCACCTGCTTTCTTATGTTCATTATTAGCTTGGAGTATTGTCTTCCATCCCTTCACTCTGAGTCTGTGTTTATCTGTGGGGCTGAGGTGTGTTTCTTGGAGGCAGCATATTGTTGGGTCTTGTTTTTTAATCCATCCTGCCACTCTGTGTCTTTTGATTGGAGAGTTCAATCCATTTGCATTTAGAGTGATTATTGAAATGTGGGGGCCTAATGCTGCCGTTTTATTCGTTGTTTTCCGGTTCTCTTGCATTTTCTTTGTTTCTTGTCCCATGATTTTTGGACTACCAATTCAGCTAGTTAGTTTTCTCTATTGGCTTTCTTATTTGTAATTTGTGTTTTTATTCTTGTTATTTGTTTAGTGGTTACCATGTGGTTTGTATAAAACATCTCATAGATAAGACAGTCCATTTTCTGATAGCCTCTTATTTCCTTAGATTAAGCTGTTCTATCCCTTGCCTCTTCCCCTTCTAGGTTGTTATTGTCAGATTTTTTTTCTTCCTTCTTGTGTTGTGACTTTGTGGTTAAAATGACAAGATTATATTTATTCTTGGTGTTTTTCTTCCTTTTATCTTTAATGTTATACTTAGCCTTTGCTAACCTGTTCTTATGGAGAGCTGCAACATAGTTGTATATTTTTATTTAGTTGTGGGTCCTTCTAGTTGTGGCATGTGGGACGCTCCCTCAGCATGGCCCGGTAAGCGGTGCCATGTCCCTGCCTGGGATCTGTACCGGCGAAACGCTGGGCCACCGAAGTGGAGTGCGTGAACTTAACCACTCGGCCATGGGGCTGGCCCCATTGTAGCTATTTTTAAGTGTGGCATTACATGCACAGTGTTGTGCAACCATTATCACCATCCCTTTCTAAAACTTCTTCGTCTTCTCAAACAGAAACTCTGTCTCCGTTAAACTCCAACTCCACTTCTCCCCTCCCCCTCCCCTTGGCACCCACCATTCTGTTTTCTGTCTCCCTGAATTTGACTCCTCTGCTACCTCATATATGGGAATTGTACAGTGTTTGTCCTTTGCTGTCTGGCTTTTCTCACTTAACACGGTGTCTTTAAGCTTCATCCATGTTGTAGCATGGGTCAGAATTTCCTTTCTCTTTAAGGCTGAATAATGTTCTGTTGTGTGGCTACACCACATTTTATTTATCTATTCTTCCCTTGATGGACACTTAGGTTGCTTTTACCTTTTGGGTGTTGTGAATACTGCTGCTATGAACGTGGGTGTACAAATGCATGTTTGAGTCCCTCCTTTTACTACTTTTGTGTATATACCCAGCAGTAGAATTGCTGGGTGAAATGGTAGAATTCTATTTTTAATTGTTTGAGGAACTGCAATACTGTTTTCCACAGCGACTACTGTTTTACACTCCTGCTGACACTCGTTGTTGATTGATTGATCGGTTGATAATAGCCATCCTTATGGATGTGAAGTGGTGTCTCACTGTTGTTTTGATTTGTATTTCCCTAATGATTAGTGATGTTGAGCATCTTTTCTTGTGTCTGTTGGCCACTTGTATGTCTTCTTTGGAGAAACATCTGTTCAAGTCCTTTGCCCATTTTTAAATCAGGTTGTTTGGAATCTTTTTGTTCAGTTGTAGTGTTTTATGTATTCTGGATATCATTCCCATATCAGATAAATATTTCACAAATACTTTCTCCCATTCTGTGGGTTTCCTTTTCTTTCTGTTGGTAGTGTGCTTTGATGCACAAAAGTTATTAATTTTGATGAAGCACACCTTAGCTGTTCTTTCTTTCTTTTTTTTTTTTTTAAGATTTTATTTTTCCTTTTTCTCCCCAAAGCCCCCCGGTACACAGTTGTGTATTTTTAGTTGTGGGTCCTTCTAGTTGTGGCATGTGGGACGCTGCCTCAGCATGGCCTGATGAGCGGTGCCATGTCTGTGCCTAGGATCCGAACTGGCGAAACCCTGGGCTGCCAAAGTGGAGCGTGCAAACTGAACCACTTGGCCACGGGGCCGGCCCCAGCTGTTATTTCTTTTGTTGCTTGTGCTTTTGATGTCATAATCCAAGAAAGCATTAGTGAAATACAGTGTCGTAAAGTTTTTCTCCTATGTTTTCTTCTAAGAGTTTTGTAGTTTTAGCTCTTATGTTTAGGTGTTTGATCCACTTTAAGTTAATTTTTGTATATGGTGTTAGGTAAAGGTCCAGCTTCATTCTTTTGCCTATAGATATCCACCTTTCCCAATACGATTTGTTGAAAAGTGTCTTTTCCCCATTGAATGGTCTTGTTGCTCTTGTCCAAAATTGTTGGACCATGTATACAAGAGTTTATTTCTGGGTTCTCTGTTTTATTCCATTGGTCTGTCTGTCTGACTTTATGGCCAACTTGTCTTTTTTTTTAAGATTTTATTTTTTTTCCTTTTTCTCCCCAAAGCCCCCCGGTACACAGTTGTGTATTTTTAGTTGTGGGTCCTTCTAGTTGTGGCATGTGAGATGCTGCCTCAGCATGGCCTGATGAGTGGTGCCATGTCTGCGCCCAAGATTCGAACCAGCGAAACCCCGGGCCACCAAAGCAGTGCATGCGAACTTATCCGCTCGGCCACGGGGCTGGCCCCCCAGCTTGACTTTTGAATTGGCTATAACCAGCCCATGACAGGAGTTTCACTTGGTTGTGAAAGTGTTTCTAATCACAAGAAGATTAGTAGCATCTGGATGGATAAACATTAGATTCTTCTTTTAGAGATTCCATTTTTTCCTTTTTCTCCCCAAAGCCCCCTGGTACATAGTTGTATATTCTTCGTTGTGGGTCCTTGCAGTTGTGGCATGTGGGATGCTGCCTCAGCGTGGTTTGATGAGCAGTGCCATGTCCGCACCCAGGATTTGAACCAACGAAACACTGGGCCGCCTGCAGTGGAGCATGCGAACTTAACCACTTGGCCACGGGGCCAGCCACAACATTAGATTCTTAATTGTATTTTAAAAAATTTAAGTCTTTTTTAAATTCATTTTTATTTTTTATTGAGGTAACATTGGTTTATAACATTATATATACTTAAGAAGTCTTTTGGTTAAAGAAGAGACTATAACAAAAACTAAAGGGAACTTTTCGAATTGGTAGGATTGTAAATAGATTGTGAGTTTCTCTTAAGGTTATTATTATTATTATTATTTTTTTGGTGAGGAAGATTGGCCTTGAGCTAATATCTGTGCCAATCTTCCTCTATTTTTTTTTTTTTTTGAGGAAGATTAGCCCTGAGCTAACTGCTGCCAATTCTCCTCTTTTTGCTGAGGAAGACTGGCCCTGAGCTAAAATCCATGCCCATCTTCCTCTACTTTATATGTAGGACGCCTACCACAGCATGGCGTGCCAAGCAGTGCCATGTCCCCACCTGGGATCTGAACTGGCAAACCCTGGGCCGCTGAAGCAGAATGTGTGCACTTAACTGCTGCGCCACCAGGCTGGCCCCCCTCTATTTTCTTTAATGTGGGATCCTGCCACAGCATGGCTCGATGAGCAGTGTGCAAGTCCCTGCCCAGGATCCGAACCCATGAACCCTGGGCCACTGAAGCGGAATGTGTGAACCCAACCACTGTGCTACCAGGCCAGTCCCAAGGTTGTGTTTGTTTTTTTTGTTTTGTGAGGAAGATTGGCCCTGAGCTAACATCGCTTGCTAATCTTCCTTTTTTTGCTTCTGGAAGATTGTTGCTGATCTAACACCTGTGCCAGTTTTCCTCTATTTTATGTGATATGCCACAGTGTGGCTTGACGAGTGATGCTAGGTCTGTTTCCAGGATCCAAACCTGTGAGCCCCATGCCACCAAAGCAGAGTGCGTGAACTTAACCACTATGCTACCTGGCCGGCCCCAAGATTATGTTTTTGTAATTTAAAAAATAAGATTCTTTTCAGGCTAGTCAAATGGAAAGCAAAAATCAAAGTATTCGATATAGTTCATCTCTACTGTCTTACAGAGGCTCTCACTGCCAGTCTTGGGGGAGTATGGGCTGATGCCTCTGTGAACCATTTTTCCTGATAGGATTTAGTTCCCAGCCTGCAAAATCTCTTTAAATATCACTTCATGATTTAAAAGTTTTCTCAAAATGCAGTTTTTATGCCCCCTGAATTTGTATTAATAGAGTTATTCAAGGCTCCCGAATTTAAAACAGCTTTTCTTGTGAAAACTAGTTAAGGGAGTTCAGAATTTAGAAAACATTTTACCCAAGGTAAACTGTTGTAAAGCTTTCTCTAGCTAGACCACAAATTGTTAGCAGTTCTAAATGTTAGGGGCAAAACTGCAAAAAAGTGGATAGTTTTCATTTTTAGTGTTCTTTATTCAGTTGTGTAGATCCAAATTTCAACCTATTGTTTTCCTCCTTTCTAAGGAACTCACTTTAGTATTTCTTATAGGACTGCCGGTGATTAATTCTTTCAGCCTTTGTCTGTCTCCAAGTGTGTTTATTATTTTGTTTTTATTTTTTGAAGATTGGCACCTGAGCTAACATCTGTTGCCAATCTTTTTTTTTTCTTTCTCCCTAAAGGCCCCCAGTACATAGTTGTGTATTTCAGTTGTGGGTCTTTCTAGTTGTGGCATGTGGGACGCCGCTTTAGCCTGGCTTGATGAGTGATGCCATGTCCGCACCCAGGATCTGAATCCGTGAAACCCAGGGCCCCCAAAGCGGAGCACATGAACTTAACTACTCGGCCACGGGGCCTGCCCCTTGCCTTGTTTTTGAGAGATGTTTTTGCTGGGTCAAGAATTGCAGGCTGACCGTTTTTTGGAGTAGTTTAGTCATGTTGCTTCATTGAGCTCTGACTGGCATTGTTTCCAATGAAAAATCTGCTGTCATGTTTGTCTTCGTATCTCTCTATGTAATGTGTTTTTTTTCTGAATGCTTTGAAGATGTTTAAGCTATCTGATTTATGATATAGTTTAGTGTGGTTTTATTCGTGCTTCTTATGTTTGGGGTTTGTTGACTAAATGGATCTGCGGGTTTATAGTTTTCATCAGATTTGGAAAGTTTTTGGCCATTATTTCTCCAAATATTTTTTCTATCCTTCCCTTTTCTCTTTTAGAGACTCCACATACATATATATGAGGTTGCTTAAAATTGTTACACAGTACAATGATGCCCTCTTCATTTTTTCTCCGTCTTTTTTTCTTTATGTCTTATTTTGGATAATTTCTATTGCTGTGTTTCCAAGCTCACTGCTCGTTTCTTTTCTTTTTTTAAAGATTGACCCTGAGCTAACATCTCTTGCCAGTCTCTTTTTTTTCCCTTCTTTTCCCCAAAGCCCCCCAGTACATAGTTGTGTATTCTCATTATAGGTCCTTTTATTCTAGTTCTGCCATGTGGGATGCTGCCTCAGCATGGCTTGATGCGAGGTGCTAGGTCCACACCCAGGATCTGAACCTGTGAAACCCTGGGCTGCTGAAGTGAAGCACACAAAGTTAACCACTCAGCCGGGGGCCGGCCCCATTACTCCTCTTTTCCTCTGTAATGTCTAATATGTCAGACATTTTTGTCTCAAAATTTTTTAACTCATACGTTATAGTTTTAGTTTCAACAAGTTTGCTTTGGGTCCTTTTTAGATCTTCCATGTGTCAGTCCTTAGCTTCTTGAATATATAGAATGCTTTTATTTCCTGTCTATCAGTTGTTTCGTCTATGTCAGTTCTGGTTGGTTGGTTGATTTTTCTCCTTATTGTTGCTCACGGTTTTCCTGCTTCTTTGCATGTCGGGTAATTTTTGATTGCATGCCAGAGTTTGTTAATTTTACCTTGTTTGTTGCTGGATAGTTTTGTATTACTATAAATATCCTTGGGCTTTGTTCTTGCATGTACTAAGCTACTTTGAAGTGATTTGATTCTTTCAGCTTGCTCTTTCAAGCTTTGTTAGATGGGATCAGAGCAGCATTTAGTCTAGGGCTAATTTTACAGATCTTTGGAATTCTCTCCCTGTGCAGCTGTCTCTGCAGACTCTAGCTGCTGTGGCTGCCTGGAATCCCAGCTTCACCCTCTCAAGTCAGGGAGACCTCTCCAGGCAGGAGGCCATGGCACTTGTAGAGCTCTCTTGATCTGGTGTTTCTCTCTCAGGGATCGCTTTCCTCACTGCTTGATGTCCAGTATCTTGAAAACCATTGTTTCCTACTTTTTGTCCAGGTTTAAGGGGGATGGTGAATCCAGTACATTTTACTTCATCTTGGTCAGAGTGGAAGCTGGGATAGAAGTTTTCCAAAATTTTAATTTTAATTTTATGTATTTACTTGTTTATTTATTTTTTGTGAGGAAGATTGTCCCTGAGCTAACATCTGTGCCCATCTTCCTCTGTTTTGTATGTGGGATGCTGCCACAGCATGGCTTGATGAGCAGTGTATAGGTCTGTGCCTGGGATCCACACCTGTGAATCCTGGGCCTCCAAAGCTGAGTGTGTAAACTTTACCACTGTGCCACCAGGCTGGCCCCCAAATTTTAATTTAAAATCTGGAAGCTCAGATTTTATAATTGACAACAAATACTGTCAGATGTTTATTTGAGTAACTGTGGTTTGTCAGTCGTTTGTTCAAGTAAAATTGGGTTTTCCATAGCAAATGGCAACTCAGACAATTTCTCCAGTGCTTTGTTCCTGAGAACTGTTAGGCTGTGGTTTTCAGGAGATGTGCTTGATGATCATCTTTGGTTTTATCACAGAGCATTAAAGCAATATGTACATGTTGAAATTTAATAAAATTAGTGTTTACTGATTAATCCAGAATGGTCTTAAGTGACATTGGCATTTTTAAAATTGCAGTTGTATGGTGATGACGAATATGGTACCTGGCATTAGGGATTCGAGCCCCTGCCAGCACTGTACCCTCCTTGCAAGTGTTGAGTCTGAAAATAAGTAATTTCTCAGTATCTTATGCCTGTGGTTTTGATCTCACAGATCCTCCGTAATGCACTGCTGGGCTGGAGATGTCTGGAGGCAGTAATTGGTGAAAGTGGGTAAGGGCTGGTGCTGCAGTAGTGGTATTGAGTGGGTTTGAGATATTTTTAGGATCTGGAAGACACACTGTAGGCTTATTTTCCTTTTTTGGGGATTTAAATTGTTTTGCTACCTTAGGCAAGACAGGTTTGGGTTTTGATTAAAGAAATGCTGTTGAATGGAGCAGTTTCTTTGTGTTCGGCAGCTCTGGAGATGATTGATGGAAGGTGTCTGAGCATGCCAGGGTAATATTTAAGTCTTCTAGTGGGACCTCAAGTAAATGAGAGCACTGCAAAATAATTTTTTAATGTACGATGTTATGCTTCCTAAGAAATGACATCCACATATCTAAATTACGTAAAATGTGTGTGCTAAAGTAATACAAGAGCAGGAGTATATGTTTTGAAAAAAAGTTGAATTTTATTTTGGTTAAACTTTAAAAATTAAATAATTTTTTTTAATGACTTAAAAACTGTTTTCTTTAGGGGCTGGCCCTGTGGCCGAGTGGTTAAGTTTGCGCGCTCCGCTGCAGGCGGCCCAGTGTTTTGTCAGTTTGAATCCTGGGCGCGGACATGGCACTGCTCATCAAACCACGCTGAGGCGGCATCCCACATGCCACAACTAGAAGGACCCACAACTAAGACTATACAACTATGTACCAGAGGGCTTTGGGGAGAAAAAGGAAAAAAAAAATCTTTAAAAACTGTTTTCTTTAGCATCACTGTCTTCCCTTGGTCACCCTCAGCAGTGGTGTCACTCTAAGAACATAAGGTTGACTGTGCTGATGGCTCTTATTCCCAGGAGGGGCATCTCTAAGGTAAGGCTTTGGCCCGAATCTTTCTGTGGGAGCAGCTCATTGTTAGGCATAGCCTCTGACCTTGAACTTCATCTGATTTTAACTGCTGTGTATCGTTTTTTGTGGTCTATCCAGCTCCATATTTTTGTGTTTCTTATGATAATCACTAACATACCTGTGATTGTTTCAGTGACATTTATACAGGTATACTTTAGAGAACAAAAGTGCCTATTCTAAAATCTACAGTTAGATGAATATTGACAGTTGCATCACCCCCTGTAGTCAACAGCAAAGATTGATACAAAACATTTCCCATCACTCTGAAAAGTTCCTGAACCCCCCACCCTCAGCCCCACCCCAAGCAACCACCGATTTACTTTTTGTCATAGATTAGTTTTTTCTATTTTAGAATTTCAGTAAATAGTATATCATACATGATTATACTCTTTTGAGTCTCACATTGTTCCTACAGCATGATTTTTTTCAGTTGAGGTAAAGTTCACTCATAAAAAATTCACCATCTTAACCATTTTAAAGTGTGTAGTTCTGTGGCCTTTAGTACATTCACACTATTGTGCAGCCATCACCACTGTCTAGTTCCAGAACATTTTTATTACCCTAAAAGGAAACCCGATGTCCATTAAAGACTCACTCCTTGTGACTCCCTCTCCTGGAGCCCCTCCACCCACTAATCTGTTTTGGTTCTCTGGATTTGCCTATTCTGGACATTTCATATAAATGGAATCAAACAAGATTGGTCTTTGCATCTTCTTTAACTTAGCAGAATATTTTCAGGGATCATCTGTGTTGTGTAGTGGAACTTCATTCCTTTTTATTTCGTACTTTTTTATGTTTGAAACATATTCCGTTGTATGGATATACACACTTTGTTTATCCATTCATCTCTTGATTGACATGTGGTCAGTAGTGCTGCTGTGAGCTTATGTCTACAAGGTGTTTTGTTTTAACACATTTTGGGTATATACCTAGGAGTGGAATTGCTGGGTCATATCACAGTTCTATGTTTAACTTTGTGAGGAACCACCAGACACTTCCACAGCAGCTATACCATTTTACATCCCACCACACAGGCCAGAAGCCTACAGCTGCAAGTCTTTGAGAGCAGGGTGCAGAGTGCTCTCTCTGCCAGCAGCCTGCATGTGGGGGTGGGCTGTGGTGTTCAAGGGGGTGGAGTGTAAGCGGGGGCATTAAACTACCCTGGTGCTCTCCTATGGAAACTCAGTGCCTTCTTCATCAAGTGTTCTCTGATGTGTAAGCTTTCAATGAGATTTCATAGTTCTGAAGGAGCTGATTCTGATGTTTTTACCAGCTTGTTTGTTGCTTTTTTTGGGAGGATGGAGTTGTGGAGTTCCCTGTTCTGCTATTTTTGGTGATGTCTTACCCTGGTGTGTTGTTCTTTAATTGTTTTTTTTTTTTAAAGATTGGCACCTGAGCTAACATCTGTTGCCAATCTTCTTTGTTTTTTGTTTTTTTTTTTCCTTTTTCTTCTTCTCCCCAAAGCCTCCCAGTACACAGTTGTGTATTCTAGTTGTAGGTCCTTCTGGTTGTGCTATGTGGGACACTGCCTCAGCATGGCTTGACGAGCAGTGCTAGGTCCGTGCCCAGGATCCAAACTGGTGAAACCCAGGGCTGCTGAAGTGGAGTGGGCAAACTTAACCACTTGGCCACAGGGCTGACCCCACCTGGCGTGTTGTTTTGAGATTCATCTGTGTTGTCGCCTGTGTGGGTACTTCATGACTCTTTTCTTACTGAGTAGATGCATATGGCTGTGATGGCTTTGAGCCACGTCACAGCACTTCATGTGGAACCAGTTTCAAGGAACCTTTGACACTGGTCACTGCTGAAGAGGCTTGCCCAGAACCTTTTTCTACAGAGGCCAGGTTTAAGCAGCTCAGATTTGTAATTTGTGAGGAAGAAAATTGGCATATAATGTAAGAGGAGTGTTTATTGAAGACTTAGTCCCTTATCTAGGTAGAGAATGGTGGTTCTAAGAACTTGCTGTTTCTTAGGCTCCCTTACCTGTTGAATCAGTGTATAGGGTTTAGAACCTGCAAGTCAAGGTTCTTAGACTGATGGACTGGGCCCTCGATTCCGAACTAGATGTCGCCTCACAGCCATTCTCTTCCTCTGCTCCTGTCCTCATCTGTCGGCAGGCGGGCTGCAGAAGTCGTGATCTCTGGCCCCTGGAGCTCAGGGGTTTCCACTTCCGGTGCCTGCGAGCAGCTCTGTGCATCTCTCATGCTCAGAGCAGAGTCTGTTCGTATCTGCTGTGGTGGTCTGCCTGCAGGCCCTGCATGAAGCACCTTCCACATGTGAGTTTAGCGAGTACATTGTGTATATTTATTATTGAAGACACAGTTATAAGACAGGTATGCTTGCCAGCTGCGGTTCTGTGTGCTTTACAAGATTCACTCACTTAATGTTGGCAACCCGTGAGGTGTAGGTCTACTGTTTGTTTTCCCGTTGTAGAAATGAGTAAATTGAGGCAGAGTCTTGGCCATGTGCCCAAGTTCACACAGGTCATGAGTGGCAATGCCTGTGTTAGACTCGGGCAGGCTGGCTCCAGAGTCCCACCTCTGGTCACTCAGCTGTGCTATCTCCAGTCACATGTTCTATAATTATTCTCCTTCTTCTTTTCTCTTTCTTTTTCATAGGTAAATACCATATGGTCAGGGAACAAGTTTGTTTTGCTGGCAGCTGCATCTCCAGTGCAAAATATAGTGCCGAATGAGCATCCTTTCACTACGTTGTGCTGCTCTTGTGTTTTCCCATTTATGTTCTTGTTCGTGAAAAGATGCTTTGTGCTTTTATTTAAATAATATCTCTCTTGCCTCCTTTCTGTTAGCATCCTTTTTGAAGTTCCCAGTACTGGTGCGAGTCAGCTGATTATTTACACATGGTCCTAGGTGTGGCACCTTAGTAGGCAGTTCCTGGTCATCTGAAAGGCAGGTTAGCTTGTAATAGTGTCTTTCTGTAAAGGGAGAGAACTTTTTTTTTTTTACATTAAAAAAAATTTTTTTTTTTTTTTTTTTTTGAGGAAGGTTAGCCCTGAGCTAACTGCTGCCAGTCCTCCTCTTTTTTCTGAGAAAGACTGGCCCTGAGCTCACATCCGTGCCCATCTTCCTACTTTATTTATTTATTTATTTATTTTTTAAAGATTTTATTATTTCCTTTTTCTCCCCAAAGCCCCCCGGTACATAGTTGTGTATTCTTTGTTGTGGGTTCTTCTAGTTGTGGCATGTGGGACGCCGCCTCAGCGTGGTCTGATGAGCAGTGCCATGTCCGCGCCCGGGATTCGAACCAACGAAACACTGGGCTGCCTGCAGCGGAGCGCGCGAACTTAACCACTCGGCCACGGGGCCAGCCCCACATCTTCCTACTTTATATGTGGGACGCCTACCACAGCATGGCTTGCCAAGTGGTGCCGTGTCCACTCCCAGGATGCGAACCGGCGAACCCCAGGCCACCAAAGCAGAACGTGCGCACTTAACTGCTGTGCCACTGGGCCGGCCCAGGAGAGAACTTTTATTGTGCTGATTACTACTTTAACTAAGCTATAAATTCCTTTTAGAATTTTTGAGGGAACTTTAATATGGAAATAGGTGCTTTCTGAGGGATTCCTGCTTCAGTTTTAAGTTGAAAGTTGTTTGACATAAACGTGGAGTATTTACCTTGAATGATAATTGTCTTATTTCCTGGGTATGGAACATGGATGTTAGCAAACCAAAGCAAAATTCGATGATAAAGCAATATTTTTTAACTACTAACCTAGTAGAAAATATTTAAAGTGTGCTCAAGATGTGATGTGTTTCTCCTCACATGTGAGACTGTGTGATTGCACAGAAAAGAAGGCAACTTGGAAATAAGGATGGAAAAGTAGAGGGTGTAGGACCCCTGATTAAAACAACATTCTCAAAGTGTTCTTGACTCAGAAGAGCTAAGGGCCTCGTCTTTGCTTTTGAACACTCTGTGGTTACTGAGAGAGAGGCATGATTTGGTTAAACCAGGGCCAGAATGTGGACATCCTAGCCATCGAGTACTTATTGCGTGGGTGGAGGGTAGAGAATTTGGGGTTTCCTCCTGACGTTCAAGAAGTGGGTGGGCAGAGCACCATGCCGACCTACCTGCACTCACAGTTTACAGTTCAGATGCACCTGTCTGTGATGCTTGTCCCTCCAGCCACAAAGGAGCTCTTTGCTATCAGAGATTAAAGCTTTTTAAAGTTTTTTTTTTTTTTTGAGAAAGATTAGCCCTGAGCTAACATCTGCCACCAATCCTCCTCTTTTTGCTGAGGAAAACTGGCCTTGAGCTAACATCCGTGTCCAACTTCCTCTACTTTATATGTGGGATACTTGCCACAGCATGGCTTGACAAGTGGTGCCATGTCTGCACCCGGGATCCGAACCAGCGATCCCTGGGCCACTGAAGCGGAACATGTGAAATTAACTGCTGTGCCACTGGGTGGGCCACATAAATTTTTAAAGTTTTGAACACGTGTTTTAAGAGGAATTTGTAGGGATTTATTGCAAATTATGCCCCAAGTTTTAGGTCTTAAGTGACAAAAGCACAATTATACAGATAGTTAACTTTTCAAAAAATTTATTGAGGTATAATTTTCATAGGATAAGTGGACTCATTTTAACTGTATAATTTAGTGACTTTTTTTTAGTAAGTTTGCTAAGTTGTGAAATCAACACCATAATCCAGTTTTAGAACATTTTTGTTACCCCTGTAAGATCCCTCCACCCGTTTACAATTAATTCATGTTTCTACCCCCAGCCCCAGGCAACCATTAGTCTACTTTCTGTCCCTATAGATTTGCCTTTGCAGATAATTAACTTTTAAAATAAAAACCCTTAAACACCCTTAAAAGCAGCACCTTACCCACTTATCTAGCGTGAGTCAAACCTTGGATTCTGACATAGGCTAGGAGTCGGCCGACTTTTACATAGAGGGCCAGATGGTAAATATTTTGTACTTTGCGGGGCTATATGTCTCTGTCGAAAGTACCCAGCTGTGCCGTTGAACCATGAAAATAGCCATGGATAATTGGTAAAGGAATGAGTGTGACTGTTCCAATAAAACTTTATTTACAGAATCAGCACTTTGTTCAGCCCTGGTCTTGGCCATAAGTCTTAGATGGGTGATGGACCACTTGAACTTGCTATAGAAACCAGGATTAGACCCCACAGTAGTTTACGTTTTCATCAGTCATTATGATGGTTGATGTAAAGTAAAGCATACTTACTCAGTTTCTGGGTGGTATTAAATTAAGTAAAATGTGAAGATATCTGGGAAGATGAAGCTAGAATTTAGATTGTCCTGACAGTTCAGAGAAATTAGGAGTTTACAAGTGCATGTGTAGTACTAAGTTTTAGAAAGAGTTTGGGAATGATAATCACAAGAAAGCATTTGAGTTTTACAGGATCATAAGCAAGCATTCATCAGTAAAAAGGAAAATGACTGGGATTGGGACTTAAAGTAAAACTTTCTCATTTTAAATATTGATCAGTTGAATTTAACTAGAAGAACTAACCACTTCTAGACTGCCAGGTGTGGGTTAGGTCCTGATGGCCCACCTCTTCTCCATGAAGGCTCAGTTGTTGTGGTAGAAGTGGTCCTTCTAGCCTGCTCCTCTCAGTCTTATTCTTATGTTCTGTCTCTGAGTCTTAAGTGTTTGTTTAGTTTTTTTTACAAAATGGAAAAATTCCCTTCTGCAGTTATAAAAGTGCTGAGTTCTGAGCAACACAGAGGTGTATATGGCAGAAATTGGCGATCCACAGGTATCTGCCCCCTCGGCAGAGCACCATGCTGGTGGATTTGTTGTATCCTCTTACAGAGCCCTCAGTGCCTGTCCTGGATGTATGAAAATAGGTGTGTGCATATGTTAAAACGTAATTGTTAAAATGTGAATGGGAACCATCTGTATTGTTTAGTTATCTGCTTTTCCCAGTCAGCATGTCACAGATCTTTGTGTGCCAAGACATGCTGTTTTCTCCTAGCACATTGTGCCCGTCTTTTCACCACATCTTGTATTGCTAGGCCTTCAGTTGGGATCTGAGGAAAGTATACAGAGGTTTCCCAGGGTGTCATTAAGAACAAGGTGATTTGTTAAAGTCAGGATTGCAGTGTGCACCTGTGTGCCCCATACCCATGCTGTGCCCCCTCTGCTCTGGGTCACTTCCTCCTCACCTCACAGATGTACTCCCCACTGCCGTCACTCTGCCCAAAGCCTTGGTGCTGGCGTCCATTTGGGTCTGGGCCTGGATGGTCCTGGGGAAAACTAGGGTATGAATTCCGTGTAGTGAGCCCTGCTTACAGGCATGGCTTCCCCAGCCCTGGGGTTCTCCTACCTCCACCTGCCGCCTATTGGAACACACCCCACAGAAAAGGACAGCGCTTGCGTCTTTTGGGTTGTGGGGCCTCTCTACATTTGCTTCCCACAGGGGTGTGTTGCTGAGATGTGTTTGGAAAGAGGTTTTAGATGAAAGGCTAAAATGAAGTGAGGTTGTAGACTGGGGTCAAACCTGAACCTCTAGGGGTCCGTTAATGCTCTGTCCCCCATCATTTCAGGGCTCTGCGTTTCAGGCCCATGGACTTGATTTTTCCTTAGTCTGGCATTTGGATCTCGAGAAGACATTCAGAATATGACTAATAGTGAGGACCTTGTGTAAGTCAGCTTCCACTTCTGTGACTAGAACCGTGGCTTACTTTCTGATTAATTTGATTTATTTCTGCTGCTTAATGCAGTTCAGCTCTTCTGCTGTAAGTGTTGGGTAGGTTTTAAGGTAGTTGATTGTATGCTGTAGAATTTGAGACATGCTTTGGAATTTTCTGAGACTTCTTTTTTTTTTTTTTTTTTTTGGAGGAAGATTAGCCCTCAGCTAACTACTGCCAGTCCTCCTCTTTTTGCTGAGGAAGCCTGGCTCTGAGCTAACATCCGTGCCCATCTTCCTCTAGTTTATATGTGGGACGCCTACCACAGCATGGCTGCCAAGCAGTGCCATGTCCGCACCCGGGATCCGAACCAGCGAACCCCGGGCCGCCGAGAAGCGGAACGTGCGAACTTAACCGCTGCGCCACCGGGCCGGCCCCTTTCTGAGACTTCTTTTGGGGCAGAATTTCATTATATTCTGGAGTGGTTCAAATATTTTAACTTTTCCTTTCTGATAACTTCTTATTTCTAAGATAGAAAGGAATTCCAGGAAGAAGATTAAGTGATTAACTTGCTCAGTTTTTGTCTATTCCTGAATTTCTATGAAAAGACATAACTGATCATTCTGGATACCTTCGTTGGTTCTACCTGTCCCAAAAGTAGAGCTTCCTGAGACGGACACAGCACCGTTAGGTCCTTGGCCATTCACTAGCGTCTTTTTTTAGAACCCCTGCTGATTTTCCTTGGAAGAAAAAGCACAAGTTAGGATAGTTTGTGATTCTGTTAGCATAATAAAATGGCCGTATCTTACAGTTAATCAGTGAATGAGGTAAATTATGTCGAACCAATAATGCAAGAAAACGAAGTGATTCATGGAGCTAAAAAATGGGTTTGACACATACTGAGACCTGTTCCTGACCCCACAATGTTCATAAGTTTGTCTGAAAAGGGATATGTAACAACATGTATTTTGGGTGAATTTCTTAGGTGTTTGAATTTTAAATGACTAAAAATAATTTATGGCATGCTCTTTAGATAGAAGCTGGCTTCTGGAAGTCTCAGGATAGCTCAGTTAGTGAGATAAGATGAGCTGGCTCAGTGCTCAGTTAGGCTCTCAGTGAGGGTCTGAGATAATGACATGATACAAGATTTGGGCACTGAGGTAAAGGGGGAGGTTAGGGATAAAGTCAGAGTTGTCCCACTGTATCATCAGCCATTTACTTCCCCTGTAACATGCGGGGAAATATGACACATTTTACAAACATGTAAGTGTTTATAAATCTTGAGGTCAGATGCTCCACACTGCAGTGATCAGGCCTCTCTGAGAAATTCAAGAGAAAAGAATGCCCGTCCTCAGTCCAGCTATGAAGACATGCCCCTGCTTCACACGGCAGGAGTCCCCGCCAAGTGCAGTGTGGTAGAAGCAGCCGGCACTGGGGGCCGGGAGGACTGCACTCGGCAGTTTGGCTCTGCTCTGTCCATATGACTGTGAATATGTCACCTGCTCCCTCTATTTCAGTTTGTACCTAACCTTGCTCAGGAGATGTGCAGTGCCTTAAAAGATACACATGGTTTTTCAAGGATAGAAGAATGCAAGGTGTGTGTGTATGGGTATAAATGCATGATATGTGTGTGTGTATAATTGTTTTTAAATAAGCAGTTAAGAGATTCTTGTTTACACTGGCCCCATTTTATAGCTGCCTTCTCTCCATTACTGTCTCTGTTCTTGGTTTTTTTCTTTCATTTGTTGCTTTGAAGTAGTAAGGGGAGAAACAAGCTAGCTTATGTTGGTTGATAGCAGTAACAAGAACTAAAGAAAATGGTGACATGGCAAGTGAAACGTGAACAGATGGCGCCTTAGGTCTGGGGTGTGCGGTGTGGGCTGTGCTCACAGAGCAGAGCGCTCTGTTGGCCGTGCGGGTGCTGGTGCGGCTCTTCTAGGGCCCCCGGGCCAGCGCCGCCCAGCCTTTTGCTTTGTTTGTAAATGTTACATTCATTGAATTTGTGCAGTTGAATGCCTGCTTTTAATAAGGCATACTTGAATATTATTTGGAAGGTATTTTTGTACTTATGTCATGTATAAGGCTTATATTTTTAATTTCAGTTTTTGTTTTGAGAGTTTTAATAATATGACAGTAAGGCTAATTTTTTTGAAAGATAGTAGAGTTTTGTGTTCAGATGCTGCAGGTTTGCTTAGGCCACGACTTGGAATGCTTTGACAGGATTGGAAACCCGTAGTGTGAATTCTGACAGATCATGGAGTTTTTCCTTGTATACTAGCGTTAGTATTAATTTGAATTATTCTGTTAATTCAAATTTTAAAGAAAGTTTTTGATTTTGTCGTTGGGCTGAGTAGGTTAGTTTTGTGGTTGAGAACTTTAGGAGACTTTCTTCTTTGTATATTCTGTGGGAATGTGTACGATAGCTACCTAAGTAGAAAGGTAACCTGTTGAGCTTGGGGGGTCCCCTGCCTGCTGCCTGCAAGAGAATGTGACAAGGTCATTCCCTCTCGTTGAGCAGTGTCTCGTCCCGTTCTGGGAAGAGGCCTGTGCCACGAGCTTGTCCTGGACTCATTCTGAAGGGCTGCCACACCCACTGTGTGTCTGACTCTGTGCTTCAGTGTTGGGGCCACTGAGAGGAAGGCACAGTCCTTGCCCTGCAAGAGCTAGCTGCCTGCCTTTGGAGACAGACTTGACCACAGACAGCTAGAAGCGTTTGGGAAGGATTAGAAAGAGACGTGCATAGGGCTCTGATAGGACCATAGCCTGGGTTGAGCTGAGTCCTGTGGGTGAGCATGAATGTGCCACACCTTGTGCGCACGTGTCATGTTGGTGGTTTGCTCCTGTCATAATGCACAGGTATCCTGCAAGAGAATGGCAGCTCTCCATTCCTCTCCACAGCTCTGGGACATGCTGTGGCTCTGCCAAGATTGGGAGGTGGCTGGGGCCTAGAGATTCACCTGAAGGAAATGGGAACACTTCCAGGGGCTGCTTCCAAGTAGTGGCTGAAGCACTGGCTTTGAAGATGGGGTAAATGGTGCATTTTAGGATTATGTCTGTGTGCAGAAAGTGGTGTACAGAAAGTGTATGTCTTCCATTCATCGTAGTACTGTTAGGAAAAGGAATTTAAATTTAAATTTTCATTTAAACATCTTAAGAATGTTATTCTATTTAAAGAAAATATGAGATAAATGATGATACAGGTTATGAATGCAGAATTATGGAAAAAACTAAGGAATTTGGTACCTAGATGAGTGAGTTTTGCAAACATTGGCTGGGTGGGGCAGAAGACATCACAGCAGAGTGAATCTTGCTAGCTTTTTTTAAATTTAAGGGAATAGAGGGGCCAGCCCGGTGGCATAGTGGTTAAGTTCATGTGCTCCGTTTCGGTGGCCTGGGGTTTGCATGTTTGGATCCTGGACATGGACCTAAACACAATTCATCAAGCCATGCTGTGGCAGTGTCCCACATACAAAATAGAGGAAGATTGGCACATATGTTTAGCTCAGGGACAATCTTCCTCAAGCAAAAGGAGGAAGAATGATAATGCATGTTAACGCAGGGCCAGTCTTCCTCACCAAAATAAATAAATAAATAAATAAATAAAAATTAAGGGAATAGAATAGAAAACATCAGTGTGTCACACATTCTCTATGGAAATACAGTCTCTGTATATTTTTGTTTCTCTTGGATGTGGTATTTCCTGGGCCAAGGTGTAAATTGTGTTTCTCACCATGGATTGTGTTTGGAAAAAGTATGAGAGCCCTGGCATGAATGACCATGAAGTGACTTTCCATCTCTTGGGATTCTGGTTTGCTTAATTTTTTCAGCAAATATTTATTGAATGCCTACTATGTGCCAGACCCTGGGCCAGGATGCTGGGTATAGAAATAAACAAGACACTCGAGCCCTGGCCTTATGGAACTCTTTGCCTGGTATGAGAAAACAGTCTTCATAAAGCAATTATTGCTGTCTTTTTCCGTTGATTCCAAGATGCATGACTTGTTACAACTCTGAAATGGACTGTCTCAAGGACATGGGCAGCAGTGGTAACTAGTTGCAGTCCCCTGCACTTGGGTGAACCTAGTCATTGCTGTTGTGTTGTCCATTCAGCTGATATGTTGTTGGTACTAAAAGTCTTAAGTTCAGGTGATGTTATAACGTCTTCTGAAAGGTCACGCTAAGATTCATCCTTGAAACAGAAAGTTCCTGTGTGTGCAGAAAGGCACAGTAGCCACGGACTGACCAAAGTTCCTAACAATGAGGCACATGGTTGTCACTGGCCAAATAGTGGCAGTTCTGTATTTCTTGCAAAGCAACAGTTAAGTGCTTTAGTGAACCTAAGGAAGGATGTTACCCATTAACAAATGAAGCTCTGCTGTGCTTTATAACTGAAGAGTGCCTGTCACACCCCAGGGCTGCCACTGAAGACAAGAGGAAACAGCCACTTCCCTCGGAATAAATGAGAACCAGAGGCTCATATGACCAGCACACACATGACACAGGACTGTCATGGGGGCATGGTAGTGTTTGATTGGCAGCTGCATCCTTGATGGAATCTTAAGATAGATGAAATGTGGTATGTGATATTAGAAATGTCATAGAAGTTAGCATAAGGCAGGGTGGTGGCCAAAAGAGTGCTGACCTCCGCCCAGGGGCAGTCCTCATGTGTTCCGAGGAAAGAGACTCCTGACCTGGGTTCTGTGGAATGAGTTAGGAGTTGACCAGATGGACAGAATGGCAGAAAGTAAGTGTGCAAAGGAACCAAAGGCTGACCAGCATGGAGAAGAGAACAGTGTGGCTGGGTTCCGGGAGGTGATGGGTGCTGGAGAGAGAATGGGGCCAGGCCAAATCAATGGGGCACTGAGGATTGTAGAGAGAACTGAGAGTGAATTGCAGAAGAATTTTTGTAGTATGTGTTGGTTGGTATGTATTAGGATATTTTACCTGTAAAAATACAGAACTTGTTTTGTAGTACAAGATAGAGAAAGTGAAGCTTGGCAGAGATGGTTGGTGAGGCTCCCAGAGTAGCTAGGAAGGGTTGGGATTCCTTGGGAGGATTAGCCTTAGGCAGGAAGAGTCTGGGTCCTTTGTGGAAGCTCAGGGCCTGCATGCTGGTTATTGAGGAGGAGGGAGAAGAGGTGGTGCTCGGGACCAAGTGTAGAACTTGGTGAGACCAAGTGTAGCACCAAGTGAGAACTGTAGAGAATCCAGAGAGAGCAGAGGCGTGACAGGGGATCATGAGGCTGACATGAAGCTCCTCTCGTTTGGGTGCCCAAGCTCTGCAGATGCCACAGCCTGCATCTCGCCGTGATGCTTCTGCAGCATTTTGTCAGGCCCCGTTGTTGGTATTCAGAACTGCTGGTTCAGCAACGTGCAGTGAGGATGTAATGGTAAGACCAAGGAGTCCGTGTGTTTGCTGGGGAGGGGCCACCAGGGACACTGTCTTTGGGAACTTGCAGTGTGTGTGACTGATGGTGGAAGGATGGGGGACCCTTTTGGTGGCAGTGGGCTGTAGATGTGGATTAGAGGTGGGGAGGTCACTGGAGTTGAGCAGGAACTTTGTGGTGGAACGGCTGGATGTGATGTTTATGTGAGGATAGCGCAGGCTGAGCTGGGGGAGGAGAGTGACTTGTGCAGTGTCCTTGTTGGTGGGACCTGGATTGTGGGCCACTCCTTGCCAAGCTCTGCTCCACAGAAGCCTTAACTAGGATCAGCCCTGGAGGGAGGAGCCAAGAGGGTGGCTCAGAGAGCATGCCTTGGCTGGCTGGTTTGCTGGGACTGCTGAGGGCAGAGGGCATTTGGCAGGCCAATGCAGGAGTGGCAGCTGGTCAGAGGAAAACTGGGTGTGGGAGAGCCCCTGGCCTTCAGAGTGGGGGAGGAGAGAGAAGCCAACAGCAAGGAGACGCGGGAGGAGGGTGTGTGAGAAGATGCTAAGAAGGTGCTAAGTGGATGCCGGTGGTGCAGGAACTGCACGATAGTAGTGACTTTACCTGTGCCGTGTTTTGAGGGTGTTCTCAGTGTACATCCAGGGGTCCTGTCCGAAGGATTTCACCTCAAAGCCCCCTGCCTGAACAAGGTGAGGGCCGCAGCTCTCCTGCCTGGACTCCTCTTCCCGCTTCCCCTCATCTCTCTGTTCCAATAGCCCATTCTTTGAAAACACGCCTAACTAAGAGCTGATCATGGATTTTTTTACATCCTGTGTGAAATGCAGTTAGAAAGAGACCCTTTAAAATTACTGTCAGATTGTAAAAGGCATTGTTCCTTGAGACAGTGGTTTTAGGCGGATCCCTCTAAAAACAAAACGAAATGTTTTATTTTCTTTGCTGTTCACTTGAGAACAGCATATATACTGCTGTTTATATATAAGAACATATACTAAGTTATAAGTATATAAGAACATATACTAAGCTAGTCTTTAAAAAATTTTTTTTATTTTAATCTTTTAAAAAATCTTTCTTTTTTAAAAAACATACGTGTTTCCTGATTTTAGTAAAGAGGCTGTTGGGATATCAGCGTAACAATTCAGAGACTTCAGATGTAAGGCAGGGAGTTGTCACTGTGTCTGCGATGACTGTTCTTTTGTTTCCAGAAGTTGGAATAGCCTGACAGTGGACGAGGTGGGGGTAGTTTACTGGGGGCTGGGGCACTGGTCAGGCAGGGTTTTTGGGGGTTAGGGTTTGAGGGTGATGGTGGTGCCCATGAGAGGTAGGACGTAGCTTCCAGGGGCAGCATCTAGGGCTCCAAGGAGAGGGTCTCTTGGTTTCCCTGAAACCCAGAGAGGCTGCCTGGATCTGCTGAGTCACTGGCAAGACTCGGACTATGACCTGACCTCGTCTCGACCAGAGTCCTCCTTAGCCTCTTGCCTCCCTGAATGACACCACGAGATTGTTGGGCTTTTCTGGATCCTGGCAGCAGCTGTGTGGTGAACTTTCCCACTTTCTGTCCCATTGGGTCATTGCCTTTCCCCGTGTTCTACCACAGAGGCAGTGTTCTCGCTGCTGCAGGTTGGAGGAGATGTGTCCTGGGAGATGGTTCTCCTCAGTTTGCACTTGGGCTGAAAGGGAGCAGCCATCGAGGTGTAGGCGCTTCTGTAGGTCTGACTGCCCTTCTTTCTGTTGTGAGAAGTGACAGTGGATCTGGCACTCACATGGTGTGGGGCTGCCGGGCAGGCCTACCCCTCGGTCTCATCTCTCTGGGGCGTGAGTGTCCAAAGGTGGAATCTCCCACATAGAGGTGCTGTGAGGATTCAGTGAGGTCGAATTGGTGAAGCACTCTACAAGTACCTAGCACAGAGCTGGTGCTGTGTGTGTTTGTTAAAGAAATAAAACAGCTCTGCTCCCTCCCCTCTGCCACATGCCATGAAGGCCACATCCAAGCAGCCTGTTTTCCTTTTACAAACAAGCCACACAGATAAGGTCTTAGCTTTCTGGGAAGGAATCAGCTGCTCATAGTTGTCTCACTGAGCTGGGCCTGCTGTGGATAGGTACGGGAGTTCAGTCAACTTGTACCCCAGCACCCTATGCCTGGTCCTGTCCCTTGGAGGCCAACAGGACTAGGCCTCTGAGCTTCCTGGGGGGAGGGGTGGTGTGTGGTAGAGGCTGTGTGGATCTGGGTGGCTTGGGGTCCAGCAGGGACCTGGTCCTGTGTGTGCCTCTGTCAGCCCTGGGGACATTGTCTTCTGTGGGTTCTTCTTCTTTTTTTTTTTAAAGATTGGCACCTGAGCTAACAACTGTTGCCAATCTACTTTTTTTTTTTTTTTTAGGAAGATTAGCCCTGAGCTAACATCTGCCACCAATCCTTCTCTTTTTGCTGAGGAAGACTTGCCCTGAGCTAACATCTATGCCCATCTTCCTCTACTTTTTATATGTGGGACGCCTGCCACAGCATGGCTTGCCACGTGGTGCCATGTCTGCACCCGGGATTCAAACTGGCGCACCCCGGGCCACCGAAGTGGAATGTGTGAACTTAACCACTGCGCCACCGGGCTGGCTCCCTCTTTTCCTTCTTTAGATTTCCTTAGGCTCCCTTTGGTCCAGCCCTCTAATGCACTTCCCGCAGGGACTAGCACAGCTAGGGTCTCTTTCTTGGTGCTTCGTAGTTGATTTCTATTGTTAGAGTTTCTGAAAGTAGCTTTGCATGCTAATAAATCCCAGAGTGGTCCATAATAGTTTCATACCCACTGGTCTCATTTTATTTGTGCTGCTTTTGGAAGAAGAAGTAGATAAAGTCTGATAACTTGTTGGCTCCTCTGCTGCCGTTTGTCTCCTTGGATTTCAGGTGCCGTTCAGGGATAGAGAGAGGGGTCCTGGGGAAGGGTCCGGCCCTGAGTAGTTGATAAAGCTTCTAATTCTGACAGCTGGCCCTACCCTGCCCCTCCAAAAGTAGACTGTCGAAGAAAGACTGTTTTCATGCTCAGCTGCTCTTCCCAGCAAAGGTCTTTGCTGCACAAGAAATTTGGGTGAGCAGCCCCTTGGAGAACCCTCCATCTGTTCACAGTTACAGTTCAGGGGAAGTGTAACTAGCGTGTACTCCAGCATGAGAATTTTCTTACTGATAAGTTCTTGTGCTCACTGCTTTTTTTTAAAAGTTTATTTATTTATTTTAAGGTTGGCACCTGAGCTAACATCTGTTGCCAATCTTCGTTTTTTTTCTTCTTCTTCTCCCAAAGCCCCCCAGTACATAGTTGTATATTCTAGTTGTAGGGCCGTCTGGCTGTGCAATGTGGGACACCACCTCAGCATGTTTTGATGAGCGGTGCCACGTCGTGCTCAGGATTTGAACCGGTGAAACCCTGAGCCGCCGAAGCAGAGCACAGCGAACCTAACCACTTGGCCATGGGCTTGGCCCCTGGTCATTGCTTTTAGCCCCCACTTAATCCATCCTGTTTGCGTATCTTTGCACGTAAAAAAGGGTGTTCCTCACTAATAAATACAGTGTCCCTAATAAATTCATTTCTCTTGCTTGCAAAACCTGGTTGAAAGGGCTTAACAGGTCTGGTAGCCCCTGGGTGGGGAGGATATTGCTTGAAGAACTTTCCATGTGCAGTAGGCAGTTAGGGTGTTGGCTGGCATCCTTACACGTGTGATGTTGTCGCTAATGATACAGTGCATGATGTAGTGCAGGGCGGGGTTGGAGAAGGGATGTTTGTGTTGGGAATTGAGACTGTGTTCTCACCTTCTCACTGACTGGAGGGCGCCTCATGTCCTGGAGTGCAGGTACCTCTTCATTTGTGCTGACTAAGAACATGTCTAATTTCAAATACTTTACATTTGACAAATTTCCTGGCTAGAGGAAAAATTCCTATTTATCTTTCTAATGAAAGATGTAGAGAGACTGGATATTGTGGTGAAGTGCTCAGTAACAGTGGCCGAGAGCCAGTTGGAAGAAGTGATGGTGAGAGTTAGAGGCTGGCTGGGAGAGTGTGGGGGCTGTGCTTGGGGCTGGAGGTATGAGTGGGAGCTCAGCCCTTCGTGCTGCTGGGGAGTTGCCTGGCGGAGGAAGCCACGGGAAGCTGCAGAGCCGAACATTACAGAGTGGTGTCTTGCTGTAAGAATCTGGAATCCACCAGCATTCCTGGTGGTTGGTGGGGAAGAAAGGCTTGAACCATCTTGTATCTGCCCTTTGTAAGACTTAGGCCTCCTCCTTGAGCCGCTTATACACTTCTAGAGGAAATGTGACTTAGATGTGTAAAACCTCTCTGGAGTGACACAATCTAGCTAGGTAAAAAATTGATTTGTTTTGGCCTAAAGCCTACAGGAATTGAGTGACAGAGACGTTGACAGACAAAAACAATGTGTCTGGATAAGCTGTTTCTAGAGAGAAGTTTAGAAAACTTTCTTTACTCAAGCAGTTTTGAGCAAAACTCTATGGAAAGGAAGAGTCTTAGAAGTCTTAAGCTGTTGTTAACAGGCGGCTTTCTGAGATAGTTGCCAATGCGTTATCTAGGTAGGTACTACTCCATCATGTCCCAAATGTAGTTGTTAGTTGTATTTTAAAAAATTAAAAGATAGTGTCAAATACTGAACCTTAAGTCCTCAGTGAGAAGAACATAGACATCACTGGCATTTTTTCGGGCACCACCATCTGTGGGGTTGAAGCTTTTTGGGGTCTGGAGCAGGTGTCCTGCCTTCCCTCTTGCTTCTGTTCATGCTGGTTCAGTGTCTGTCCTCTGTGATTCCTCACTCTTTGTACTGTGTGCTCGTTGTATACACCAAGGACATTTCAGACCTGTTTAACCCTGTACATATTGGTGAATTAAAGCTTATTACTTTTTAAAAAAAAGTATATTTCTAGGATCTTAGTCATAGCTGATCTTGATTTTGCTTCCAGTGCAAGGATTCTTAACTTCCAGACTTTTTATTTGGAGTTGTTTAAACTAAAATAGATTGTTTTGAAATCTGCCAACGAGTGCATTGTCAGGCTGAGATCTTGGATGACTTCAGGAAAGCTTTTAGCAAAGAGCATCCGGCAAGCTAGCTTTCTGTGAGTGGCTGTAATTGGCTGGCGCTATGGGGTCACCATAGCAACACTGGGTTACCTAGATTGCTGCATGAGGCCTCTATTTAATTATGCAGCGCAGGTTTAATTTTTTAGAATCAAGTTTGCACATCTTTGAAATCATTCTTTTTTTGAAGAATTGATTTTTTTTGTGACTTTGCATTTGTTATTGGGTGGCAGAATGTATTCTGAATTGGATTTGCAAGATCTTAAAAAATGTCTGTGTGATAGAGCCTGTTTGGGGAATTTCTTTGGTCTCTTCAGACTGGAAATTCGTTTAAATATTTTAGGACTTCCCCCAGAGAGTTTTAGTATATGCATAGTGTAAGAAATGTTTATTTTTTAAAAACTGTAATCTGAACTCTCTTTTGCTTCAACACACATAGCACACCAAGATTTATACACAGACGCACATTGCAACACAGTCACAAAGATGCCTATTATTGGTGCCATGCGGATTCATTTTCCACTCTGGCAAGACTGGAAGAGGTGCTGGTGGGAACTGTCAGCTCCCAGGGGTGGGTGGTCCCTCTTTTGGGCCCCTGATAGGCCCGGGCAGCTTCCCAGCCCTCTAAGTTTTGCCCACTTGGGTCCTTAGTTTGTCCTTGTTGTGGCCTTGTAATTTGTGTTTTTAATTATGGGCCTTCTGTAAGGAATCTAACTTAGCTTAATTTCACTGTTTTGAAAATATACTTCCAAGTTAAGTTAGATTTGGGTTGGATGTTATTTTTGTTTACATGCTGCTTTCTTGTGTCACCTTTTAGGAGATTGGGGACAAGTTGTGCTGAATTTATCAACTGTGACCATCTTTGGTTTAAATGAAACTACTTTCAACTTCCTTGCTTTCCACCTCTCCATCTTGTTTAAGATACAGTTAATAAACATAGATTAAATTCAGAATTTTATTCAATTAGAGTAAGCAAGTCAGTCAGTTCATCTAAGAGCAAAACATGACTTCTTTTTTTAAAGAAGTACCATTATTGGGGCTGGCCCCATGGGCGAGTGGTTAGGTTCACACGCTCTGCTGTGGTGGCCTGGGGTTTTGCCGGTTCAAATCCTGGGTGCGGACATGGCACTGCTCATCAGGCCATGCTGAGGCACCGTCCCACATGCCACAACTGGAAGGACCCACAACTGAAAACACACAACTATGTACCGGGGAGCTTTGGGGAGAAAAAGGAAAAATAAAATCTTTAAAAAAAGAAAAAAAGAAGTACCATTATTTAACCCATATTTCAAGATGTCTCAACTGACACTTGGCTGGGTTACTCTCATAATTACTTAATTATATAATTTAATCGAAACAAATATGTGGTCAGTTTTTTTTTGGTTTGCAAGCATCTCGCGCTTAGCTGTCAGTGTTGAAGGTATTTGTTTGGATTTTGAAGAAAGTCGGCTTACAAAAATACTCTGATGGTGAATCCAGGGAGGAGAGCTTTGGTTGCCCTGATGCTTCTTATTTGGATCCTAGTCGTTGTCCCCCTGCAGCTGCTCCAGTCTCACTCTTGTGGAATGGCCATCCCGCTCTGTTCTCTCTCCACTCCCAAGGCATACATTGTTGGAGGTTCCTGTAAGATACTTGCTACTAGAAAACAGTGTGTTTTTCTATTGAAATTTCTCTTGTTGATGAGGGTCGTCTACCAGGAAAGAAACTTGGATTTTCATGTTTTAATAGAATAAAGTTTTATTCCACTTTTCAAAACAGACATTCCACCCCTTTGCTTGGGGGAGTCTCCTGTCTGACGAGTTGGGGGATATGTGTGGATATGCACATGTCTCTCTGCTTGGTGTCAAAACCTCTTGGCTAATGAACACGTCATTTTAACAGTTGAGCACTGTTACTAGAACACAGTTGTCCTCCTGGAAATTTGAGGTGATTTAGAGATGAAGAGTGTCTCCAGCATATTGAATTAAATATAGAAATTGAAGTGAGAAAGAGGTGGTATTCCTTGAACTGACAAATTGTGTTCATTTGTGAAGGGGTGCTGACTGTGGGTTGTGGGTAGATGTTGGGCTCCCAGCAGACGGCGTATCTTGGAGGTGACTCACCACGCTGACGTGCACACTCGCCTCCACCGTGCAGCCCCCACCACCAGGCCTTTCAGGTCAGTGTTGCTGTTCTTGTGCATTTGTGCCTTCCTCAGGGTGGGGACGTCCTCCAAACACCCAGGAACTTAGCAGTAGAGAAGCCATCAAGCGTTAGATCACAAGAGTCTAAAAGAGGGTCTTGATTTGAGTCCTGAGGCTCCACGTGTGTGGTGTGGCTGTCTGAGTCTGATTTTGCCCCTTCACTCTCTACCCTTCAATAAAGAAGGATCTGATCTTGTCCTCAGAGCAGATTTTGGACCCGGGAGACGTCTGTTGTGAAATGTATGGGATCCTTTTGTTGAGTCGCTGGGTGAGAGTACCCTTCCTGGACCAGCAGCATGTGTTGCCACGTCAGCATGTTCATAGACAGGGCTGGGGTCCCCTCTGAGCTCAGCCTGTGGGGGGCACTAGACTCTATAGGAGGGGTGGCTTCTCCTTGCAGCCCTGCTGCTCCTGCCTCATGTGGCTGTCATGGAATCTTCTTCTTTCTGTGGCCTTTCTCAAACTAGGCCTCTGACTTATTTTAGAGGGGAAGATGTTTGAGAAACATTGCTTTCTGGTGATTGTTTCCACAGTTGAATAATTGGTGCTTTGGGTGGGAGAGTGAGACTAGATCACTGATTACTAGATTTGCTTGGGAACCATTTAAAAATTTTTTTTACAATCCTCACCCCAGACACATGGGATCTGAAGCATCTTTAGGGGGTAGGAATATGTAGGAAACAAATCATGAGTGATTAAAGTCTTTGTAATAACAGTGGGCATATCTTCTGTGCAGCTGCATGCTTTCTTGTGTGCCTGTGTGCAGCTTGGGCCTCCTGTTAGAGCTAGTGGGTGGATCAGGCTGGGCAGCGGTAGGGGATCTTAAGTTCCTGGTGGATAGGAGGCAATGCAAGTGAGGGGGGTGGGCTGGAAATGGCTGCATTTGGAGGCCAGTGTCCTGTCTGCATCTCTACCCCCAGATACTATGGTTAAAGAAAAGAATCAATAACTGTTGCTTATCTTACACGTTTATGTAACTATTTTCCAGGTGCCCTTTGACTGTTTTCTTACGCAGTTCTTGTAGGCTGAGAGGAGAGCAGCATTCCCCTCCTGTCCTCTCTGTCTCCCTCTCCCTCACTGCTTCGTAACGGAAAGGTTTTAATTTGAGAGCTTAATCTTGCTGGAATTGGGCCTAGTGAGCAACACTTCTTTCCTAGTCAGTAATAGCATTTTGAAATCCCATTTCAGTGGTAGTAAGGTGGAGGAAAAAGAAGTTTGTAACTTTGTGTACACTTACAGGTATTCCAGTGCTGTTAGGAATTGGTAACTTGGAAAGGGGGAAAATGCACACTTTATTCATAGAAATGTACTAATTTGTAGGTGAGGCAGAATCAGAGAGTTCTGAGGAACCAGTTTGCTGTGCCAAAAATCTTGAGTTACCTGGGGACCAGGAGCTGCCCAGGCATGGCCACTTGGCTGGGGCTTGTAGTGACACGCTCTGGATGGGGAGACCTTCTTACTTTCTGTATTAATTAATTTCTAATTAATTTTGTCTATAAACTATGTTTATTTGCAGTGAATTTTCAGTTATATCAAAGAATGATTGTAGGCTGCATGGATTGAAAGGACAAATGCGCAGTGGTGAGGGGGAGAGCTTTATTGCGGCAGTGCTGCTCTAGGAAGCGGCCTTGTTTCCCTGCTTGCTCGCACAGCCGTTAGTGACGCGCTCTCGTGTTCTCCCAAGTGGAGGGTTTCCTCTACACTGTGTCTTCCATTTGCCTGTATGCCATGTGACCAGGGTGCAGTGTGGGGCTGGCTCCGAGACTGTGGATCCTTTAGGGACTCAGGAGACAGCACAACAGTTGTACTTCAGCATGAATCGGGAGGGGCGCTTGGGAAAGGTTTCCCGAGGACGTTGGTGACATAATAGAAAAATAGAAAACAGTGTGTGTCTACTCTAGAAAATGTGAAACGTCTTGACAGCATAAGGAAGAAATTCACGACTCGAGTGTGATGTTGGAGGATGAATAGGAGCTGGCCCTGGTGGCAGGGGAAGAGGGAGCCTCCTACAAGGGAAACATGATGTTTTCAAGAAATTGGAAGAAGTCTGGAATTGCTGAGGAGGCAGCCCAGGACGGCATCATTCAAAGCCTGTGTTCCCGTGGCTTTCCAGTAGGGGTCGTGGCCTTAGTGGGATCCAGCCCACACCAGCAGCCAACCTAGAATATAGTAGAGACTGTATGAGTGGGGTGCCTCCTGTGGGAAGGGCAGTTTTGTCCTTGAAACCTTTTCTCCTTGTGGTGTGCTTGTGTGTGTGTACTGCGTCATGATGTAAAACATTTCTCACTGTGAGCCTGAAGTTTGAAAAACACTAACGTATTCCTTGTTAGCCCGGTGGGTGACTCCTGTAGGCCAGAGTGAGGTGTAAGTAAGGTGATTCACATGTGCAGGTTCACTTCTCAGCGGTGTGGGGAGTGAACTGGCTGGTGTGTGGTTTCGGGGGAGATAACGCAGGTGAAGTCATACTGAGAGATTGCTGGGTTAAGATTTAGGACAGCCGCAGGAGGAGGGGAGAGAGTGAGGTTGGAAGCCAGAAGTGGCAGAAATGTCAACTGGCTTTGGATCGTAAGAGAGAAGGGGACAACAGGTTTCTGGCTTGGAGGATTGTCTAGACAGTGACACCCTAACCAGGGCAGGAGGTACAGCAGTCATAACTGACTGAGGGGCCCCGTGTGTGCACGGTGCATGTGCTGTGGGTGTGTCTCTGACGTGGTTGGACTTTGTGAGCTCAGTGAGGAGCTCTGAGCTGGAGAAGTGGAATTGGGGTTTAACAACATGGTTGTTAAAACCACAAAGGCAGATAAGATTGCCCAGAGAGGGCTGAAGGAAGCCACATTTAAGGAGCAGGTGGAGGAGGAAGATCTGCCCAGTGAAACCAGTGGACACAGAGTTAGCAAGAGAACCTGGAGTGGTGTGTGGGGAGCTGGCAGAGGGGGCAATGGTACAAGAATGCTGCTCAGAGCCCAAGTAAGGTGGGCATCAGTTATGCTCCTGATATAGGCAGAGGAGGAACTGAGCCTGCCTTGGACTTCTTGGCGTGAATTATCTTGTCGTAAGTGCCAGCATCATGTCAGTATTTGGGCTCAAGGAGGGCTTTGCCAATGATAGACTTAGAATGCTCTCCTGGAGCTGGGGGTACATGGGAGGTGGGTGGTGTGTGTGTGTGTGTGAGTGAGACTGTTCTGAAAGCAGAACACTCTAAAGCCTGAGTGTGATCCTGACTTTGAGGCAAATGATGTAACCTCTCAGAACCTGGTTTCTTAGCAGAAAAATGGGTATGATCCTGTTCCCCTGGGGTTGTTGTGAGGGTTAACTGGGATGGTGCATGGAGAAGATGATGCAGGTCACTGTTGGGCACCGGCAAGACTGGCAGGGGCCAGGACTCTTCTGCTCTGGGACCCTTCCAGACTCTTGAATGGGTCAGAGCTTATACAAACAGTACATAAATACATTATATACCAGGTCACACTCACTCAGGCCAGCCTTCTTTTAATGATCTGTCCTTCACCTTTGCTCCTTGAGAGTTCCGTGAACACAGTTGGATGCAGCTCCGCCTGTCAGAAAGGCTCTGTTGAGTACGCAAAGGCTTGGTTGAAAGGATGGATGGAGCTGGGGCCGACTTCCCTGGGGGGTCACGTGTTTTTCTCAGCCTGTGCACCCACTCCCGGCAGTTGTAGGGGCTCCATTTGTGATGCAAGAGAAAGAGGAGGAGTACAGTCATACTAAGTTAAGTGATTTCCAAAGAGAAATTGGAAAAGATACCTTCTAAAGAAGAAACTCCCCTTTGTCTGTCTGAAGAGAGCACTGTGGTTTATTCTGGTGACACTCCTCCTTTCCTTCCAGTGGCTAGGTGTCCAGTGGGGCTGGGGTAGAGCCTGCAGGGTAGAGCACCTGTTAATAAGTCACTCATTCAGTTATTCACCTTTGTCCTTATTGCAGGGAGCACTCGGCTGCATCTCTGAACGTCCGAACATCAGAGCTGAGCGTTGCTGCTCCAGCTCTGTTCTGTGACGTCAGAGCTGTGCACTCCTGCCTGCTGTTTCCTCACACGCCCCTTTACAGCCTAGTCATTGCAGTTCAGGGCTCAGCTGCACAAGTGACTGCTGTGGCTTCACGTTCTAAATGAAAAGAGCAGTACACATTTAGGGAAACTGATGCGTTTTAAAGGAAACAATGTTATGTTGGATATCAAAGAGTCTTAACCTTTTAGAACTAAAGGGCTTTTAGGGTTTATCAAATCTAATCCTCCTGTTTTATAGATTAATAATCTGAGGGTTTCCCCCCCAGTATTTAAAAAAAAAAAATCACCCTTTTAGGGAAAAAAAATGGCAACATACAAGTACTTTGTCTACACTCAAAAAATATTCGGGAGAACTTTCTGGGTTCCGTATGTTGCAGCACAGCTGTTTAAAGGAAAGCATTTGCGACAGTTCCATGTGGGTTTTAGGATCATTTATCCAGTTTTGGACAAGAGGCAGTTGGGATCGCAGTGAATCTGTAGGTCTCTTTAGGGGGAGTATTCCATTTTAACAACATCACACCTTCCAGGCCATGAGCACAGGGTTCTCCCCTTACTCAGGCCTTCTGTACTTTGTTTGAGCTGTGTTTTGTGGTTTTTAGTATATAAGTCTTGCACCTCTTCAGTTAAATTTATTCCTAATTATTTTATTCTTTTTGATGCTGTTATAAATGGCATTATTTTCTTAATTTCCTTTTCGGATTGTGTAGAAATAACAACTGATTGTTTTGTGTATTGATCTTGTGTCCTGCAACTGTGCTGTGCCCATTTATTAGCTCTGATAGTTTTTTGTAGATTCTTTAATGTTTTTACACTCCTTTTTTTTTTCCTTTTAAAGATTGGCACCTGAGCCAACATCTATGGCCAATCTTCTTCTTCTTCTTCTTCTTTTTTTATCCTTATTCTTCTTCTCCTCCCTGAAGCCACCCAGTACATAGTTGTATATTCTAGTTGTGGGTCCTTCTGGTTGTGCTATGTGGAATGCCACCTCAGCATGGCTTGATGAGTGGCGCCATGTCTGCACCCAGGATCCGAACCGGGGAAGCCTCAGGCCACTGAAGTGCAGTGCGCGAACTTTACCACTTGGCCACTAGGCCAGTCCCTACATTCCTTTTTTAAGGTGGGTTTTCTAGTTGGACAACCCAGTTTAGTTCAAGCTTCAGTTGTGTCACATGGATGGAGGTGTTGGTCCCCTGTCTGTGCCCTGATGTGGTTGGTAGATTGTGTCTGTTCAGCTCTGTCCCGATAAGTTCTGTTCGTCTTATGTGGGTTTCCAGGGGAGGGAATAGAGAGTGCTTGCCCTGAGTTTAGTGGACAAGACTTTTGTAGATGAGAACAGTGTGTTCACGGAGCTGTGCTGATCCTGAGTTCCTGTGTAACAGAAGACAGGCTGCTACCTAGCTCCTGTAGTCTATCCTCCTTGGGTTATTCATTTTGTAAAAATAAAACAGATGAATGTTGGGAGAGGTTGCAAATAAACCTGCGATTGTTCTGTAGAGCTGCACACTAGTGAAGTGAAACAGCCACAGCACTGATTTCTGTCATCTTGGGTATTTCCAGTGCCCAGGACCCTGATCGTAAAATGGTGAGATGGCCAGGTAACAACACAGTCATGTTTTTTTGAGTTTTGCCCTTAGAGTGTAAGAGTGTAATGCTGATTTGGAATTCCGTGAGTTTCCTAACAGCTGGAGATAATGGTAATCTGTTTCCTGACTTAGACCCTTGGAAAAGTTGTTTGTCTTTGTTAATCAGGGTTTCAAGCTTGTATGATGTGTAAACGACTCTTCTTTGTTGGGCTTCTTATACTGGGCCGGGGGGGTGGGGAGGGCAGGGGTTGTGTCAGGGAGCCTGTGAATTTAACAGTTGTGGACTTCCTGAGTGAAAGTCAGCACTGATTAATGTTTTCTGGAGTCTGAGTGACTCCTGCCAGGGACAGGACAGCCTGGTTTGCACGGTCCAGCGTTGTCCACTCCCTCTGGATGTCAGGGGCCTATTTTCACAGCTTACTCCCAGTTACTTTCTCTTGTTTGATTTCACACTTTTATCCTCCCAATTTTCAGGAATTTCTCAGTTTCTGGTCTAAAGAGCTGGCCTCTTCTGTCTTTCTTTATAGCTATGCATGTATTTATTTTAAGAAACTCATTTTCTGTCACTTCCCTGGATTTGTTAGCATGAGCGTGAGATCCGTTTGCTTTGGACTGGAGCCTCAGGCTTCTCCTGCTTCCTGGGCGACCAGCAGGGTGTTGGATTACTGTCAGCACAGTCCTCCTGCAAGGGGAGGGTGTGTTCAATGGACCCCTCTGTGCTCATTCTGCATCTGTTCACTTTACACTTTCTTCTGTTAAGGGGTATAAAGAGAATTGTCTTGAAACGTTAGTTTTCTGTTTCTTGCTTGTTTTGTCCTGCAGCGAAAGAGGAACATTTGGATTGAAGAAAGGAGTTGTGTAAGGAGCGGTCGTTCTCCTTCCAGCTTCTTTCCCACCCCACCTCATTTCTAAAGTTTGCTTAGTTGCCTTTATTTATTCCCTCGAGCCTTCTTTCTCACTCTAAATCAAATAAAGAAAACAGTAACGGGGGGCTGGCCCCGTGGCCGAGTGGTTAAGTTCGCGCGCTCCGCTGCAGGCGGCCCAGTGTTTCATCTGGCGAATCCTGGGCGCGGACATGGCACTGCTCATCAAACCACGCTGAAGCGGTGTCCCACATGCCACAACTGGAAGGACTCACAACTAAGAATATACAACTGTGTACTGGGGGGCTTTGGGGAGAAAAGGGAAAAAAATAAAATCTTTAAAAAAAAAAACAGTAACAGAGCACCCATTCTAAAACAAAAAACAAATAATTGCAACCCTCCCCCCCCAGCTTGTTTCCCTGGATGTTGGTCAAGGGCAGGATAACAGCCCTGACTGGAGATGACAGTGGCGCCCACTCCACAGCAGAGTGAGACTTGGGACTGTGGGACTCTGGGCACTGTCAGGGGAGGGCATGTTTCCTGGCTTGTTGGCAGGTAGAATTCAGTCTGTCAGATCTTTCTGTGACTGCGAACTTTAAAATGCGGTGAGACAGATCCGTGGTCTTCAAACTGTCTTCCTTCAGTCCTCTAGGGTCCCGTTTGAAGGATGTTTTAAAAGCTTCAATGAGAAGAGCGCGCACGTTTGTATTTTACATTTCCAGTTTTGAGAGAGAGAGTGACTGAGTGTGCGTGCTCTGCGGCCAGCCAGCCCAAATGTGAGTCCTCGCCCCACCATTAATGTGGGACCTTGGCTAAGTTTCTCACCTTCTCAGGGCCTCAGTTTTCTCCTCTGTAAAGTGGGGATAATAATGATACCTACCTTATGGAATTGTGAGGATTAAATGAATTAATATTAGGTCAAACCATATGACATTGCCAGTATTAGACCTTTTTTTTTTGAACAAAATGAGATCATTGTAGATTCACATATAGTTGTAAGAAATAATACAGAGAGGTCCCTTTATAATTGGTCCAGTTTTTCCAAAAGTAACATTTTGCAGAACTGTAGTATAAAATCTCAACCAGGATGTTGACATTGATAGAGTCTACAAATCTTACTCTGATCACTCCAGTTGACTTGCACTGTGTGCTGTGTGCACTTTTATCACATGTTTAGGTCCCTGTATCCACCGTCACCACACAGGTCTCTCCTGTTGCTGTTTATCACCACACCCACCTCCCTTCTACCTCATCTCCTCACTCTTGTCCCTAACCCTGGCGACCACCAGTCTGTCCTCCATTTCTGAAACTGTCCTATGAGAATGTCATATAAATGGAGTCAGGTAGACGTAACCTTCTGGGACTGGCTTTGTTGGGTCCGCATGATTCCTTGCGATCCATGCGAGGGCTTGCTGTGTCAGTAGCTCCTTTTTGTTGGTGAGTGCATGTCATGGTGTACACAGACAGCAGTCTGTTTAACCATTCACCTGTTGAAGGACATCGAGGCTGATTCCAGATTTTGGCAATTATGAATAAAACTGCTATGAGCATTCTTGTGGAGACCGTGATTGGACCATTCTCGACCTACAAAGATGGTGATCTCAAATAGTTCAGTCTAGTACCAGGGAGCCACTGAGGGCTCTCCTGTGAGTGTTGGTGTTGCTGCTGGACCTAGCTTGTCTGTGTGCAGACCTTGAAACACATCTCTTGCTGTCTCTGAGCATGAGTTTGAACTTACTGAAGAAATATTTACAGACGGTCTCCGACTTAACGGCTGTTCGACTTAGGATTTTTCGACTTTATGATGGTGTGAAAGCGATATGCATTCAGTAGAAACCATACTTTGAATTTTGATCTTTTCCTGTGCTATGCTCTTATGATCCTCTCTTGCGATGCTGAGATGCTGCAGGCAGTGGCAGAGAGCCCTGCGATCACATGGGTAAATAACCGATACATTTACAACCGTCTGTCCTCACACAACCACTGTGTTTTCCCTTTCAGTACAGTATTCAATCAGTTACATGAGGTAGTCAACACTTTACTATAAAATGGGCTGCCCAACTGTAGGCTGACGTCGGTGTTCTGAGCACGTGTAAGGTAGGCTAGGCGAGGTTGTGATCTTCAGTAGGTTAGATGGATTAAATGCATTTTCGACTTAGGATGTTTTCAGCTCATGATGGGTTTATCAAGACATAAGTTGAGGAAGATGTGCACTTATCAGGAAAGCCATAGTTGGTACTGGTCTCTTCAGACCCAGCCCTGTGCCTGCCCCTCTGCTCACAGAGCCTCCCACACGGAAGGAACACGCTGCCACTTTTCCATGGGGAGGAGGGAGGAGAAGACAGAAATGGACACAGTCCTGCAGCTCTTGGGATGTGGCCACCACACAGAACCCTGGTGCCGTTTGTGCTGGTTCTGTCACTGAGGGTACGTGGAGTGTAGTCATCCAGGGTGCCGCCTCCGGGGCACCAGAGTCAGTCAGGCTCATACAAGGAGCATGAGCCCCTTGCGTGGTGAACCTCTGCTGATGAGAGCTGTAGAAGAGGGGGATTGAGAAAGCGGTTCTGTGGCTAACAATGCTTTAAGACCTGTGGGCTGAGGCCTCTGTAGGAAGACCAGGCTGCTGCTAATTTGGATTCCTGGGCTAATTAGGGCATTTGGAAAGGTGGTAAAGGGACGGAGATCAGGAGGCCTGAGCCGTGTTCAGTACTTTAAATCCAGAGGGAAAATTATTAATCTGAAAGACTGGTGTGTGGGCCAACTAAAGATACCATGGTTTCTTTGGTGTTGATTGGAAGTACATCAAAATAGGTTTAAAAAAATTGCTCCTGGGGCCGGCCCGGTGGCACAGCGGTTAACTTCGCACGTTCTGCTTCAGTGGCCCGGGGTTCGCCCGTTCGGATCCTGGGTGCGGACATGGCACCGCTTATCAAGCCATGCTGTGGCAGGCATCCCACATATAAAGTAGAGGAAGGTGGGCACAGATGTTAGCTCAGGGCCAGGCTTCCTCAGCAAAAAGAGGAGGCTTGGTAGCAGATGTTAGCTTAGGGCTAATCTTCCTCAAAAAAAAAAAAAAAATTGCTCCTCTACTGCTGATCAGAAACTATGATTAGCAGTTATAGGTCTTTGATTAATAAAAATGGAGGTTAACTAAATATAGTTCTATAAGTGAAATCTTCCAAAACTTGGAGTTCCTTTAGAGGAGAAAAGGATGGCTCTCTGTGGTGAAAACATTAGTAATTTAGGACAGGCCCCCCCCCCCCAAAATAATAGAGTCTGTCTAGGGTCGTTACATGATTATGAGTCTTGCTGAGGTCAGTGTGCATGCCGTTGGTGGCTCTTCACGGAGAACCTGAGTGAAAACAACACTGTCTCTCGTTGTGTAGCAGAGAAAGGAAGGCCAGCTTTCCAGTGTAAATTTTCATGCAGAAATGAGATGGCTTATTATGAATATCATGAAATTTCTTGGTAATTTTTTTATGAAGTTTTTTCTCTGCCCCTAAAGTGGCCCCCAGCTCATTAAAGGAATTGGTGGGATATGAAAGAGTAGAAAGATAAATTTAAAATCTTGCATTGCCCCACCATTCAGAAATAACCACCACTAGTGTTAAAGATGACTCCTAATTTTTCTCAAAAATTTGTGTCATTTTCTTTCTTTTTTTTGGGGGGGTGAGGAAGATTGGCTGTGAGCCAACGTCTGTTGCTAATCTTCCTCTTTTTGCTTGAGGAAGATTGTCACTGAGCTAACATCTGTGCCAGTCCTCCTCTATTTTGCATGTGGGACACTGCCACAGCATGGCTTGATGAGTGGTGTGTAGGTCCGTACCAGGGATCTGAACCTGTGAACCCTGGGGTGCCGAAGCGGAGCACATGAACTTAACCACTATGCTACTGGGCCAGTCCTTGGTGCCATTTTTCTTACACAGATTGTATGTGTCAGACTTCTCAGCACTTGTCCATATTGCTAGCCCCATTGGTGGGAACTTCTCCCTCTTGGTTCTGATGGATTCTTGGTGAGGCAGTGCATCCATTGTGGCCTCGCCCACCCCCAGACATGGGTGGGCAGTTGTCTGTCTATCGAATTCCTGCCCCTCTGACTTGTCGCCTGCCAGCTGTATGAGACACTGACTTTTTCATGTCTCCATGGTCTGCGCCTGCACTCTGTGCCCTGAGCTCTTTATTTCTGGGCTGGGAACATGCTCTTTGAAACTCCTGAGCTAGAAGCTGACAGTAAAAAGTGTAGTCTGGTGCATTTCTGTTTGAAACTGTAGCTTGATTCTAGTTGGGATAGTGATAGTTCTGATGTGAACGTGTATGCTGTGTGAAGCTTTTTTCATATCTTAGAATATTTCTTCTACGTGTATTCCCCAGAAATTGGATTACTCTGTTATATGGTATAAATATTTTAGAGGCTTTTAATTTGTATTGTCTTCCAGAAATAATTGAGTCAGTTACTAAAGTATTTTCCCTTAGAATGAAAAGTCCTTCAGACCAGGATTTAGAAGACCTGGGTTCTGTTTCCAACTTGGTTTTCATTCCCTGCTTGACCTCAGACAACTAAAAAAAAAATTTTTTTCCCACCTCATTTTACCAAATTTGGGCCCAGTTTCCTTATTTATAAAGTAGCAGTTGAATTAGAGCCTAATTCTCTACCAGATGCTTTTGCCCTTCAGGGGACTATGGCAGTGTCTGGAGACATTGTGGTCGTCACACCTCAGGGGGTGCTACTGGCGTCCTGTGGGTGGAGGCCAGGGCTGCTACTCCACACCCTTCAATGCTCGGGAGAACAGAGAGTGATCTGGCCCCAGTGTCAGCAGTGCTGAGTTGAAGAAACCTTGGATTGGAAGGGCCTCACATTTTCTTCACATCTGTGCTAGTCGATGTTATGATTTGCTGTCTTCCTATTACAGACATTCATTACACAATACAATTCTGTATTGTTCCATTACTGTTTTTATAGGAACATGGGAAAGCTTAATGACCTACTTGTTACTTTTCAGTAAAACCAAGTTGTAGTGATTGGAAGCTGCTTTTCCACGTTTGTGTTTGGTAGTCCCGGATGTTAATGTTGGCTTTGAAAGGGGCTGTACAAGATTATAAGGAGAGAAAAGTCTTGCTCCATCTTTGCAGGACACACACATGTGTCAGCACAGGCCAGGAAAGCACTGTGAGCACAGAGCTTGGGACTCCTGTGCCTACGAGTCCTGAGAACCTGCCCTGACCGCCCCCCCCCCCCCCCCCCCCCCCCCCCGCCCCCGCCCCGCTCACCTCGGGGCATGGAGAAAAGGGTGGGAGCGCTGTTTTCTTTTTCATTAGTACTGGTTTGTTTTATTCTTGAAGACCTCACAGCTCTCCTGGGAGATTATACAGTTTTATTACATTGATTTTCTTCATGGTTCTGCGGTATAATTTCTCACTTTCTTACTGGCACTCTTATTGTGTTTGTATGGCAAGGCTATGGTAGCTACTTGATTTATTTGATTTATTGTGTATAGGAGGTTTGAGAGGCTTCTAAATAAAATCAGTTTTTTACGGTGATTTTGCAAGATTGTTTATTGTGTCATTTGCTCTTTTTTTGATAGTAGACTTTGAGTTTACCCTCATATTGTTGAAATTGCTACATTTTGATGTAAAAATATTTGGTGAATGAAGTAAGTTCTTAGTTGTCTCTGTACTTTTAAATTCCTGGTTGTGAATGACAGAAATAAATTATTTCCATTAATCACAAAATGGAGGAGTGGCCAGTTGCACAGTTCAGGGACCAGGGATTAGCCCGGCTTTCACAGGGCGTGGCCTGTGCTAGTTTCTCCTCTCCACAACCTGCCGGGGCAGCGGAGGAGTGCAGGGTGCGCAGCCTCTGGCACTGTGGGGGTTCTGGAAGTCTCTAGCTAGGACAGCATGTGAGGTGTGCAGTTGTTATGGTGTAAACATGGCAGCCGGCTTCCCATGCCTATGCTCCAGCTAAGCCTGCTTTACCCATATCCCTCGCGGAAACTTCTGGGTGCTCTTCCTGAGTAGTATCCACCTACCCCCACCACCAGGAGGAACCGTTAGTTCGAATTTTGTATTTTATGGTGGTTTGCTTTTCATTGATGTTTTACTGTATACGTAGTAAATAAAATTTATTGTTTCCTGTGCTTTTGAAAGACACAGATATATTCAGTATCTTCTTCTGAGATCTTTTGTTTTCATTCGTTATTATGCTTTTTGAGATTCACTTATATTGATATGTATAGTTGTAGCTTAATAATGGGTGAAGAGATTGTTTACCCGTGGGTGGCAGCTGCACAGAGTGGCCCGGCTTCTGTCAGGAGTGAGTTGGAAGGAGGCAGCCTGTTGAATGGACTGCTCTGTTCGGTGAGCGCCGGCTCTGTGTGCTTGCCTTATCTAAGAGGCCCCTCTGTATGCAGCCACCCCCAGACACTATTTCTTCATCATATTTACAAAGTGTGCAGGCCGTGGTGGGCTTGCCTTCATCTTCCTGTTTCTCCTAAGTTGTGTTGTGAGGAACTCAAACTCATGTGGTAAGATGCTGAACTGGAGTCACTGGAACCATATTTGGTCTGAGTTATGATCCTTTGTCTTTGAGAATGGATCCCTAAGTACATTGAGGGAGAGAGTGAGTAGGACGGGGTGGATATAGGGTGGCCAGGAATGTCCTGTGAGAGAGACTGGTGCACAGACTGAAAATGGAAGAGAGAGGGTGGGTGGTGCTAAGGTGGGGCTCTCCGGGTGGAGGCAGCACAGCGGGGAGGTGGAGGTGGAGGTGGGCACAGGTGAGTGTGGGAGGCCGAGAGAGGTGGGCCATTGGGACTTTGTGAGCCAAAGGGAGAGTTTAGATTTTATTCTGAGTGTGACAGGAAGTCTGGAGAGGATGCAAAGTGCATAACTTTGACAAAAGTTTAATAATTGTGAGACTTCTGTCAAACTCCATGTACAGAGAAAAGTCTATGAATGGCTCCTCCAGGGAGGGCCCTAGTCTGGAAGCCCCGTGTCTTCAAGAAGGACAAGCCTGCCCGAGTGTTCTCTCCTCAGCCTGGCCTTCCTGGCACTGCTTCCCAGGAAAGGTGATGGAGGACAGAGATTTCTTTTGGATTCAAACAAATCGTCAGCTGTGAGCCCAGCTCTGGCCTTTACTCTCCTTTTATGACCCCAAATCAGCCAAACAAATGTCATGAAGTCTTTTTGCTTGTGTGGAGTTAAGGGAAATGAAGGAAGGCAGTGGTGGGATAAATATTGGTCCATAATGGAGAGAGACAGAAATGAGAAGCACTGAAGTAGGAATGGCCACTGACATGTGTTCGCTCTGCTCTCTGGTTTCAGGACACGGGCAGCAGTGCTCTGAGCACGGCTTTGCTGGGTTTGCCAGACAGTCCTCATCAGCACCGACTTTCAGCTATGGAATCGGTGAGTATTTGACTGCGCTGCCTCTCGTCAGTGTGTGTTCTTCTCAGTGGTTTGTAAAAAGGACTACACAGAAATACTTAAGTCTCCACGTTGGTTTTCTTGGGCTTGATAGAGTTTTGACTCAGTGTTCTGAGTTTTGTCCTGGATTGCACTCAGTGGAGGGTTTCCGAGTAGTGGTGGTGAGCTGTGTGCGGTTAATAAACAGCGTCCCTGGTGTCCTGGTGAGAGGAATTCTGCGGAAAAGTTAAACAGATTGGGAGCCTGGCCTGGGAAGGAAGTTTGTTTCTTCTCAGCTTCCTTTGTCTTATTTGCTCCCTCCCAAGTAGTCTGGAGACCACCAGGACTGTGTATTCACTAGCCGTGTTTGTTTTGTGCTCTATGCGTATTGCATTAACGCTCTGCACGAGGAAGAGCTTTTCTAGTCTGAGAATTGTCACTGCTCCTCGTGGGGAAGCAGTGGATGCCTGACTCTGGTCTGGTGTCCCGGGTGTCTGGGCAGCGAGTACCTGCTGGGGAGCCTTGGTTGCTCCTTGTGGTATTCCTAGAAGTTTGAGGCCAGCGTGTATGGTGGGTGGGTAAGGAATGGGATCTTGTGCTAGGTTTCCCTAACTCCTTAACTCCTTCTGGGAGTTCCTGGCAGAGTTTTTGAGAGGAGGGGCGGCTGCTTCCTTAGAGACACTGGTCTCCCGTCTAACTGAGCATCTGTGCTCTAGGATGAGGTCTTCCCTTGGGAGATGTAGCACATTGGCAGAGGGTTTGTTTTGTCTGACATATGGATTGATAACAATTGGAAAGAAAGCTCATGACTCATTTTAGTTTTTCATACCTTGACCAGGTACTAGTGTTTCAAAAGAAATAGTCCAAAAGTGTATTATGTATTCTGTGTTGTAGTTCCTAGCAGGCACAAAAGAAACCTTTTGTGCTACTTTCTTTTTTCTTTTTTGTAAAGATTGGCAACTAACTGTTAGTTAACTACTACCAGCTAACATCTGTTGCCAATCTTTTTTTTTCTGCTTTTTCTCCCCAAATCCCCCCAGTACATAGTTGTATAGTTTTTAGTTCTCGGTCCTTCTAGTTGTGGCATGTGGGACACCGCCTCAGCGTGGCCTGACAAGCAGTGCCATGTCCGCGCCCAGGAGCTGAACCGGTGAAACCCTGGGCCACCAAAGTGGAGCACGTGAACTTAACCACTCGGCCATGGGGCTGGCCCCCTCATGCTACTTTCTTGGTGACTGTTCTTAAGCTAATATAACCCATCCTTTTTTGGGGGAAGATTGGCCCTGAGCTAACATCTGATGCCAGTCCTCTTTTTGCTGAGGAAGACTGGCCCTGAGTTCACACCCGTGCCCATCCTCCTCTACTTTATATGTGGGACGCCTAACACAGCATGGCTTGCCAAGCGGTGCCATGTCCCCACCTGGGATCCGAACCAGCAAACCCTGGGCTGCCAAAGCAGAACATGTGCACTTAACTGCTGGGCCACTGGGCCGGCCCCTAAGACATCCTTTATCTCAGCCATCCCTGAATCAGGCCATTTTGAGATGCACCCACATGGTCTCTTTCAATTGACTGAAGTATTTCCTTGGAAATAGGGATAAGGTTTGCTGGAAAAGAAATCTTAGATGTCTCTGACCATAGGCCTGGGATTGTCTTCTGTTAACCTGCAGGATGGTTAGCAGTTAGGAAGTAGCCTGCCCGGCCACTTGGGGATGTGAGTGATCAGGTGGAGTTGATGGTGGGGTTTGTAGCACTCGAGAGCACTCATGGTGGTTTCCCAGGATGTGCACGTAGATTCTGCGTGATTGTCTAGGCAGTGGGGCAGCCATTGAGAGACAGAGTCCAGGAGAGGAGGATGGGGTGGAGTCAGAGGGAGAGCTAGACCCCCCATGAGGATGCTGAGCTCTGCCTGTGTTTAGACCTGTAATATTGGTCTTAATTTATAACAAGGAAAAGCAAAAAGCTGCTTAGGTTGGGTAAGTATTCTTAGTAAATATTTGATGATTTCTGAATAAAAGAAAACCAGTTATCAGCAGTTCTTTGCTGATAGATTCTTGGGTTGGCCCATTTGGTCTGGTGGATTGAGAGGAATAGATGTGTTAATATTTAGAAGGTTTCCTCATATATGAAGGATTGGCTTTTTTGACCGTACCACAGTAATAACCCAAGGTGCCTAATGCCATTTATCACTTTTTGTGAACCATAAGTATTCAGTTAATATTGATGATAGGGGCTGGCCCTGAGGCTGAGTGGTTAAATTTGCGTGCTCCGCTTTGGTGGCCTGTGTTTGCAGGTTTGGATCCTGGGTGTGGACTGACACACCACTCATCAAGCCACATTGTGGTGGCGTCCCACATGGAAGAACTAGAAGGATCTACAACTAGAATATACAACTAGGTACTGGGTCTTTGGGGAGGGGAAAAAAGAGGAATATTGGCAACAGATGTTAGCTCAGGGCCAATCTTCCTCACCAAAAAGCATACCAAAAAAATAAAGACTATAATAGTCTTTAAAAAAATCTACAGTGTTTGGATTGAATAAAGATAGAAGTTCTTATTAACGTGAGGTGTTATTGCAACTGCCCAATAGGGAGACCCTCCCTCTCGGTCAGTGGCCTGAATATGTGAACAGGGGCCACATGCCATAGCCGTGTGAGTGGCTGGCTGAGGTTTACCCTCCCAGACCTATCCTGGCATCAAAAGTAGAATTTTAAAAATAGAGTAATTTTGTAGGCCCTTTAATAATTTTCCATTGTTATTCATATTATTATTTTTAATTCTTTTTTTTTTTTTTAAATTGGCACCTGGGCTAGCAATTGTTGCCAATCTTTTTTTTTTCTGCTTTATCTCCCCAAACCCCCCCGTACATAGTTGTATATCTTAGTTGCAGGTCCTTCTAGTTGTCGGATGTGGGACGCCGCCTCAACGTGGCCTGATGAGCGGTGCCACGTCCGCGCCCAGGATCCAAACCCTGGGCCACCGCAGCGGAGCGTGCGAACTTAACCACTCAGCCACGGAGCCGGCCCCTGTTTTTAATTCTTATTTTGACCGTCGAAGGTGGATTATGAGCCACTTAGATCAGATTTATGGTCACTCTTTGTGACAAAAGTGGGCTTGTTAAAACTCGTTTAGTGTTTACTGCTGTGCTTCTGTACCCATCTGGGTGTCATTTGGGGCCCAGTTTGGATGAACTCTGGACTGGTTGTGCCCTGCGATATGCCAGGTGTGGCTGTGGTTACAGGGGTCTGTGACAGCCTGTGTGTGCTGGACTCACTGGTGCTAGTTCTGTGACCCTGAGCCCATGTCTTCAATCCTGTGAGCCTCAGTTCCTCCCCTCTGAAGTGCTAAGGGTGATATCCATCTTAAAGATTTCTTTAGAGATTAAGTGACACTGTTCATGGAAATAAAGCTCCATGAAAATATAGCTTTAAAATAATTAGATTTAGGTTTTTTTTTCTTTAACCTTTCTCTAGCATAAAACTCTACTTTGTGTTCACAGCTGGTATAATTCTCACTTCGTTGACATCTTTCTTGGTAAAGCAGAAGGGCCAAACCCCCTTTTCAGAGAAGTGATGAGATTGAAATGGCTCTTGCTGGCACACCTTTCACCAGGTTTAGGGAAGGAGGGAGTGAGGCTGGGCTGCTGCTGAGCGTTGTTTTCCAGCGCTGACCCCGAGGCGGCACATGCATGTTAGACTCACGCTTACTGTGAATCGGGGCTGTTAGATTATGTTTCCAAAAACAAAATGGTTTCTGAAAGTGTCATGGTATAATAATAAAGGCAGTATTGTTTGTGTGAAGGGAGGCTTAGGTTTAATAGTTTATATTTTTAATTGGACACCTCTATTTGAAACAGAAAAGTGTTGACTTTTTGACTTGCTGAAATGTTGAGTGTATAAGGCACGCGGAAGAGTGATGTGCATATTCTCCCAGTGTCCAGCATGCTTGCCATGGAGGTGCGCACCACTGACACTCGGCCCTGCCTCACCAAGGGCACAGGGGACTGGAAGTCTTGTTAGCAACAGAACTAAGTTCCCCTCTCCCTGCTGTTCACATGCTGGTAACACGGGGGGCTGCCTGAACAGCAGGGTTGAAGAGGGCAGGAAGCAGAGGAGGGGTCCTGTCCTTGGTGCCCCTGCTGACAGAATGTTTTGACATCTCATATTGAAGCCGATAAGAGCAACTCTCCCTACGCAGATGCTTTTGCACCCGCTTGTCTGGTGCTAGTGACCCTTCTTCCTCACCCTGCCAGCACTCCGAGGACTAGCTGGCCGTTAGATGCAGTACATGGTCACCACACCAGAGCTCCTGTGGCTTCTGCCTCACACTGTGGCTGCCGTGGCCCTTGGACACACAGCGGGCTGGGTTGGATTTGCAGGTCGTCAGGAACTTGTAGACCCTAATGTTGATTTCATTTGCCTTTTTAACAAAGAAGTTTTGTTAGGATTTAAAAATAGATGATAAAGCACACCTTACTTCATTATCAAAGAAATATGCATAACTAATTACACTGATACAGTTTACCAAATTTTTCAGTATAGTAAATTTTTATTGTAATTTTGAGGTACTGGGTAATATTCTTTGGCTAGGCTCCCTTAAGCTACATATAAAGTACAGAATGTTAGATGTCACTTAATTAGATTTCATTAAATGCGTGTTTTTTTGTTACTGTAACAAGTGGCCGTTGCATTAACTTTTCCCCAGAAGCTCTCCCTCTTCTCACCACAGGTCTGGTTGATCAGTAGAACTTCGGTCCTCTGGAATTGCTGGGAGAGCCCTGTGTCTGGGGAGAAGGTTTGGGAAGCAGGCACGTCAGAGCAGGGAGGGCAAGATGACCCCTGCCCCGGCAGTGGCTGCGCAGGTGCTCTGAGTTCTGGCTGTTGGACTCTGTTCTTTCCCTCTGGAGCTTTCTAGCTGGAACAGGACTCTGGGCTGTGTGACCTTAGCTGCACTGCTCAGCTGCACTGGGAAGGAGGGCATGCCATCTGCTTGGCCTGGAGAAGGGTTCGTAGGCTGTTTGTAATACCTCATTTTGTTAGCTGTAATATTGCTATTGTTTTCCTCCCATTACTAACTATAGGGATTCCCATGGAGCCAATGTTATTTTTTAATACCGTCAAATCTTAAGGCTGGCTAAAGAGATTTCCTCCATGTTTTATATTTGAGGGTGAAGAGATTTGCTTGTATCTGGCTTGGAGTAGATGCTCCTTAAGTTCTGTTAAAACTGAGCTGAACTTTACTGCTGGAACAACACAAAGTATCATCTTCCCTTCCTACTGTGCCTTACCGAATGTAACGCAGGGTGAGGGCTCTGCACAGCTCAAAACTGTTTGCTACAGCAAGTTGCTTTTGCAGCCCACCCATCTTGTTGGGAGGAAGAAGAAGGCTAGAGGAAGGAAATGGAGAGCTGTGTGCCGGTGCGGCTGTGTCTGGGGACTGGCTGGACAGAGTTGGGGAGGCACATTCATGATGGGCCTATGAGAATTCTAGTCTCTTCTCCACTCTAGAATAGGTATCATGATTGCTGTTTGTATTGCCTGTTGGGAGAAGGGATTTGGGATATTCTTAGTGTCAAAAAACAGTGGTGGTGGGGTTCCAAGTGTGCACTCTTCTGAATGCGAGAGTGCAGTGTTTGCTCCAGCTGAGTAAGTCTGTACCATCTCTTACTTGCCACTGAGGTCCCCCCAGCTGTATGAGGGATACAAAACATGGAGCTGAGTGCTGCCAGGGGAGCAAGTTTGAAAGGGAAGCAGAGCAGAACAGTAGCCCAGTCCCTGGGCCCATGATTGTTCCAGCAAGAGCCAGAGGCTGGGAGCTGCAGAGTCTGCGTGCTGTGGCCCTGGACTTGTGCACAGCGGTGGCTGCAGCACCAGATGGAGTCCTGAGCCTGGGGCCAGGCAACTACCCCTCTTCCTCTGCATTTCACTCTAAGGAAACGTGTGGAGGCTAGGCAGCCGGGACATGTTGACTTTGGCAGTGGGAGCTGCCAGGTCTTTGCTCACAGTGTGACCCAGTATGTAAACCTCTACTTAGAAACACACATGCACGTGCACACACACACATTTTCTTCTCACTACTGACCACTCTGTGTTTTCTTTCATACCCCTGTCCCCCCTCCCCGCTTCTGTTGAAGCTCAGAGTCCCTGCCTGGGGCCTGGTTTGAAGCTCCTATGGGCTCGGAGGGCACTCTGCCTGGGCAGGGATAGGAAAAGAGGTAAAGATGTAAGAGAAATGAGAAAGAGTTCTTTGGAAATCAAGTGACACTTTTCTTTTAAAGCTTTGGACTTTGTTGACCGTTTGTTAATGGATGTCTTGTTTATTGGAAAAAATAAATCCTGAGGCCGTGTCCACATATGACAGTGTTAGCATATGAAGGTGGGAGCCACTGTTTGCATCCTGGGTGTTTTCGGAGGACAGAAGGGCAGAACCAGAATGAAGAGTTGAGGGCAGTGCTTTCCCTTGGTGCCTGGTCTCTGGGAGCAGATGCTCGGCTGGTGGTGGCCCTTGCTGGACAGGGCGTCTTGTGTGTGGTGTGTAGGCCTAGATCCTGTGCTCCCACCGCCACCTTCTGTGAGTCTTCTCTCTCCATTTTGTCCATCTCCTGGATGTGGTCAGCCTTTGTTTAAAATTTATTCTTGTTTGTTTCATTTATTTGTTAAAAAGATTTTTATTTTTCCTTTTTTCCCCAAAGCCCCCTGGTACATAGTTGTGTTTATTTTAATTGTGAGTCCTTCTAGTTGTGGCATGTGGGATGCCGCCTCAGCATGGCCCGATGAGCAGCGCCACGTCTGTGCCCAGGACTCGAACTGGCGAAACCCTGGGCCACCAAAGCGGAGCATGCGAACTTAACCACTCGGCCATGGGGCTGTCCCCTCTTGTTTATTTTTTGTTAGTGGAAACCAGAGTTCTAAACATTGCATCCCAATGCCTGACCAGATGCTGCCTTTAGAGACAGATGGCTTCACGAAAATGTCACGTGATGCCCAGATGACAGTATCCACCTGAGTGGGTTCTACCATGTGCCTGTTTTTATGTTAAATTCTGCTGTGTGACACAATAACAAACAATGTTATAAAGTTAGGTTGAAATTGAGACTTGAGCTAAAAGGCCAATTTAGATGTGACTGGATTTTATTAAAGGAACTACAGAATCCTAAGGTATTTTGGCATGGTAATACCATATTTTAAGCCTCAGTGTTATAATTAAAACTTATATATTAGCATAAAAATCAATTTTCCTTTTCTTTTGAAAAGTTTACTGTGTAGCTCACCTCTCCCCCATGCCTTCCATCCCTGTGTGTTTTTGTACTGCCTGTGGGCAGAGTAGTGACTTATGGAGGGTCTATAGGAACACTGGCTGCAGCAGATGGAGAAAAAGTGGAGACAGAGTGGGACCCCACTCCCGGGTTTATAGGTAGGTCTGTAACAGAGTTGTTTATTTGTGAATTGGGTGCTGGAGCTGTGGAATTTGGGCTTTAGTGTAGCCTGGTGACGGGTCTAACACTAGGATCTCAGAGACAGTCTTTGGGCCTGAGTCCCATGGAGATAGACAGGTGAGGGGCAGACAAAGGTTGCAACCGCGATTGGGATGATACAGCTGGAGAAACCCTGTTTTGAGCTTTTTTTTTTTTTTTTTTTTTGCTGAGGAAGATTAGCCCTCAGCTAACATCTGTTGCCAATTTTTCTCTTTTTGCCTGAGGAAGATTGTCACTGAGCTAACATCTATGCTAGTCTTCCTCTATTTTGTATATGGGACACTGCCACCGATTGGCTTGGTGAGTAGTGTGTAGGTCTGTGCCTGGGATCTGAGCTTGTGAACCCCAGGCCGCCGAAGTAAAGTGCTCAAACTTAACTGCTACACTGTGGGCAGGCCCTGTTTTGAGCTTTATTAAAGGAAAAGCTATAATCAAGTATGTAAGGTCATCTAACCTACTTAAGCTAAAACCTCACATCTTTTTTAAATCCCTTTTCTTTGTGTTTGTGGCTCTGCTCTGTAAGTCACCTGGTGCCTCACTGTGCCCCACAGGCCATTACCCTGGCGTTCTTCCCCTGGGGACGGCTGTTCTAGGTTTCTCTTCAGAGGGTGGATGGCGGAGTAGACGGCATGCTCAGGTAGTGGCTAGCGTTAGGCTTCAGGAGAGATGGAAGAGAAGCAGGTGGAAGGGCGGGCTGTGGGAAGTGATATGAAAGGTTCTGCTGTGTGGGTTTTCTCTAGCCGTGCCACCCCTGGGACCCTCTTCACACTGAAGCACGGTCATGCTGCAGGCCCACGTGCTCATCTCTGGGTCTGAGTGTGTGCTGGCATGGTGATGTCGCAGTTCCATCTCTGGGTACACCGTGCTTTGCTCCTGGCAGATGGACTGTGCTTAACTCGTTCCAGGGTCAGAGCAAGGCCAGGATGTAAAATAAACAAAGCCTGGGTCAACTGCTCTTGGGTTTGCGGCGAAGCCCATTTTCTGAAGGCCTTGTTGTGGCATCCTTTTCCCTCTCTGTGGTCCAGGGGCTTAGCTGCTGATCCTGGCCTCTTCTGCCCGGTTAGGCCGCTTACCAACACGGTGGACTATTCCATGCTTTTTTCCTTGTCTCTGCTTAGATGGTAGCCTGAGACTTAAGTAAACTTGAAAGGCTTGCTACGGGCAGTGGTTTCTTTCATTTACCTGATGCAGTCCATGCCTGGGGAACGCCATACCTGAGCCTCTGTTGTCCCAAGAGAACCTTGGTGAAGTCCTGCCTCGCTTGAAGGGTGTTCTCAAGAGAGAGATGCTGGTGTGAGGTTTACCACCTGGTAGCTCACTTGGCACTGGGTTCCTGACTGTGCACACCCAGGACTTTTTTTTTCTTTTGTGAGCAAGATTAGCCCTGAGCTAACATCTCTTGCCAATCTTCCTCTTTTTGCTTGAGGAAGATTGTTGCTGAGCTAACATCTGTGTCACTTTTCCTCTACTTCATGTAGGATGCCACAGCGCTAGGTCCGTGCCCAGGATCCAAACCTGTGAACCCTGGGCCGCCGAAGCAGAGTGTGGGAACTTAACTACTACACCACCGGGCTGGCCCCAGGACTTCTGAACTAGTACAGCATCCTTGGAGTTCGGCCAGCTGTGGCCATAGCCTCTTTCCTGTCCCATTCGTGCCAGTGGGTCCCTGCTGTCTCTGTCCTGAGCAGCTTTAGAGGGAGCAGCATCACAACTTGTATCTGTAACCATGGCTCCCACATGCTGGTACGGCTACTCTTGTTCTTGACCTGGTAATTGATCAGTCTGGCCTTTTTTTTTTTTTAAAGTTAAATGGGAGGGAGAGTTTTGTTGTATGGACAAAGAGTTAATTTCTTTGTTCTGTATGTGCTGTCTAGTTGCTCTGATCCTGGTGAGGTGGGTACCTTTGCCCTTGGGGTTGGGGCAGTGGCCAGCAGGAGAAGCACATTGCAGTCTGGGCTTCCTGAGTGTCCTTCTTACTCCTTCTTTCAGCCTCTGTGACTACATTGTCTCCTGGTCATCTTTCCTGTCCACTCTCTCTGGTCCTTTGCTTACATGTTGACGTTTCTCGGGGTTCCCTCTGGGCTCTTTATTTTCATTCTCACCTTCTCTCTAGGCTGCCATTTTCATGGCCTGATGTGTCACCCACTTGTTTCCAAGGACCCCGCTTCTTCTCTTTCTACATTCCTCGGCCGTCTCTCCCTCTGTCTCTTGGAGGGCACCCATGTCTTGGATGTAGCACACCCAGTGGAGTGCATGGCTTTGTCCTGTGTCCTCGGTTGTGTTTGGTGGTTGCACTGGTCAGGTCAGGGCAGACAGTTAGGCCTGTCGTCTTTAAAGAATTCTTTGTCCCACTCTGTTTTCCAGGCAGATGCTACCTCTAGTGAACTCCACATCTGCTCTTCTGCCCCTGTGCACTCCTTGTCTGTTTTCTGTCTCCCCAAGAACCTAGGTGCCAGGGGTGCGTCTGTCTTCCTCTCCTCAGCTGTCCTGTTTCCATGGCGCATGGTGGTGCCTTTACTCCTCATGTCCTTCTTGGCGGTGGGAACTTCTACTTCTCTTCCAGCACTGCCTGCAAGTCCAGGAACATGTTGGGTGGTTTGTCCTTGGGTCTCCTCTCCCCACATAAGGGGTGTTGGGAGACATGTGCCCCTGCCTGGGAAGTTTCTGTGCTTTGGTGGGAGTTGTGGGCATAAAATGTTCTGCTTGGAGGTCATCATGCATGAGCTCCACCCCAGAGTGACTGGGTCTTGAAGGGCTTCCAGCTCACAGCACTAACCCCTTACTGTGTTTTTATAATGAAGAAATAGAAAATGAAGTGTGTAACCGGATGTAGCACCTTGGTGATTTTCTGGTTGAGTTTTGCTGGAGACCAGTTGAGATTCACTGAGGTGCATCCTGTCCTCGGTAAGTGCTGGGACAGCCTGGGAGGAGTTGGAGCCCTGAGTGCCAGCGAGGTCTGAGTGGGTCCTGAGGACACTTGGAATCCAGCAGCACGTTTCCGGATGAGGGACTGAACATAATGCAGTCTGTCCTCAGGGAGTGTGCCAGGCAGTTACTGCGGGAAGAGAGGCTCTTGTTGATAGCTGTTTTGCAAATGTGCACGGCAAAATATTTTATTTTTCTTCCTCCTTTATTACCTAAGTAGGACATCTATCATAAGTTAGTGAAAATTATGTGAGGGCAAGCCCCGGTGACCTAGTGGTTAAGTTTGGCACACTCTGCTTTGGTGGCCCAGGTTCGGTTCCTAGTTGTGGAACTACACCACTCATCTGTCAGTGGCCCTGCTGTGGCAGCAGCCCACATACAAAAAGAGGAAGATTGACAATAGATGTTAGCTCAGGACGAATCTTGCTCAGCAAAAAAAAGAAAGAAAAGAAAATTATTTGAGAGCACAGATTCTAGGGGAAAAATGGCTCTGAAACTCATTTAGAAATAACCATAGAGAAATATTGAAGAAGAGAGGTTAATGGGAAGTTTTTCCTCCCTCTGCCCAGCAGTCTCTCCACGTTAATGGTGGGTGGTTGTGCAGGAGAGCCTGTGATAGTGGCCTTGGGCCATGGTCTTGACCATGACCCTGGGGTGGGATGCAGAGAGGAGAAACTTATTAGATGGTTCTATTTAGAAGTCTGATTTAGTTTTATTTAAAACCACAGACTGCATTTCTAATGGTCTGTGGTTACCACTCTCTTGCTCACGAGTTCACATGACCCCCGTAGAGAAAAGAACGTCAACCAGAAGTCAGCAGTGTGTTACATGGCAGCTTCTTACTGGGAGCATTTTGAAAAACAGGTATCCATGTGGGGATACCTGAAGTCCAGGATCCTCAGAACAGCCCTGTGAGGTCAGGAGAGGGGAGCACAGGCTTGGCCTGTGTGCTCTTAAAAACACACTCTTCTGGGGGCCAGCCCTGTGGTGCAGTGGTTAAGTTCACATGTTCTGCTTTGGCGGCCCAGGGTTTGCCGGTTCTGATCCTGGGTGTGGACCTACACATTGCTTGTCAAGCCATACTGTGGCAGGCGTCCCACATAGAAAGTAGGGGAAGATGGGCACAGATGTTACCTCAGGGCCAGTCTTCTTCAGGAAAAAGGAGGAGGATTGGCAGCAGATGTTAGCTTAAGGCTAATTAATCTTCCTCAAAAAAAGAAAAAGTATAAAAAATCCCCACACCCTTCTGGGGTGTAGACTCAGGTCATGGTCAGAGTGTCTGAGTCTCAGAACAGTGCCTATGTCTTTGTCCTCTTCTGTGAGGGGCCCGACTCATACTGGGGCCTTGGGGCCTCGTCAGCCTCTGGACTGAGCATTGGCATCTTATAGGGCAACTCTTCATTCTCTTCCCCTTTGCCTGGGACCTTTTAAACTGATGCTGCATTTTCTGAAGGATACTAGAAGAGCAAAGTAACATTTTGTGGCTATTAATCCTTTAAAGGCAGAGGAAAATTTTACGTGGAAACCGGAGCAGTATTCTACATTCGTTGTTAAGTGTTTTCAGTGAAGGCAGTGTTTCCCTTGCCTTTGGCTTCCTTCCCACAGTTCCATTTTCTTAGTTACACAGACATTGGTGTCCTCAGTGACATGTCCTCATGATTCAGTGCTGGGTGGGGGGCGGCTGAGTAGAACTCCCTGGGCCTCTCAGCTCCCACGCTCTCAAGCCTCCAGGGGTTGTTGGCAGCCTCCCGCCTGTGAGGCCGCGCCTGGCACTGTGTGTTGACTGTTGACTTCTGAGGGGGACTCCTGTCCTTACGTAAACTTGTTCCTGGGTGTGTGGTGCCGTCTCCTCAGTAAATCCTGGACAGCAGCTTCCTTACTTTCCTCTGAGAGCACTCCTCATTTTGAATTTCAGTCCTGAGGGTGCCGTGGTTCGGCTATCTTGTGCCCATCAGCCCCGTGTCATCGCACAGTCTTGTTCCTTTCTTCACTTTGGATACAGCCATGCTCCGAAACCCTGCCTGGGAGGCTGCGGGATGTCTACATACGTGGACTTGAGACTGTTGGTCTGGGGAGCACTTTTGAAGTCACTGCCTAATCCTTGTTGAACATGTGTGCTGTCACTGTCTGTAGATGTCCTGAGGTTGCCATCTCCGAGCCTACGAAGCTGTGGTTTATTGGCTTCTCCCAGGGTGGCTCCCCCATATGCACAGACCCTCCAGGAAGTGAGGCTAGGCGTGATGTGGTCTTAGACTAGGTTGGGACAGACAGGCTCTGACCAGCAGGAGCGAGTGATGGGGCCACACAGTGATTGTTTTAAAGCCCCTTTGTGACTGGTCTGATGGGCATGTGTCAGATGTTTCATGTCTGTCCTCAAGCAGAAGAGACTGAGCATATTGAGCCTCAATGAGTGTGGAGTATACTTGTCAATGAGGAATCTCTTTGAAGTATTTTACCTGAAAAGTTGAAGAACTTTTCACATGTGTAGTTCATAGTATCTGTGTGTACGTTAGTGTGAAAGGACCACTTTACGTTACTTACTGTCCGCATCAGCTGGGGGACCTCCTGGGCCAGTGGCCAGTTAGAGGCGCTCAGGCTGAGGCCGCAGGGCCCACTCCAGACCTCACGCAGTCGAGAGAAAGCAGCTCAGCCGATTCGGCCGGAAGGTTGCTAGGAACGGGGCTGCACTTCACAGAGAGCCGGACGCCGCGTGTCTCTGCTTGTGCCTCCAGCGTCCGTCTTCCCTCTCCCACGCTGCCCCCATCACTTCAGGACGCGTCTCCTTCCCAGAGACCCTGAGGCACCTTTCTCATCCTGCTGCTTCCCTGCCCTGGGGTCACAGCTTCCCAGGCTCCTTTCAGTTGTGTCTAGTGCTTGGGGCTGTCAAAGTTGGCTAAATCTGTTCCAAATTTTTGTGAATTTAAAACAAATAAAAAATAAATTTCTGGTTATTGTTGGAAGGTTGGGAGTGGATAGAGTCCGGGGCAGAAACAGGATTTGGGGTTAGCAGGGGATAGAACTGTGACCATGAGTGAGTTCTGTGCTGTCACCTGCAGTCCTCACCTGGGCCGGTTTAAAGCAGCGCTCCGGCTCTGATAGGGCACTGTGCAGTGGCTGGCTCAGGCTGAGGGTGCGGTGAAACAGGAGTGACAATAAGATAACCCCCACTGTCTTCAAAAGAGCTGTGAGGACAGAGCGTTGGTGTCCACGTATAACGGGCATGCTGTTGCTGTCTTTTGTTGAAAGGCAGCTCTTTTATGCAGTGAACTGTAGAGATCTCATCTTTATTCTGAGAGTTACACTATTCAGTGTCTTACAGAAAAATTAGGGTTTCCCCATCGTTGAAGTAGTTCATGCACATGGAACAAAACTCAACATATCAATTTGCCATGGTGGCTGTAACAAAGTCCCCCAGACCGGGCGCCTCACACCATAGAAATCCACTCTCCGCCGTCTGGGGGCCAGAAGCCCAGACCACAGTGCCAGCAGGGCTGGTTCCTTCTGAGGCCGAGGGAGAGTCTGCCCCAGGCCTCACCCCCGACTCCCGCTGGTCTGCTGGCATCTCTGATGCTCCTCGGCTTGTAGAAGCATCACCCGCATCTCCGCCTCCATCTTCACATGGGTCTCCCTGTGTACGTGTCTCTCCGGGTCCAAATTTCCTCTTTTTCTAAGGACACCAGTCATCTTGGGTTGGGGCCCACTCTAAGGATCTCGTCTTGACTTGACTACGTCTGCAAAGACCCTATTTCCCAATAAGGCCGCATTCTGATGTGTTGGGAAATTATGATCCCATTTTGTTTTTTGGGGGACGTAATTCAACTAGTAACACTTAGTAAATAAAGTTAAATATAAAGAAGAAGAGGGGCCGGCCCTGTGGGCAATGGTTGAGTTCACTTGCTCTGCTTCAGCGGCCTAGAGTTTCTCTGGTTCGGATCCTGGGCAAGGACATGGCACTGCTCATTGGGCCATGCACAACCAGAGGGACCTACAACTAGAATGTACAACTACGTACTGGGGTGCTTTGGGCAGAAGAAGCAGCAGAAAAAAAAAGGAAGATTGGCAATGATTGTTAGCTCAGATGCCAATCTTTAAAAAAAATAAAAACAAGAAAATGAAGAAGATAAAAATCACATGTAATCCCACCACTCAAAGATGAATGTCTAAATTAAAAATTTTTAATGTGTTATGTACTTTTCACAAAATAGGGATCACAGTGTATGTTATTTCATGTTCTGCATTTTAAAACTTAGTATTAATTTTCCATGACAGTCTTCAAAATATGACTTTTAATGACTCCATAATTTAGAGAGAAGTTTATAGCATGTCTGATAAAATTTTACTTTTCACATTTCCTGGAGAAGGCGCCATGTCTCCCTGCACCTTGGCCCCTTCCCCATCTTACTGGACGCTGTGCAGGGCACTGCAGAGCGCGTGCTTGACAGGGTTGGGAGGAGGGCACATGAACTTATCTGTGGCCCTGAGGAGGTCAGAGACAGGGTGAAAAGCAGGTCTGGAGATAGGAATGGTGTCCCAAGGTGGCGTGCCTGGACTGTCTGCTGCTGGCTGGCTGGAGGGCCAGCTCTGGAATCTCCTGAGGCCAAGCCAGATGCTGTTCCTGAGGGCCTGGCCTGGGAGGGGTTTGTTTTTGTCTTGTAGATCAGGCGTTCTGTTCCTTGGGGCCTTTGCAGGACCTCAATTCTCCTGGGAACCGACCCAGTACTGTCAGCTTTGCAGATCCCAGCCTTGTCCTGCTGCATTTTGTTTTCTGGCGGGAGGATCACCTTTTTTTTTTTTAAAAAAAACAGACTTTATTTTTTAGAGCAGTTTTAGGTTCACAGCAGAACTGAGAAGAAGGTACAGAGATTTCCCATATATTTCCTCCTCTTTTGGGGTCCCCACTGTTAACATCCCCAACCAGAATGGGACATGTCACAGGGGATGAGCCTCTGCAGACATGTCACTGTCACCCAAAGTCCAGTTCCATTAGCGTTCACTGTTGGCGTTGGATGTCCCGTGAGTTTGGACAAACATGTCCTGACATGTGCCCACTATGTGGTGTCCTACAGAGTAGTCGCACTGCTCTAGAAATCCTCTGTGCGCCACTGTTCATCTCTCCCCTTCCCCCCTGCCAGCGTCTGACTTTCTAGAGTCTCCATGGTTTTCTCTTTTCCAGAATGTCACAGAGTTGGAACGATAGAATGTTTGGCCTTTTCAGACTGGCTTCTTCCACTTAGTCATATGCCTTTCAGGCTACTCTGTGCCTTTTCATGGCTGACAGCTTGTTTCTTCTTTTTAGTGCTGAATGATATTCCATTGTCTGGAGGGACCATAGTTTATTTATCCATTCACCTACAAAATGACATCTTGGGTCACTTTTTTCCCCCCTTTGGTGAGAAAGATTGGCCCTGAGCTAACATCTGTGCCAGTCCTCTTCCACTTCACGTGTGGGACACCACCACAGCGTGGCGTGATGAGTGGTGTGTAGGTCCATGCCTGGGATCCGAACCTGTGAACCCTGGTCTGCCAAAGCAGAGCACATGAACTTAACCACTATGCCGCTTGGCCAACCCCCTTGGATCAGTTTTAATTGTCTGTCTGGTCTTCTCTGATGGAGAAGTAAACAATAAACAGAGCCAGCTGCTGACCTGTGAACTCAGTTCTGATCTCTCTTAATTGCCTGAAAGAGGGAGTGTTCCCACCCGGATGCTGGTGCTGTGTTGTGCCCCTAGTTCCGAGAACCTTGGACCGTGACAAGGCATTGCTCAAGAAGGATGCAGCTTTCTGTCAAGGGGACACCGGAAACACCTTGCGCGGAAACCAACCTCACAGCGTTTGAACACTGCAAAGTTGGAGAGAGGGAGAAGGATGGCCTCAGGCTGTCTCTCTGCGGTCTCTGAGTGGTATGCATGCCTGGTCTGAGAGGGGAGGAGGCCCATCCCAGGGACTCCTTGGGAAGTGTATGCGGCTGTGCCAGCCAGTGTGCCTGTGCCGACGTCAGTTAATTTTTCTTTCAGAGACTAGACTAGTAATTCTTAACTTGGCTTCAGAACATTCAGAGTATATTAGCTCTTTCAAAATGTCCGCAAATTCTCCAAACAGTTTAATTTTATTCATTAACTCAACATATCCAGTGCTTTGTGGCCGTTTCTGGTCATTTTTGAGAAGTGAGTTCTGGACACTGATTCAGCAACAGGGATTGCTGCACAGGGTCCCGCATTGCATCCCAAGGCAGAATCTTACCTGGGAAAGTGCTCGTCCAGGAAGGACTGACTGTGTCCTGGTGCTGGTAGCCAGCTTGGGATGACTTAAAACTGGCCCATCCCCCCTGTGCTGTAGCCTTCCTTCCAGGCCTTCGTTTCTTTGTCTGTAAATAAGGAGACACCTGCATTACATGGGATCCTTTTCATCGTGACGTTCAGAGGATAGTACTGGGTCGGGGTCTACAAGAAGACACTGTAAAATTTGACCCTAGTGTGTCTTATTCTTGCCGAGCAAAAAGGACAACGTCCCAGTCATAACTCAGCTCAAGGCACATGGGCCTCTTGTGTCCCTGTCCCGTAGCCAGTGGGATACACTCTGCTAGTCTCCACACATCTCATTGGAGGTGACCGCATTTCCTCTTTCTGTAGAAGAAGCATGGACAGCAGAACCGTCTGCCAGATGGGACTGGGCCGACCTCCTTGTTCCTTGTTCCTTTTCTCCTCTGTGCTCCCGGCATGGAGCAGCACCGTCCCAGCAGGAGTCACCCCAAAGGAGACAGAAAACTGATGCTTCTTTGAGAGAAGGGCTCAGATTTTGTCTTTGTGCATCTTTCCTCTCTTCTCATCCAGTTGACAGCATTTAGGATGGGATCCAGGGAGTGGGATACACAAATTAAAGGATCTTGTCATGGCTGAGGCTTGGCAGGGTCTGCGATGGAGGTGGGGCCTGGAGGAGTGGTCTCCCTCTACCCCCTCAGCTCCTGGGCTGTCTTCACGCTTTTCCATCTCAGCAACTGTTTATGTTGTGAACCTGGAGGAGCCCAAATAACTTTTGTCTGTATAGGTCTATCTGTTGATAAAATGCTTAGTTACTAATTCCACTTGAAAGGAGGAGTAATAAACCATTGCATATTACTCTAAATAACACATTTTTACTCAAAATAACTGTATTTTCCAAAACAAAAAGTTGGTGATTGTCTTATGTTGCTTTGGTTAAAGTATGCAAAGAAAAATTGTAGTTGGAATAGGGAAGAATATTTGAATAGCTTTTTGACATAATTTTGGAGGTTTTCACACCTAAACTCAGTAAATGGTCGTGTGGCGCAGCTCAGTGGAGCGTGGAGCCTCTGTGGAGTCTCGGGACGGCTCCTCCTTGTCCGCTTGCACACCCCCTGATGTTTCCTGCACTGGGGCCGGATCTTCTACCCGTGTTTGGTTTTGCAGCATCAGGCTTTGGTCATTTGGTAAACTTCGGTTTGCTGAGTTACTTAGATCTTCCAGATGCTGGCATACTTTATTTTACTATGTCAGAAAGTTACTTTTGTTTCGCTGGCCACCCTTCTCATCAGAGGAGCTTTTAGGCTGTCACAAGCTATCTGTTCCTGGCAGGGAGTTTTCCAGGATTCTAATATTTGACTGAATGCTTGAATTTTACCATTGGCAATAAATTAGGTCAGATGTTTTCCTTGAAGTGGCAGTCTCATTTTTTTTTTTTTTAAAGATTTTATTTTTTCCTTTTTCTCCCCAAAGCCCCCCGGTACATAGTTGTGTATTCTTTGTTGTGGGTTCTTCTAGTTGTGGCATGTGGGACGCTGCCTCAGCGTGGTCTGATGAGCAGTGCCATGTCCGCGCCCAGGATTCGAACTAACGAAACACTGGGCCGCCTGCAGCGGAGCGCGCGAACTTAACCACTCGGCCACGGGGCCAGCCCCGTGGCAGTCTCATTTTGTTCGTTTTCCAGAACCAATCTGCCAGATACCCATGTCTGAATAACTAGAGTTTGTATATCATTTTTTCATGTAAACATTGTGTTTCCTTCAATGCTTTTGCTGGAGACAACTGTTGTGTTTGGTACACAGCAGAAATGCTTCATGCACACTTCTTTTTGTCACATAGGAATTGAAGAAGACTAGTGCAAAAGGCTTGGAATTTAATGAAATTAATAATTATTGCTTTATCATGGAGATTCTTAAGCAAAGTGGGCCATCACCTTTGCACCATCATGCAAATATCACCCCAGCTAAAAAGATAGTGCTGTTACAAAAAAAGTTTTGAAAGGTTTGCAGGGCTCTCCAAGGGTCCACAGCCCACACTTTGGAAACAACTGGACTAAGCTCAGTCTGTGTGAGAAAAGGTAGCTGGACAAGTCAAGTCAGCCTGAATGCTTGTCTATAACTAAAAGTGCCACAGCCTTAGTGTGACTGTGCCCATTACCTCCCCCAGTACAGAAGCTCACAGATTTGTGTGCATTTTCAGAGGGCTCCTGATTTGGTGGACCCTTTGGAGTGAACACCCCTCCTGGAATTCCCATGGAAATGTAAAAATGGGCCCCCCTTTTAAAGTAGGTCTGCGCGTCTGTTCTGGGGTGGGTGCTCATGAACTCAGCACACATCCTCAACTGGGTGTTGGCGCATGAAGGTGTTTTCCTTTCCTTTGATCATGCCTTTTGTTGTGTACTAGTAGCAAAAGGACCGAGTCCCACTTGCAGGCTGGGATTCCTATAGGACAGCCTGCTCTTAGGGCATGGACTCTGCTGCTAACACGGTTGCTGGGAGCCGTGCAGCCTCTTCCTCTGGCAGTGCTCAGCCCTTCCCTGATGTTCATCCAGTTTACTGCATAATTCTTCCTGTTAAGCTGCCGCAAAACTGACCAGGCGTCTCATTGTTTTAGACCTTGATTCTCTTGGATTATTTCAATCATATTGCCTACCCTGGCACACTTTTATTTTGTCTTGTAGTTCAGCCTGATTACTTGACTTAAAAATTTATCTTTGTTCTTCTGAATTTTGCAGATCTTTTAAGATGATCTGGATTGCAACGACTTAAAATATATCATTGTGTATTTGCCACTTTGGAGAACTTTTTAAAGTTATGGAGTTCTGTGTATTCAACTTTGATTAGTCTTTTAAAAAATTGCTCTCTGCCTTGGCTGCGATGAGACCTTGAGACACATTTCTACTAATGCTGGAGCTGGTCAGCTTTAATTGGAAGTGAGGACTCTGGGCCTTTTTCCAATGACTCAGTAACCTCTAGTATTTAACTCTTTAGGCCATTTATTATGAAACTGTGATGTGCAATCCTGTAAGCATCTTTAATGAAGCTCTTTGTCATAAAATATGGCTGCTGTATATGAGAATGATCTTTTTCAGGTTTCACTGAGATGAGAAGAAAATACTGTTAATATTCCGTCAGAGGCTTTTTTTTTTTTTTTGAGGAAGATTAGCCCTGAGCTAACTACTGCCAATCCGCCTCTTTTTGCTGAGGAAGACTGGCCCTGAGCTAATATCTATGCCCATCTTCCTCTACTTTATATGTGGGACGCCTACCACGGCATGCCTTTTTGCCATGCGGTGCCATGTCCACACCCGGGATCCAAACCGGTGAACCCCGGGCCGCCAAGAAGCGGAACGTGCGAACTTAACCGCTGCGCCACCGAGCCGGCCCCCATTACAGGTATTTTATATTAAGAGGAGTTTCTTGGTTGTTGGAAGTGGTATGACAGGCTTGGAGGGAGCCAGGCCATTTGTTCTCCACTGACATGGGGGCCAACTGGGATTGCAGTCTCAGAATGTGTGTACATGGAGAGAACCAGGCTAGAGCTGCAGTCCCGCGTGGACCCTGCGAGCCACCCTCACCTCTGCTTTAGACTGTGCGCATGGCTGCTGACGCTCTGTGGATGCTCACTCTGCACCTGGGACTTGGTGAAAGAGACCAGAGAGGAATACCCTCTGAATTGCTAGCACTGTTGAATTTATGTGATCAAAACTGTGGGTCAGGACCCACTTCTGTTTTTGACAAATGGTGATTTGAGCTTTCCTTATCTGAAGCCCTCAGAATTAAATTAATCTCTAAGAACTTTCTTTGTAATTACTTTTTGGCATAAATTTTTTGATACACCTGCTCATGGAAATCAAAGTGGTAATTCTCAGTGTCTAAGGTATTTTCTTTTATTCAGGGAATATTTAGCACCTGGTGTGTGCAAGAGGTCGTGTAAAACTTGGCTGGGTTTCCAGGATCAAGACTAATGGAATGGCCTACCTGGAATACTTACTCCCTGTCAGCATTGGGCCAGCTGCTTCCCTGTTTAATCCTTTAACGTCCTCTGAGGTTAGCATTATTACTCCACTTACAGAAGGAAAACAGAAGTTTAATATTGCTGGGGGGGGGGACCTCCCACAATCCCAGGGCATGCTGTTTCATGAGGCTGTGGTGTCACCTGTGAGCACAGGCAGACAAGGCTGCGTCCTGCTCTTGAGGCACTTACAGTCTCCAGACCTGCAGAGAGACCCACCAGCTCCTGTGAGAGGAAGAGAGGGAGACCATGTCTCTTGAGGGTCAGGAGTGCTGAAGGCTCCACCGAGGAGGTAGCATTTGGGTGGGCTTGGAATAATAAGTAAAATTAGAACTGATGGCCATGGGATTTACAAAAGGAATTTTGGGTAAAGGAAACAACATGGGCCAGGAGCATAGAGTAGCCGATGGGTCTGAAGGTTTGGGGCACGGGTGAGGTTGGAATGCCAGACCAAGGAGTGTCCCGAAAAGTAGTGATCAGAAGCATCTAGTGGAAGAGCGTGTGGGGTGGGAAGCTCTCGAAGCAGGCACGAGGCCTCACTGCATGGCTGCCCTGGGATGGAGGGCCCCGCAGAGTGAAGGGCAACCAGATCCTTGAGCTTTGGTGACTAGAAGGATGGTCGTGTCATTGTGCAGACAGAAAGGGCTGCATGGAGAGAGAGAGAGAGAGAGAGAGAGAGAGAGAGAGAGAGACACAGATAGGAAGTTGAGGCCTGGAGTCCTGTCTGTGTGTGTGGCAGGAAGAAAGAAGGAAGGTTTGTTTACAGTCAGAATAAATCAACAAAAGCATGCTAGCATAATATAGTAATCTTCAGGCAGATTTGATTTTTTTCTTTTAAGATAAAAAATTAAAAGAACATCTATAAAAGTAATTTCTCCCACTGTAACCGGTAGTCTTTGGATGGATAATATGTGGGTATTCTAGGTCGTTCTCTTATTTTGAGAAATAAGGTGCCTTGTACTTAAACCTCGTAGTAAGCCTAGCTCACAGTCTTTATGTTCCTGTTTTCTGTGCAATTTTAGGGTTTTAAAATTGTCCAAAGAAGCATTAATAATGACATGCTTTAGACTGAAGCCTACTCCAAAGAACCCAAGAAGTTTTTTCATTTCCAGATATTTGTGGTGAGGCTTAAGTAGTTTGAAACCCTCATTTAGAAGTCATTTTTGTTTATTTCCTCTTTGTCAACCACTCTACTCCAGCTCTTGTAAAAGTGACCTCCTTCAGTGTCGGGAGGAGTAAGAGGTGAGACCACAGGAAGCAGAAAACAGGAAAACAAGTGAATGCAAGGGTTCGCATTTGCCCCTTTGGCAAGTAGGACTAAGTGGTGTTAAGGCTCTGTCTCTTGAAGTCTTGGAATCTACAGGTTTATTCCAGTTCTTTCCTGGGTGGCAGAGCTTTATCATTTGGGAGGGGTAAATCGGTATCAAAGTGCCTTTGCTCAATTGGATGAAGGTGGGCCACTTGCTTTTTTAGGATGACAGGCAAGGCCACGAGTTGTGATTAAACACAGGTTCATTCTCAAGGGGGTTTTCTTGCTTAGCTAATGGAATTGGTTAAAATCTGTTTGCAGTGTTCTTTTTTTCTAGTGTAGCATTCAGAGAAAAGCAGCCTTGGGGGAGTTTTCTGTTCCAGGAGTTTGGTGGTTAAGAAGTGCAGGCTCTGGGCTTATTGGAGGCCCTGCAGCACGGGGATCTTGATGAACTTGTCCCTGTTGTTGGGTCAGTTCTGGTGGTCTCCTCTAATATGCGTTCTAGATGCTGGATTCTAAGTATCAACTTCTGCAGCTGGATTCAGAGGGACACTCAAGACAGGTTTGTTTCTAATGCAGCCTGCCTAGTGTAAATGCTCAATAAGTGTTTCCTGAATTAGGGACAGAACCCCGAAGCACCTCAGCTTGTGCTCCCCTGCTTTTCTTTTGCTTAGAAGATGGACCAGGAGGTCCATTGTGAAGTTCTCAAAAAATAAACAGTTTTCTTTTTCTTTTTTTTTTTTTAAAGTTTTTTTTTGAGGAAGATTAGCCCTGAGCTAACATCTGCGGCCAATCCTCCTCTTTTTGCTGAGGAAGACTGGCCCTGAGCGAACATCCATGCCCATCTTCCTCTACTTTGTATGTGGGACGCTTGCCACAGCATGGCTTGCCAAGCGGTGCCATGTCCACACCCGGGATCTGGACCAGCAAACTCCGGACCAGTGAACCCGGGCTGCTGAAGCAGAACGTGTGAACTTAACCACTGCACCGCCTGGCTGGCGCCAAAAGTTTTTTTGTTTTTTTTTTTATTCCTCCTCTTCTTTTTCTGCCCAGAGCCCCCCAGTACATAGTTGTGTATTCTGGTTGTGCTCTCTGGGACGCCACCTCAGCATGGCTTGATGAGTGGTGCCATGTCTGTGCCCAGGATCCAAAACGGCAAAGGCTTGGGCTGCTGAAGCAGAGCATGCAAACTTAACCACTTGGCTGTGGGGCCTGTCCCAACAAACATTTTTCTTATTTCCATTTCCTGCTCACTGTAGAAAATACAAGAAGACATGAAAAAGCGGGAAAATCTACTTTATGCCCCACCATCCAGCTAAGGAGTCTTACTACTGTCTTCAGTAGTGGGTGGTCAGTATCCTTACTGATTTTTCTGTGCATTTGAGCTATCAGTTATTCAGAGAAGGGTATTGAAATCTCTGATGATGTTTGTGGTTTTGTGTTTTCTCTGTGCAGTCTCATCGCTTTTTACCTTGTGTGTTTTGAAGCTCAGTTTTTAGGGACATAAACATTTGAGACTATGACTTCCTTTCGATGAATCTGCCTCTTTATCGTTATGAAATGGCCTCCTATCTGTGATGATATTCTTTGCTCTGCAGTTTACTTTACTATGTTTGATATTAAAATAGCCTCTCTCTTTCCTTTGACTAGTATTAGCATGCTATATCCTTTTCCATCTTTTTGAGTTTAAACTAGTTGTCTTGATATTTAAAGAGAGTTTCTTGTAGGCAGCCTTGAGTTAGGTATTGCTTTTTAAAGAAACCCAGTCTGACAATCTTTCCTTTTTAAGAAGTGTTCAGACTGTTTACACTTAGTGTGATTGTTGACATGATGAAGTTTAAATCCACTGTTATGTACACTTTGATAGTAAAAGAACCTGAAAGTAGTAGTTCCATGTCTCCCTCTCAGCTTTGATGCTGTGGTTTTCTTACATTTTACTTTTACAGATGTTACAAACTCCACATTTTATTGCTGTTGTGTTTGTTTAAACAGTGGACTGTCTTTAAAAGAGAGAGTCTTGTGTATTTGCCTGCATCATTGCCATGGCAGGTGCTCTTCATTTTTAGTGTGGATTCTTACTTCCAACCAGCGTCATTTCCTTCTGGCTGAAGGACTCCCATTAGTATTTCTCTTAGTGAGGTTCTCCTCGTGATAAGTTCTTTTAGCTTTTGTACGTCTGCAGAATTCTTTATTTTGACTTTGTGTGTGTGTATGTACTCACCTTCATTGAGATAATTCACATACCTTACAATTCACCCATTTGAATATACAGTAAATGATTTTCACTTTGTTCACAGAGCTGTGCAACTATCATCGTGGCCTTTGTTTTTAAAGAATTTCAGTGGATATCAAATCCCAGGGTGAAAAGTATTTTCTTTCAATTTGTACTCACCTTCTTTCCCTCAAGAATCTGCTGTCACCATTGTCTCTCTTCCATTCTGCTTGGCTTTTTCTCTCTGACTACTTTTAAGATTGTCTTTTATCTCTGTGATGTACTTTGGTGTGGTGTTTCTGTATTTCTTTTGCTTGAGGTTCGTTGAGCTCCTTGGATCTCCGAGTTTATAGTTTTCATCAAAATTTGAAAACTTTTGGGCTTTATTTCTTCAGATACTTTTTCTGTCCCTCACCCCCTGTGGGCACTTCAGTGATCTGTTCCATTGCTTGTAGCTGTCCCAGCTCACTGACGCTGTGCTCATTTTCTCTCACAGTCATCTGTTCTCTCTGTGCCAAGTGTCTGTTCAGCTGTTAATCCCCCCTAAAGGGTTTTCACCTCCAGAGCATGATGTGGTTTGCACCTCTAGAGGTTTGTACTCAGCGTATCTCTAGTTAAGTTTGAGAATATTGGGGAGCTCAGTTATATGAACTGTTTAATGTCTGTTTCTGCTAATTTTGCCATTTATGTCAATTCTGGGTTGGTTACAATTGATTGCTTTTTTTCTCGTTATGTATTTTCTTAATTACATGCCTGGGGATTTTTTTTTTCCAATATACTTTTTATTTTGGGAAAGTGTTAGATTTACAGAAGAGTTGTAAAGAGCATTCCTCTGTATCTCTCATCCAGCTTCCCCTAATTGCTAACATCTTACATTACCATGGTATAGTTATCAAAACAAAGAAACCAGTATTGGTGCATTACTATTTACACTGCAGACTTTATTCAGATTTCCTTAGTTCTTATCTGATGTCCCTTTTCTGTCCCAAGGTCCCATCCAGCATACCCGTTGCATTTAGTCATTCTGTCTCCTCTGCCTCCTCCTGTCTGGGACAGTTTCTCTGTCTTTCCTTGTCTTTTGTGACCTTGACGGTGTTGAGGAGCACCAACCAGATATTTTGCAGGGTTTCCTCCATTCAGATTTGTCTGATGTTTTCTCTTTAGACTGGGATTTTGGTTGTGGAGGAAGATGACCACAGAGGTGAGGTGCCTTCTTAGCACATCCTATCAGAGGTAGATACTGTGACCGTGATTTATAGAGGGCTCACCCCACTCACCTGGTTAAAGTGACATATGCCAGGTTCCTGCACTGTGCAGTTCCTGGTCCCTTCTTACCCTCTGTCCTTTCCACATGAGCACCAAGTCCAGAGCTCATGCAAGGGGAGGAGAGTGTCTCCTTGGGGCAAGATTTGTCTCTTCCACCCATTTCTTCATTTATTCAGTCATTTCTTTACATCAGTATGGACTCATGTATGTTTATTTTATAGCGTGCTATTGATTTTTTTCTCAAATTCTTCCAACTTCCATGCCTGGGAATATCTGGATGTCAGACACTGAATTTTGCCTTGTTGTGTGCTGCATAGTTTTGTGTTCCTGTCAGTCTTCCTGAGCTTTGTCCTGGGATCCAGTTAATTCTTGGAAACAGTTTGCTCCTTTTAGGTTTTGCTTTTAAGATTCATGAGGCAGACTGTGCCTTGCTCAGTTTTGGGCTAATGCTCCAGGCTGAGGCAAGGCCTCTCTGCCCTTCCAGCACTGCCTGGGCCTTGGTCTGGCTGGAGGAGCCCGGCACTGCTTCTCATCTGTGTGTGGTTCCCTGCCTACTTGTGGGTTGTTTCCTGCAGATCTCTGGATATTTCAAACTATGTCTTCTCTGATCTAAATATTCCCCATTAACATACACAGAGGTAGCATTCTGCCTTTTTCATCATCTCATGGGCTTTTCTGTAAACTCCCTGCATATTTGACAGATCCCCATACAAAGCACAAACTGCTTTCACTCTGTTTTGTGTAGTTTTAAGAAGTGTTGTTTCATTTTATATCATAAAAAAGTAATCCGGGGCCGGCCCAGTGGCCGAGTGGTTGAGTTCGCGCGCTCCTCTGCGGTGGCCCAGGGTTTCGCTGGTTCAGATCCTGGGCGCGGACATGGCACCGCTCGTCGGGCCATGTTGAGGCAGCATCCCATATGCCACAACTGGAAGGACCTGCAACTAGGATATACAGCTGTGTAGAAGGGGGGATTTGGGGAGATAAAGCAGGAAAGAAAAAAGAAAAGAAAAAAAAAAAGTAATCCAATTAGGAGAACAAGGGAACATGACCCTGATGCAGCATGGGTCCTGGGCTGGAGCAGGATAGTCAAATGGGAGTGAGGCCTGTGCAGTCCTTAATAGCAGGGTGTCCATGGGTTTCTGGAATTAGATAATTTTACTGTGGTTACGTGTGATGTTAACATTAGGCTGAGTGGAGGGTATACAGGAACTCTGAATTTTTTTTGCAATGCTTTTTTATGCCTAAGGTATTTCAAAATAAAAAAATTTAAGTAAGAAGCCACTAGGTGAGTAGAGTCTTGTTTTTCCTCAGTTGATATTCATGACCATGTTTCACAAGATGAGTGCAGTCTTAATAGAAGTTTCTCAAGCTCACAAATGTGTAGTGTGAAACCTGAAGGCCCCGCCTTTCTGCCTTCACCGCAGCCCCAATGCTGCCTCCTCTTCCCGAGGCAGAGGGCAGCTGCCCCTGCCAGGAGTGTGCAGGGCCCCTCCTCTCTGTGTTTACATTCCACGTGCTTTAGTCAGCAGAGTTGCTTTGGTTTTTTAAGCTTGGTGTCATGTCCCAGAGATCTTTCTGCGTTGCCCCTGCTGAACAGTATTCCTTAGTTGGGCTTTGCTGTCTAATTTCCTTGTTGCCGAGGTGCTAGGCAGCCTGGTCTGCCTCTCCTGGCTCTTCTGTCTCACTCTGTGTGGTCACACTTACTTCCCACACGTCCTGTGTACATGTCTCACGTGTTCCCACCTGTCTAGAATCTGTCACATTATTAAGCCCTTCCTGATCCTTGACCTGAGTGTTCGTGGCACAAGAAATGATTCCAAGGGGTTTTGCTGGTGCCTGGTGCATGTGTTTCAGGCACACCACAGTGACAAGACACTCACTTGCCCACAGCTTGGCCAGTGATGGCATTGAGTCTTCAGGCTTCTATTTTATGAAGATACTGTTTAAAAGAAGTCATTGTATCATCTGAAAATGATTCTCTAGTGTTTATTTTGGCTTGGTATAATTTATGCTGTCAAGGCTATTATTTTCTTAAGTAACAAATTTTTATAACTTGTGAAAGCATCTGCTTTCTCTGCCTCCCGGAAGTTACGAGGTCACTTTACTAGGTCAGGACGTGCCCTTTTGTCACTACTGGTGTCTTGAAGTCTTCCTTTAGAAATACTCTTCCCTACCAGGTATGTTTTAGGATGAGAAGCTCTTGAGCCAGTGTTGGCAGCTTTGATCCCGTGCCCGCCTGTGTTGCAGTGATGCTCCTGGGGAAGACTATCCCTGTATCTTCTGGAAGGCCTTGCCCTGCCCCAGAGCTGTGCAGGATTCTCTGTTCTCAGCTATCACAGCTAGGCAGCAAGGCACTGGTGAGTGGGGTGTTCGTGTGTGTACTTTCTCAGCGTCTCGGTCTGGAGGGACAGGGGCCTTGCGAGCAGGGGTGACAAGGAAGAGCATGGACAGGTGTCCTGGAGCTTTACCACATGTGTCATTTCATGTCATTTAAAGCCTGAGTGTGAGGGTCAACCCGGTGGCATAGTGGTTAAGTTCACGTGCTCCACTTTGGTGGTCCAGTATTCTCAGGTTCGGATCCCGGGCGTGGACCTAGTATCGCTCGTCAAGCCATGCTGTGGCTTCGTTCCATATAACATAGAGGATGATTGGTATAGATGTTAGCTCAGGGCCAATCTTCCTCACAAAAAAAATAAATAAATAAATAAAATGAATAAAACCTGGGTATGCTGCCAGAAGGAGGAGGGGCTCCATGAATTGTCTGTCTTAACCATTGGATTTTTGCAAATGTGACTTTCTACGTGAATTCATCTTTGTATCCAGTTATTATGTTGATAGAAAACCTTGCAGTGTGGGCTTTCTTATTTTTTAACCCACATTAAAAGTAGGTAAATTGCTCATCTGAAGCCCAGCATTATATATTTTAATTGATAAGGGCTTTACTTAAAAAATTAAAATCTGAGAAATAGGAAAAACCCTGGCAGCCCCTTTGTTTCTTTCACAGGTAAATGTGACAAAACTAGTGATATTTTCCACTACTTTGTTGAGATTGTGTTCCTTAACTTTTTAGTCAGTTGAGAGAGCTTAGAGTTATTTCTCCTTTAAGAAGATTAGCTCAAACATTAACATTTCACCCTTTGTGGTCTGTTGATGTTCTGGGCGCTCTAGGGTGGGCACGGGAGGGGCAGTGATGAGAATACGATAGTTGCCTCTTAAATGAACTAGAGGCACCGAGCTCAGACGTGTCCTGAGTCGCATGTCCCCGTAACCGTGCTATGACTGGGTGGAGGGAGGTCTCCCAGGAGATGGATGATGGCGCTGTTCATGTCTGCCAGAGGCACTGACCTCCTGGTCCCTGTGTCCCCAGTAGCAGGTTCTCCGCACGTCCCGTCACTACTAACATGGAGCTTTTTGTTATGAAAGTGAAGAATAGTGCTGAATGGGATTGTTTTCTTTTAAAGGCAGGGGTTGATGGGTTGTACCTAAAGTGAATTTATGTTTCTGAAATCTGAAAATCTTTGAGTGAAAAATGAAGACATGATCCTTAGACTTAATTTTATCATTGGGGATGGTGCCTCTGGCTTCTGCTTTCTTACTCAGTGGAACTGGGAGACAGCAGCTCTTGACCAGCTGCAGGGGTGTGCCGGTTTTCTGGGCTCTCTGTGCCAGCCCTATGCTGTGGGTGAGGGAAGAGATGGCGCAGAGGAGCTCTTAGCCAGCCGCAGGGATGCGCCGGTTCTCTGGCCCCCCTGTGCCGTGGGCGAGGGAGGAGATGGTGGAGAGCAGCTCTTTACCAGCTGCAGGGATGCGCCGGTTCTCTGGCCCCCCTGTGCCGTGGGCGAGGGAGGAGATGGCGGAGAGCACCTCTTTGCCAGCTGCAGGGATGCGCCGGTTCTCTGGGCTCCCCGTGCTGCAGGCGAGGGAGGAACAATGTGGTGGCTGTGCACTTGCAGAATGGCCCTTCTCGTGTCTTCTGGGTGGGCCAAATGTGCTTAGATGCGTGGCCCCTTCACACCTGTGGCCTTGCAGGAGGGTTCCAGAGGCCCAGAGCCTGGTGCCTGTGCTTGCCATCTATTCTATTATGGCCGATGTGATCAGAAAGATCAGAAAGTTCTTTGTCCTTGTGTCTTTAAGCATGCTGCCCATTCAGGTGTTCCGGTTGTAAACCACTGGAAATGTGTTCTTAGCCATGGAGAATTAGAATTTCCTGGAACCTTCTCTTGGAACCTATTTTCAAAAAAGTTATAGCAGAAGACTCTCAGAAAGATTTTGTGATAGCTTTAGCTTTAGGATGGCCTACAGTACACTTAATAGGTGTTTTCTCAGATGGCTTAGTGGTCTGGTTAGAAAATAATGCAGAGAATAAAAGTTTACAAACTGCATAAAATAGCCATTTTGCTTGTTATCCAAGAGTTGGGCATAAATTTCATTTCTGAAGGCAGAACTGGCAGTAGCTTTAGATGCTGTTAGCCTTGCCGTCTCATTTTATTTATGTCTTGCTGATAACCAGCAGAAACAGTCACTTTCCAGCCTGGCTTCCCGTTGGGGGGATATTCTTACCATAGTTAGGGCTCTCTGGGCATGTTCTTTCCTACAAGTGCACACCCTCCCTGTGCTGGAGGAGTGGACCAGTGCAGACAGGGCTCCTTTTTACTCTCACTGTGACTTTTCACAGTCTGGAAGCTCTCTCTTCTCTCATAGACTCTGCTGTGAAAGCCACCTCTTAGTATGTTCTCTCACACACGTGCTCACACATGTGCTCTCACATGCATGTACTCATGCACACCAGTGAGCTCCTCACTGACCTTCTGTGGTTCTAATGACCACTGGGCCATCTGTTAGGCTTGATTTCTGTAGATATTAAATGTCAGTTGCTGCAAAGTGCTGTAAGACCAAAAGGTTACCTGATTGAGGTATAAAGAAGGAAAAAATCATTTCTTGTCCATTCCTAATTTTACAAATTTTTATTTTTCCCCCAGTTTTATTGAGATATAATTGACATGTAACATTGCATAAATTTAAGGTGTACAATGTGATGATTTGATAGATGAATATGTTGTGAAATGATCACCACAGTAAGCGTAGTGAGCATCTGTCACCTCATGTAGTTACACATTTTTCCTCTGATGAGAACTTGTGAGATCTGCTCTGTCCTTTTCTGTAGTGAATGTCTTTGGCCTCTCCTGACTTCTCCTCGTTCACCCCATCTACACCAGCCCCCAGTGTCTGATCCGTTCAGAGGCACCCTTCTTGTTGTTCCATGCTGGTCTCTGCAGTTTGAATTCTTGTCACTGTATTTCCGTGTTGGTGTGTGGAGACGGGTGTTGCGTTCTGGATCTCAGCTCTATTTTGATACCTAGGTGGCTATTTGACTCATACCTTGACCTTCCTGGCTCAGAACAGCTTCAGAGCAAGTGGCTGCCTGCACAACAGGGGGCACGTGTTCCCAGACAAGCCTAGCCTCCTTCCTGAGGGGTGCTTGGTCTCTGCTACCATGTGAATAAACACAGCCCTGAACTCTGGAGGCGTGTGTTGGTAACTCCTGAACCTCGCAGGCTGGCCCAGAGCTGGATTTGCAGGCACGTCCAGCAGCAGTGTCAGTCCTTAAGTGCTTCCTGTTCCAGGGTTTGAGTGTGGAGTCTGGGACAAGCCTGAGCTCCCCAGGGAAGCCTTAGAAATATTCCCTTTCTAAGGACACTTCAGGAATCAGGACAGAGAGAGGATGTTTTAGATTCTTTCTCTTGCCAGTTGCTTTTATGGAGTGCCTCCTTCAGTGGAGGCTGAGGCTGACAGAAGTTCTTGCAGGGTGCTAATGGGTGTGAAATACGGTCACCTGTCAGCATGAATGTTGTGTCAGGGAAAGGAAGGCAGGAGAGCGGGTGGAGGCAGCTCTCCAGGGTCCACGGGATGTGTGCGTATCTACTTGATGCCAGGCTCTTGGCTTTCGTCTTTCTTGCTGGCTACCACTGCATCTGGAATCCACAGAACACTTGACTGCCTGGCTCTAGTGTCCCTGCTGCAGCTTTGTTCCAGGGTGACTTCACTACCCTGCCACTGCAGACATGCATTAAATAGCAGATGCCCATGTAGCGTGACACTAAGGTTTGGAATCAGAAGGAAATCAGCCCTTCAGAAAGGGTGGATGTCCAGGAGGTTCTGCCAGAGTTGGAGACACCCGTTGGAGGTGGGAGGCAGCTGATCTCTCATCAGCTCTGTATGTTCACTCAGAAACCAGTCGTGTGGGGGCTCTTGACGTTCCCCCAGAGCAGCTAGGAAGTTATGGCTGGGAGGAAGCTTGGATTTCTCCAGGAACCTTCAATCCCATCACTCTTGGTGGGTTTCTGTTATGTTACTTTCATCCTTGTTATGCAACTTTCATCCTCAAATTAATCATTTCCTTTTGTGGTTCCTCCCTTTTTATGTCCCAGGTGACCTTGGCCCCCTCACCTGTCTCTCACCTTAATCAGTACCACGGCATCTTTTTTGCTTTAGGTTGTAGGTATGTATTTAGGACAAGAGGCTTCTGGTCATGTTTTTGCATCTGCTTGAAGAGAAGAGGACCAGGAAAAGGAGAGACTGCAAAGCGACAGGGACTGGTTGGAGGAGGGAGGCAGCTCTTAAGGTTTCTGTGTTCCTCTCACTAGGAGCTGTCCAGTGGGGAGTCCACAGAAGAATCCTGATATTGAGTATCTTCTAGGGGTGTTGTTATGGGTTAATTATGTGGGTTGTGTCCCACAAGAGAGTGAGTGACTGACGAGAACCCGTTTCTGCACTGTGCTCTATGAGACAGAAGGTGAACACTATCATGGCACCTTGGGGTGAACACTTTAATTCTTGCATTTCTGTTGTTAAACTGAGCAATGGGGAAAAACAGGTTAGGATTGTGGGTCCTTGTAATTTTATAAATTAATGTGGAGTCATTCACGGCAGATTTGGGTAATCAGTCGTGTTTCAGTGTTAACTTAGGAAAAGTTTGCTGATGCATAATGCTTGTAATCTTCAGTGGAGAAGTGGGGAATATTGATTCAAAAGTAAGTTACAAAACAGTGGATTCAGTATGACCTCATTTTTGGCTATGAAATACACCTGGATGTTTTGCTGGACACTTGGGTGGTGGGGGTTTGTCTTCAGTTTTCTTTTAGTGTGTAAGTATTATCTAAATTTTTTACAATAAGAATGTACTGCTTCTGTTTTCCTGTTAAATGATTGTTTAAAGAAAGAGATCATGCCTCACTTCCTCTTCCTTTCTCCAAACCCCTTGAGCCAGGCGTCTAGACTGTGGTGCTGGGGGTGGGGCGTGTGAGTCTGGTCTGAGTTAGCATTTTGTATTACGTGCTTTTCAGTCACTTTTAATAACTGTTTTTAATAACTAACAGTGGTTTGAGAGTTGAAAATCCAGACAAGAAAGAGGTATTTGACATGGCATAGTTGAATAAACAAATGGCTTTATTAAAAACTGTGTGTTTATTTCTTAGTTAGGCTGTGAGGTGGGGATAAAATGTTTGCTTCTAGACTTTGGGTAGCCTGGCTATCTAGTTTCAGGTGCAGCAGAGGCTAAAGGAGGAGATTTCCTTCAACTCTGCTTGGGGCATCCCCTGCAGTAGTCACTTGCCTTAAGTGTTTTTGATAGCTTTGACGACTCCAAGGAAAAGGGGAGGTGGGTCAGAATAGATTCCCCCCTCACCTGGGGGGCATTTGTCCCTCCCTCCACCTGCTGGTTCCCTCTGCCTTCCCTACCTCAAAGGTAATGCTGGCAGAACACTTTTACTTGAAGGATCTCAAACACCCTGGGAAGGAACAGAACAGACATGGCCCAGAGAGCTTGCATGGCTGCACTGTGGTCACCAAGTGAATGACCCATGGCCGGCTGTCACTTATGCCCTCAGAGATATAATCTGGCCTCCCCCTGCCCCTGTCACATCTGTTTGTAGTGCTGAAAATGTTCGCTAAACACTTGATAAAGTGAGTAAATTTGGTAGATGTATATATATATATGTACACATGCACATATTGACAGATATCCTCCAGCGTGAATTTGAGTAGCTGAGGGCATTGATTTCCTGACATGAGAATTCTAAGAGTCTGGTTTCGTGTCTCGAATTTCTTAACAAGCCTGTTGGGGTTCTTTCTGGGTTCAGGTGGAGGAATGTGACTGTGGAGAATCCCGTGTCTGGAGCCTGAGCTGTGTGGGCCGTCCTGGGGGCTCTTCATCGTATATCATGTACTACTTGAGTCCCACTGGCTACATTGAGGGGTCAGCTACTGGTTAATGGAACTGGGCAGTCGAGGACAGTGGGTCTGGGTTCAGGTGAAGCTCTCCCCTCTGCCTGAAAAGGTTTCTGGAAAACTCCTGAGGCTCTACTTCTTGGACCAGCTTGGGGAAGCAGTCCCCCTGGCTGCTCCCAGCCCCCTTGACAGCCTGCCGGGCCAGCATACTTTCCCTGTTCCATGTGGAGGATGGCACCTGTCTCGCAGGGAGGCAGGAGACAGCGAGCAAGGGATCGAGCCCACTCTTCTCATTGTGAATTCTCCTTTCTGTTGGCTCCTGCAGGATTAACTCTGTCTTTCTTTTGGTGTTAGGAAGCGTTGTCATCCCCTGTAAGTCACTCATTTGCATAACTAGAAAATCATATAGCCTGTTTTATAAACTAGAGTACGTGTCATAATTTGGCTTTTTGTCCACAATTTAAGGTTGGGGCTTTTACAGTGTGAGAGCTGTTGCTCCTTCAGACAGCAAGCCTGGACTGATAGGTGTGGGTGTGTTGGCAGTTTCTTGGTGCCTTCCTTCCTGCAGTCTCCTCTGTTGCCCACTGCCTACTTGTATTCCCTTCTTAGATCAATTATTTGCCATCTGCTCCTGGCTTGGGCACTGAGACCTGTCAGAACTGTGCCTGGTGTGTCGGTGCAGTGAGCTTTCCTCTGGGGCACATGGTGAAAGCAGTTTGCTCTTCTCTTTTCTGTCTGCAGTTGTCACAGTGTCCCTCACCTCAGGAATGCATTGCTGGGTGGGGCCTCATAATCTTTTGGACCTGAACTGCACAGCATCTTTCCTCTGTAAACCCCGGTCCTAGTGACAGTCACTCCAGTGAAGTCTTGTTTGTATATCTGCTCCTACTTCTCCTCCCTGCAAAGCAAACTTGTGAAGAGCCTTTAGCTGTCAATTCAGTTCCTCAGTCAAGTTCCACTGTAGTTTTCTCTAGATTTTCTCCAAATGAACCTGTGTTCTATTGATTTTTTTTCAACAGAGTGTTCGGCTTTACAGTGAAGATGTTAATTCTTCACTGCCCAGGGCACCTCGCTTTGTTTGTGTGGTAACCTCAGTGTGGGACTGCAGGACCTTCTGGCCCCTCGAGGATGCAGGTGTAGCCAGGCTGTGATCTAGAGGAGCCTGCACAGATGGTACCTGAAAGCTCATGGCGCCCAACCAACCAGCTTAGGAGAAAAGGAGTTAAAAATGCATCATTGTTTTGCAGCTGGGGTGCCAGAAATAACATCTTTTCACAGTGAATTTCTTGATAGAAAGGAGGAGTTTTATATATACTCGTTTATATTTGGACCTGAATTGAAGCTTGAGCAGTTCGGAGATGTAGAAAATAGAGCGTTTGGTGAATAAAGATGAAGGTGTATTTTTTTGAGAAATGAGGATTGGAAACTGTAAAATGGTAAGTTTCTGCAGCAGGTTATTTCTTTCTAAATTTTTTGTTTTTCTGTATTTTCAAAATTTTTGGATTAAAATTATATTTTTTTAGGAAATTATTGAAAACAATTACAGCATAAGTGGAGCTGATATCCCCATTTGCCCTCCATCCCCCACCCCAGTTCTTCTTTAACTGTGGGAATGCACATGTCTCACATCAGTTGAACTAAACCGCTTCTTGTGGAACTCTCATATCCCATGAGAAAAGTCGCGACGCAGTGCATTGAGTTCAAGGGAGGCTCCTGGAAATGCATCGACTGGACTTAGTTGCATGAGCTGGTTTCTGGATGTCCTGACGGGGTCTGGAGCACATGGTTGATTGAGGCTGCGCCTCTCCGGTCCATTCACTGTTTATACTTGATTTAAACTCTTTTTTTCTTTTTAAAATTATCTTACCAGTTTTTCATTTCACTTAGAAACTGGTAGAAGGTCTGTGTCAGAAATTCTTAGATTTTTAAAATGAGATAAAATGCCTGCATGTGCCTTGCTAGGATGCATGCCAGCCTCCTTCTAGACCCTGCTGACTGCAGATGGCTCCTCAAATGGCTTTGTGGCTGGTGTGGGGCAGGCATGGAGCTGTCCCTACCTTCCAGTGACCAGTCAGAAAGGCTTTCCAGACACATCCCAGCTTCACACGTTTTAGGGCCATTTGTGGTGGACGCGAATAACCCCACGTGTTGAGTCTCCTTTCTGTTGGTTGACTATTCTCAGAGGACCTGCCGTCCAGATGCTGGGCAGCCCCTCCAGGCCTGGGCTTGGCCAGATGTCTTGATATTTCTAATGTGCCATCTATGCCCTTTACAGTGATCTGATCCTAAAAAGGACTTCCAGCTTTACAGAATCCCTTCCCACTCCCTATTCCTCCCCAAAAAAATGCACAAAAGGAAAAAAGCCGTTGCCTGAGAATTTCTCCTCAATTCCAGGCTCTGGCTGCATCTCCTCTCCTCTGCTCTGCTCTTCCTAGCTGTGTTTGTCACAGAAATGATTGTTAACCACAACAGGGGTGCCTCTGCACCGTGGGCCATCCCAAGTGTGTGTAGGGGTCTGTGGAGGCATGAGACTCGGTGAAAGACGGAGGAAATGAAGGACACAACAGGTGATTGTTAACCCTTTCTGGTCTCGTAGCCCCTACTAAACTCACACTGTGTTTTGCGTATTATTAGGTTCATAACTCAGGCTTATGGATAAATTTAGATGTGTTTTTCTTACTTAGCCTGCTAATATTCGAGGTCTTTAACTATATCAGTGTCTTAAAAGAAACCTGACAAAATATCATGCTAGTTAACCATGCTTCATAATCCTATTGCTTTTATTTTCAACCTGCTTATCTGTAGCCTAATAACAGATAAATTTAATATAGCATCTTTTTAAGCTTTACATTTTTATTTTCTTGTGTGGAGGTTGTTGTGTGGTCATATTTCAATGTTATGGTTTGAAATTAGTAACAAGAATTGGGCCTAAATATCACACTAATCAAGGTGGTAACTTGCATGTTCACAAGCTCATTTTTTATAATCTCTATATACATGTTAGCCATGTGGTTTTTGAACCTGGGAGTTGTAATTCTTATCTCTTTCCATACCTTAACTGGACAAAGATGTTGAAGTACTTTTATCAGTGCTCTCTAGAGGAGCTTTTCTCCTCTAAACCAAAATTGTCTGAGTGACGGTTTTCTCAGTAAGGAGATGCTGCATGGATGGCGCAGTCTAGAAGCTTAGGAAGGAAGTTGGTTCCTTACATACAGTGTCTGTCTTAGGCCAGCAAGTCTGCTTCTTTTGTGGAACCTTGTGAAGGAAGGCAGCTTCCGGGCAGGGCTTGTCAGGCTCTTTCTGTGCAGGGCCAGTTAGTAAGTATTTTAGGTCTTGCTGGCCGTAGAGTCTCTGTGGCAGCTGCTTGCCCTGTTGAAGAACAAAAGTAGCCACAGATGATACGTAAACAAATGAGCATTACTATGTTCCAATGAAACTTGATTTACAGAGACAGACGGTGGGCCATAGCTTGCTGACCCCTGCTATCTGGGATACTTTCTTGGTGAAGAGAATTACCAGGATCAGTAAGCACAAGATCTAGTTGATTTCTATTAAAATACCATACATTTGCAAAGTCTGATGTTAATGTTTTAAAAAAGAATTGTTATGCATAAAGGATCTCTTTAAAGGATATCCTGGGGAGGGGAGAAGTTAAAGAAAATTACCTGTAAAATAGTTATTTAAAATTTTTGTCTTTTTTGTGGTACTGCCTCTTCTGTCATTCACTTATATGTAAATATTTCCCTCACTTCAACTTTGTGGAAGTGTAGGTAAAAACCAACTCTTACCAGCCTAACTTTGTTCCTAAGTGTTAAGGATTGAGTGCCGTGAACGAGGAGCAGCATCTAGGACTTGTTTATACCCATCAATCATCAGCTAGCTTTGAGCACTTGCTGGGTATTCAGTGCTGTGTTAAGTAGTTTTTATGGCCTCAGGTTCTCACAGTTCACAGATTAGTTGGTGAAATGAGAGATAAACTATCAGCAATATAAGTATCTAAATAAGTAGTCTAATAGTATACATGGTTAATAGAAGTTCAGAGGAAAGAGATTTCCAGAGAGGAGTAGAGGATTGGGGGAGATGGAGAAGAAGTAAGAGGCACCACTGGGGACTTTTTATGCTCGAAGCAAGACTTAGACTGAGTTTGAGTCTTGAAGCGCAGGTTGAGGCGAGACCCTGCTGGGCACGGAACAGAGACTTGGAAGTAGAAACGCAGGAGGAGCAGAGTATGCCACCCTCCTCGTGGGCGAGGCAAGGAGAGCTGAGGCTAAAAGTAGGCAGGGGTTTTGCGGATTGGCTCCAAAAACCATCTTCTAGGCGGGAAAGTGTTACAAGTGCTTGCACAGAGTTCTTCCGGGAAGCAAGGTCTGTCACCTTTGGTGTGCGTGCTGGGTCTGAGTGGACAGGCGTGTGTGGGCATTGACAGCAGTAGAGCTTGTGCTGGGCTCCCTTTGTCTTGAGACCCTCTGTTTGGACTCCTCATGTACTTGTTCAGCCTTTTTGCCACAGGAGGGAGAACAGGGGCCTGCAGAGCTGCTCCAGTTCCTAGAGTTCTTTCGGCCCCAGTGCCGTCCTCCAGAAGCCGACTGGTCTAGATGGTCCCCCGGGCTGGGACCCGGGCCTCGTGACCCTGTCCAGGGGTACCACCTGATGAAACTCAAGCCCGCATCTCTGTGTCTCATGGACTTAGTTTTCTCAAACAAATAGAATCAACAGTTTTCATCATAAGTAATTATATTGATGATGCCAATCTCGTGGCTGTAAAAGGAGCAAGGGTAGGTTGAGGGAGTGTATATGCTCCAAACGGGGGGTTGTGTTCCCACAGCCTGCCCGTGCATTTTGGTTGAGTATGAGAGTGAGTTACACAATGTTTTGATTTTGGTAAGTAAAGTGTCTCATGAGAATGCTAACTTCAGATGTTGGTAGTCACGTGCTAGTTACTTTCTTCCTAACGTGGTTGGTTTCTGGCAGTGTTGTGAGCTGCATTTACTGTCCTGTCTCTAAAAATCCATTCTCTAGAAGTTGACTTTTCTTGTGGTTCAGGAGGCCTGCGCACATTAGCCCTGTGACAGGCTGGTAGCACAGCTTACTGTGCCATTTGCTGTCTCTCGCACTCTGCGAAGTCAGATGTGTGGACTTTGGAATTGATTTTCCTGTACCTGCAGGTTGTTTTCCTCCTGGTCAGAGGAAAAGGCTGTCAGGGAGTCCTCCTCTGCTCTTTGTGTCTTTGCCCTTGAGCGCCTGGGGTTGAGACCAGTATCAGGTCCTGGAGGTGGGCAGGGGCAGTCCAGGGCTGGGGAGGAGGATGTGTGGCCATGGCCGTGGTGGTACGCCCCCATGGCAGGTGCAGGTGTCCCTAGTGTGCTCACCTTTTTAGGTACCAGAATGTGCAACTGCAGCAGGTGCCTCCAGCCCCACCATGACGCGCAACGTTTAACCTGAGGGTCCACCAGCCCCAGGTTCAGTGATGATGTGATGGGTACTGCCTTTTAACCCACAGCTCTACTACTTATTTTGGTATGATCTTGGAAATAATGGCTTTTTTGTTCAAGTTCAACCATTAACTAGGTTTAGGATCATGGGAAAGTAACTTAACTCTTTTGTTTTAGACTGGATGGTTTTGAAGGCCTTTTCCATTTCTCCCATTGCTCTCCTAGGGTCACTATCTAGCAGCTCTGTATCCTCGCTCCAAGGATCTGAAACAGAAGGACAGGTATTTATGGTGGTAATAATGGGGGAAGGCAGAGTGTGTGTCTGTGTGAGCACACAGACGAGCCTGCATGGCAGTCATTATATGAATGAGGCACAACCTGGGGGTCATTCAGGAAAACTTCTAGGGACCGATGAACAGTAATAGCAGACTGAGTGGGGATGGTGAGTGTCAGGTAGTGACTTTCACTGAGCCCCCGAGACATGGCAGCTTTCTGATCTCACAGGTGAAGTTACAGTGTGTGTTTACCTTCTAGGAGGAGTGTTTCCAAACACTCACAGGATCTGAGAGACAGTGCACTGTGCGCCCCCTTCCAGTAGTCACCAGCGTTTTGCCTGTCATGTCTGCTCCCCCCTGCTTGTTTGTGTCTTTGTTGTCTGTCTTTTTAAATTGTTTTAGTATTTTAAAGTAGATATCAAGCATCATATCATTTTACCTGCACATACTTCAGTAGTATCTCTACTGAAGATACTTTGAAAAATTCTTTGCCTTTGTTCTTTCAGCAGTGGCTGGTTTAGGCAGCTGGCACCTGTGAACCTGTCTCTGACTCTGTCCCTCAAAGACGAGCTGACCACCTCGCTGCAGGTGGACACAGTGGGTGCTCCACAGCAGGTCCCATATCCTCTCGAAGAAGGTTGGAGGATGGTGTGCAGGTGGCACCGTGGTTGAGGGCGGCTTCCTCATCCTCTTCATAAAGGATAGTGTGTGTGGCTTTTTTCTTAGACTTCGCGTATTACACTGTATCTTGCTGTGTGTTTATTTGTTCTTTTCCTCCTAAGAGTGTAAACTCTAGTGGCAATTTTTCATAGAACTGAGTTTTTAAAATCTCTTATTTGGGTGAGAGTCAAGTATCAGTAGTCTTTGTGGGGCCTTCAGTTCATAGTAGGAATCAGTGGAGAGGACCCCTGGGTTCAGTGCAGATGCTCACTCCCGCCTTTGTGCTCTTCCACCCCTCTGGTTCCACCTTTAGAACTCTGGTAGGATTTTTTTTAAAGAATGGTTTTCAATAAACCAGCTGTTGGCATTGTGTAATGGACTGGCTAACCGGTTTGTAGGATATGGGAATGCCAGTGGACTCTCACACTAGCTGTCGGATGCACTTCCTTTTCCGCTTGGCACACCTGCAGTTGACATGACTCTGGTTTCTGTGGAGGAGCTCTGTGTGTGAGCATCACAGATGCCCATCTGGGGTGGAGCCATGGACCTAACAAGGCTGCTGGAACGGTGCTGGTCCTCCTGGTGCACTGGAAGCCCTGCCCTCTCCTCTTTATGCGTCGTGATGCGAACTGTTAGTAATTCAGTCTTGGGGTGCCGTGGGTATAGAGTTTGTGCTGCTTGGTCATCCTGGAGAGTTCCTTCTTGGTGGGGAACCAGGTTTCAGTTGTGTACTGCCCCCCCCCCCCCCCGCTTCCTGGCCACCAGAGAGAAGTTCTGCTGTTGTAGACAGTGTGCACTGACTTCGAGGGAACCCGTGTGCACTGTCATTGGTTGGTTCCACCTATGGGGCTTGCTTGGGTGCACAGCATCCTACATCCCACATCTCTTGGCGGTGGGCTGGATTTCAGCTATACCAGACTGTGAAATTGACAGTGGCAGTGTTAATTTGTTTCTTGTATACTGTATTTCTTCTCTTTCTTGGGAATAGCTCAGTTTGGTGTCATGTTCAACCTGCCTTTTGGTGACATATGCCTTTCTTAAGTGAGTATTTGTGAAAGAGTTTTGGGTGGAAATGAAAGTAAATCTGTGTTCCTGGTACAGTCCTACCTTGGGGATATTGTGGGTTCCATTTCAGACCACCACAATAAAGCAAATGTCGAAACAAAGCAAGTCACACACGGTTTTGGTTTCCCGTGCATATAATAATGTTTTTACTATACTGTAGTCTATTAAAGTGCAATAGCATTATGTCTAAAAAAACAAAGAACATACCTTAATTAAAAAATACTTTATTGCTAAAAATGCTAACCATCACCTGAGCCTTCAACGAGTTGTGATCTTTTTGCTGGTGGAGGGTCTTTCCTTGATGTTGATGGCGGCTGCCTGATCAGGGTGGTGGTTGCTGAAGGTTGGGGTGACTGTGGCATTTTCTTAAGACAACAGTGAAGTTTGCCTCAATTCACTCTTCCTTTCACGAACGATTTCTCTGTGGCATGCGACACTGTTGATAGCATTTTACCCACAGTAGAACTTCTTTTGGAATTGGAGTCAATCCTCTCAAACCCCGCTGCTGCTTTCTCAACGAAGTTCATGTAATATTCTAAATCCTCTGTTGTCCTTTCCACAGTTTTCACAGCGTCTTCACCAGGAGTAGATTCCATTTCAAGAAAGCACTTTCTTTGTTCGTCCGTGGGAAGCGACTCCTCATCTGTTCAAGTTTGATCGTGAGGTTGCAGCTGAGTCACATCTTCAGGCTCCACTGCTCATTCTAGTTTTCTTGCTGTTTCCACATCTGCAGTTACTTCCTACACTGAAGTCTGGGACCCTCAAAGTCATCCGTAGGGTTAGAATCAAATTCTTCCGAACTCCTGTTAATGTTGATATTTTGACCTCTTCCTGTGAATCACAGATATGCTTAATTGCATCTAGAATGGTGAATCCTTTCCAGAAGGTTTTCAATTTACTTTGCCCAGATCCATCAAGAAATCACTATCTATGGAATCTATAGCCTTACAAAATATATTTCTTAAATAATAAGA